>NC_133468.1:0-326136 GCF_048565385.1 Saimiri boliviensis
CCATCTCTCTCTCTGTTTCCACCTTGCTGTTCCCTTTCACCTGCTTTCACCTCTTCAACTTTCATGATTCCCCCCTCCCTGTCCACCACATTTCCCAGGCTAAGGCTCCTGAACTGTCCTGTGTGGGGAGATGTGTCTGGATTTAGGCGGTGCCCTCTAGATGTGTCCAGGATGGGGAAACATGGCTCAGCTGCCAGTATAATGGTTTCAGAGAGTGGCCACTTTTGAAGGCCTTTCACATTTCCCATTCTAGAATTGTGTAGGACTTAAAATTGATGGGCCACAGTAGAATTCTTGGTTCCTCATGACCTTGTGGTGGTCACCTTCTTTCACTGAGCATTCACATGGTGGCTATTAGGTGCCAGGCCCTGCTCTGGGCTAGGGGCACCATAATGAGTCAATGTCAGATCACTAACCCATGGAACCCACCACTGCAGGCATTGAGAGGAGAAAGAAAGGGGCGTGGCCTGTTTGTGTTCTTTTCAGGTGGTCACCTGCCAGTTCCTGGGGGAGTGGGAGCCAGTGCAAGGAGAGAAGCCCAGTGAGAAAGGCAAAGGGATGATGTCAGACCCAGGAGCTGAGGCTCACATTCCCCTGCAGCTGGGCAGCTTCTGGAGTGGACAAGGAGCAGCAGGGAACATTGTGGCCTGGTGTTCTGGGGTTCACTGTCTCATCTCATTCCTGTGGGTGCCAGAACTTGTCCAAAGGGAAGACTCAGTGTCTCTAACAACAGCAAGGCAGAGACAGAAAGTGTTTCAGAGAAGCAAGAATGATTGCCATGGAAACAGTATATGGATTTATAGTAGTGTGTCTCTCTAATAACTAGTTAGCGTGTTCCTGTTAATTGAACATATCGGTGGTGTAAGTTTCCTTGGATCTCCTCATCTTCATGTAAGTTTATCTGTTCCCCTATCCCTCCCTTCTTTCCTTCTTTTCCTTCCTTCCTGGGTTTTCTGATCAGGGTCATGTGAGGCTAAAATCCAGAAATGGGCTAGCTATGCTTTTTCTCTAGAGCTCAAGCTTTTATTCCAAGTTCACTGCAGATATTGGAAAATGTTTCTATTCTTGTTTGTGGGGGACTGAGGGCCCTTTTTCTGTGCTGGCTGTCAGGCAGGAGATACTCTGACTTCAGATGCCACCTGCTTTCCTCTTTACCTGTCTTTTCTATCTTTCAACCAATCACAACTCATGGAGTCCTTCTCAAGCTCCTTCCTTCTCTGACTTCATCTTCTCCAACCAGCCACAGAAAGCTCTGTCAGGTATGGAGTGATGTGATTCAATCCACTTCATGCAGGTAACCTCATCATCTTCAGGTCATGTAACTGTCACATAAAAACATAATCACAGGAGTGGTGTCTCATCACCTTAACAGGCTTCAGAGACAAGGGTATGGCATGTTTGGGGACCATTTCAGAAATTCCATCTACCACAGTTGGACACTCACATTCCCCCATCTGCAAAATACATTCATCCTCTCCTCTAAAGTTTCCAAATTTCATGTCATTAAAGCATTAGTTCAACATGAAAAATGTCACGTAGGCCACATCAGATCCAAAGTTTAAAATCTTATCTAAAACATCCACACCAGGTGTCAATGAGGCTTCTGAGGGTGTCCATTAAGTACAGATTATTGACATAATTGCCTTACCTCTGTCGACCTGTGAAACTGAACAAACTGCTTATCTGCTCCTAATGTGGAATGGCGGGACAGGCACAGAATAACAATTACAGTGATTCTAGTTCAAAAAGAAGGAAGATGGAAGGGAGAAAAAAGTCACCAATCCAAAATAGTTTGGAAATGGAGCTGGGCAAAATCCAGCAGGAGGTACTTAAGTAGGATCCACAGCCTGAGACTGACCCTCCATCCTGTGGGACTTTGCTTCTGGGATCTTTGCTCTGCATTTCTTGAAACCATTATTGTCTATCTTATTTCCCCCTACTCCTTTGGTTCTTCCCCTTTCTCCTCATGGCAGCATCCTCTGCTTAATCCTTGGTCCATCGCCCCCAGCAGAATTGGTCAGATAGTGCCCGTGTCACGGTCCTGACTGTCTCCACGAGGGGCTGTCCTTGTGAGCCCGTGCTCCTCTGAGATCGTCTTCACTGTCCTAACCTCTCTCAGTCATGATTGCTTTCAGCTGCCCTGGCTGGCTTAGGAGAAAACCTAAGACTATGGAGTCCCAGAGCCATTCTCTGCCCTCTCTATCTCCAGGAGAGGAAGAAAATAACAGGGATCTTCATGGAGAAATGACCCACATGAGGGCCTGGACTCTCCAGCAGTTACAGCAGAGGAAACTCCCTGAGGAAGCATGGAGGAGCTGAACGCCCAGACTGGGAAAGCAGGGTTGTGTTAACCACTGTTTAATCCTCACATGCTCCCTGCCCCAAACTACTAGCCAGTGAATGACAACGGACTGGGAGTAAGTAATAGGCCTATAGAACCATGATAAAGAATTGTCCAAGGAAAGACCCTTTTACTCTGTTTGCAAGGTGAAATTGCTGTATTTGATCTAAAGTTTTCTGAAAGGCAGCAGCGAGTTTCTGGAGGATGAGTTACCTGCTTTGCACAGGGAGGGTGAGGCCAAGGCTTTCGTGGTATATCTGCTGCCACTGGGTGATGAGGGAGCCTGGGAGAGTCTTAGTCTTTCTGGACTTGAGTTTTCTCATCAGTAAAGTAGGTGCTAATTGTACCTCTCTGAGGTCCCTTCCTGCTTAGTTTTCTCTGAGTCCTTGAGGGACTGAGATGGTCTTTAACACTGCCTGGACCTCTAACCTGCCTCTGACCTCTCTGGGTCTGACTCCTGACTCTGGCCCCTGTGTTTCTCCTTCAGAGCCTGAGCTGAGTTCACACCTGGGAAGCTGAGAACTGAGGGAACAGATGGAAGAAAGTCAGCAGGTTTTGGAAAAGAGAAGAACCTGTAAAGGACAAGTCAGCACTAGAACAGGTGAGAAACAAAGCAGGGGAGAATAAGGACAAACTGGGCCAGAAGCCTCAGGGGAATGGGCAATGGGCCTGTGATCATTCAACCAGTCGAGGGGCAGCGCAAGCTGAGCAGCGGGGACTGGGCAAGACACTTAATCCACAGGAGTCTCCTGACCCTGGTGAGGAAGAGCCAAAGGGGGGATCAGAGCTGGTTTATAGTGAGAGGCAGCACCAACTCCAAGAGGGGGAGGATTTGACCCTGAGCCCCACCCCAGACCTAGGAGCCTCGACCTCGGGGCTGCCATAGCAGTGGATGCTGTTCAGGTCAGTGTGGGTTAGAGAGAAGAACCATGCTTGGAGAAGGGTTGGAGATGTCTATTCTTACATTAAACAGCTCTGCCCTAGGTCAGGTGCCAGAGTAAGTGTTTCTTGCCAGTATCTGAAGCAGTGATACTTACACTATTCCTCTGCACTTTCAGTTGAGGAAGGTCCCTATATGATATGAGTATTTACTGGGTGTACTTGGGGTTCAAATAGTAGTGTTTCCCCAAGCAACTCAAGCTCATGAGAGAAAGAACACAATGACATGATTTCAAGAAAATATAGTAGTTCTCTGAAAGTGGTGTGTCATGGCAGCCCAGAGGATGGGAGTGTAGGTGAAGACATTGCTCCTAATGACAAGGGGAACCATAAGAGGAATTCTTCAGAGTAGTCCCGTTTTTCCTCCAGTGTCCCACAGAGGATCCTGGGATGTGACTGGTGTAGAGCAGGGGTCTACAGGTGTAGGAAGGGGGCTTGCTGCATCTTGGGAGAAATTATAGCATCCCTGGTAGGACATTTTGGAGAGGATTGTTGGTGATTGGATTGGATATCTATAGTCAGTTTTATCCTATCTTCAGTGAACACTGCTGAGACCTTCCTTAGTGCCAGACCCTAGGCTGGGAATCATGAACACAGAGATGAGTAGATATGATCTCAGCTTTCACAGAACTCTCAGTCTAGTGAATAGCGAGTTATGAGAAATGTAGTGATGGTGGCTTCATTAGAGCAAGTGGCTCATGCTGCATGGAGATGACCTCAGTGGATGACCGGGTCCCCCTTCTGGTTGTTAATCAACAGCTGGCTGACTTGCTCTGGGACAGTGACCCTGGATTTCTGCCAGGTGTCAGCATCTTAGGTACAAGCAACATCTCAGTTTTCTGTTGGGTCAAAACAGTTATCACTGCCAAGGTGATCAGAGGACACTAGTGACATCAGTAGCTACCGATGAGGTCCTGGCCAGCTAGGGAAATAAAGATGTAAGTTTAACAACAATTCTAAATTTGTTCTTAACATCATGAGCAGAGAGTATCTGTCTTCTAAGTTAAATACTTTTTAGACTGCAAGATTCACCCACGTCCGAAATAAAATCTATATCAGCCATATTACTGCCCTGAGATGATTTTTCCCTGTCCTTACCAGAAGCCTGCACTATCTGGAGCACTGAGGCTGTCTGAAGCCAACTGATCTGCTCTCTGGATTCCAGGGACACCCGCAGAGCCAGAGGTTGGAGGCACAGGCATTGCTATCTCTGACCGTTCTGACTCCAGGTTGATCCACCCCAATGCCCATTATTAACCACACAGTAACAGGATGCCACCAACATTTTGATTTGAGGCTGTCATGTCAGAATTTTAATAAAATTTAATAGATATTTTTTTAGAGTACTTTTAGGTTTACAGATAAATTGAGCTGATAGCACAGGGAATTCCCCTATTCTCTCTTGTCCTCTGGAACACAATTTCCTCTATCATTAGTATCTTGCATTAGTGTGATAGATGTTTACAATTGATCAATCAATATTGGTATGTTATTATTAACTAAACTCCATAGTTTACGTTAGGGTTCATTCTTTGAGTTTTATAGTTCTGTGGGTTTTCACAATTACCTAGTGTCATGAATCCTCAGTGCAGTATCACACAGAAGAGTTTCACTACTGAAAACCTCCTTGTGTTCAACCAATTCATCCCTCCTCCACGTTTGGCAATCACTGATCATTTCACTATCTCTACCATTTTGACTCTCCTGGAATGTCCTAGTGTTGGAATCATACAGTGTGTAGAGTTTTTAGACTAGTTTCTTCCTAGCATTATGTATTTAAAGTTCCTCCATGTCTTTTCATGGCCTGATAGCTCATTTCTTTTTATAACAGAATCATATTCTGTTGCACAGATATACCACAGTTTGTTTAGCCATTAACTTAGTAAAGGACATTTTGGTTATTTCCAGTTTTTGACAAGTATGAGAAAACTGTTGTAAATACCTGGATGCAAGTTTTTGAGTGAACATGTTTTCACATTACTGTGGTAAATACCTAAAACTGCTATTTGCAGGATTATGTGGCAAGGCTATTTTTAGCTTTGCAAAAAACAAAAACAAAAACAAACACAACAAAACAAAACACCTGCCAAACTGTTTTCCAAAGTGACTAGCATTTTGCATTTCCACTAGCAGTGAATGAGAGTTCCCGCTGCTCTACAACTTTGGCAGCCTTTGGTATTGTCACTTGTTTGGATTTGAGCCTTTCTATTAGGTATATATTATAGTGTAGTGGCATCTCTTTGGTTTAATATGGAATTTCCTAGTGACACATGATTTTGAGCATCTTTTTCATATGCTTATTTGCCATCCATATGCCTTTTCTGGTGGAGTATCCAGATCTTCTGCCCATTTTTAAATTGGGTTGTTTGCTTTATTATTATTGAGTTTTAAGAGTCTTTTATGTATTTTGGACACCAGTCTTTCATCAGAGCTGTATTTTGCCAATATTTTTTCCCAGTTTATCACTTGTTTATTCATTTTCTTAACAATGCCTTTCTCAGAGCAGAAGTTTTTAATTTTAATGAAGTCCAACTGATCAATTTTTTCTTTCCTGGGTTGTGCTTTTGACATTGTATCTGAGAAGTCATCACTATGCCCAAGGTCACCTAGATGTTTCCCTATGTTATCCTCTAGGAGTCTTACAGTTTTGTACCTTGCATTGAAGTGTAAGATCCATTTTGTGAAAGGTGTAAAATCTGTGTCTAGATTTATTTATTTTTTACATGTGGATATCTAGTCATTCTAGCACCATTTGTTGAGAAGACTATCCTTTGCCTGTTAAATTGCCTTTGTGCCTTTCTCAAAGGTTAGTCTGTTTCCGAGCTCTGTATTCTTTTCTAGTGACCTATTTGTCTGCTTTTTTTCTTTCTTCACCAATTTCCACACTGTTTGGTTACTGTAGCTTTATAATTAGTGCTGAAGTCGGCAGTATCAGTTCTGTGGGCATTTTTCTTCTGATCTTTACTATGAGAACCTGGTTTGGCTCCAGGTGATAAAACTTAGAAAAATGTGAGATCCCCACTAAATCTGGGCCCCAAGGAGTTTTGAATGCTCAAGGCAGGCCACCCTCAGCTTCTAGTAATCTGTCAGTACCATTTAAGTGCTGGTTTCAGCAGCTTCTGTTCCTTGTATTTGCCTGTCTGTCTTGTTTTCAGCATGGCAATTTGCCCTGTGACCTCTCTTCTAGGCCCGCTAATAAGATTTGATAATTTTCAGTTTGTTCACCTTTTTTCTTGTTGTAAGGACAAGTGGTGACCTCCTGGCTCCTTGCAGGTTGGAGTAGAAACCAGAAATTTTATTGAACAAGTTACTTGTAATGAAAGTCAGTAATCACAAATATAGAATTGAATAATTTCCGTAGATATGTAGAATTTTGTAGCCATCACCTCAGTCCCCTCTTAGAATACAGACTACCTTTCTTCCCTCCCCAGATTCCCCAGAGGCTCTTTGCAGTCATTTTCCAATCCCTGGTCACCATGACAGAGCCTGAACAAAATTAAAATTTGGGAAACAGACAACATTACATTTCAGCTTTTATTAGATTGGGATTTTATGTAATGGACAATTGTCTTAATCTTGTGTGAACTAGAGGAAAGATTTTATTCTTAAGGACTTTCTTTATGGGAACTTAGTAGTTAGTCCCATTTATTGCTCTCCTTGAATTGGTTCGTCTATGCTGGTAGCAGATAGTTGCAATCAAACCTTGTCCAGTGGGCACAAGTGAAAGCGCTAAAAAAAAAAAAAATCCTTCATTAGAAATGTAAAAGCAATGGCAACAAAAGCCAAAATAGACAAATGGGACCTAATCAAACTCCACAGCTTCTGCACGGCAAAAGAAACAGTCAGTAGAGTGAATCGGCAACCAACAGAATGAGAAAAAATTTTTGCAGCCTACCCATCTGACAAGGGGCTGATACCCAGAATTTACAAAGAACTAAAGCAGATCTACAAGAAAAAAACAAACAAGCCTATTCAAAAATGGGCAAAGGATATGAACAGATACTTTACAAAAGAAGACATACAGGAGGCCAACAAACATATGAAAAAATACTCATCATCACTGGTCATCAGAGAAATGCAAATCAAAACCACATTGAGATACCATCTCACACCAATTAGAATGGCAATCATTAAAAAATCGGCAAACAACAGATACTGGAGAGGATGTGGAGAAATAGGAACACTTTTACACTGTTGGTGGGAATGTAAATTAATTCAACCATTGTGGAAGACAGTGTGGCGATTCCTCAAGGACCTAAAAATAGAAATCCCATTTGACCCAGCAATCCCATTACTGGGTATATATCCAAAGGATTATAAATCATTCTACTACAAGGACACGTGCACACGAATGTTCATTGCAGCACTGTTTACAATAGCAAAGACCTGGAACCAACCCAAATGCCCAACGATGATAGACTGGATAGGGAAAATGTGGTACATATACACCATGGAATATTACGCAGCCATCAAAAACGATGAGTTCACGTCCTTTGTAGGGACATGGATGAACCTGGAAACCATCATTCTCAGCAAACTGACACAAGAGCAGAAAATGAAACACCGTATATTCTCACTCATAGGTGGGTGTTGAACAATGAGAACACATGGACACAGGGAGGGGAGCACTACACACTGGGGTCCGTTGGGGGGAAATGGGGGAGGGGCGGGGGGGTGGGGAGGTGGGAAGAGATAGCATGGGGAGAAATGACAGATACAGGTGAGGGGACGGAAGACAGCAAACCACACTGCCAAATGTGTACCTGTGCAACAATCTTGCATGTTCATCACATGTACCCCAAAACCTAAAATGCAATTAAAAAAAAAAAAAAAAGAAATGTAGATGATGAATTTGCAGATAATGTTATACAGAGTTACGTTTGTTTGTTGTTTGTTTTTGAGCCGGAGTTTCACTCTTGTTGTGCTGGCTGGAGTGCAATGGCATGATCTCAGCTCACTGCAACCTCTGCCTCCTGGGTTCAAGCAATGCTCCTGCCTCAGCCTCCTGAGTACCTGGAATTACAGGCATGCAGCACCATGCCAAGCTAATTTTCTATTTTTAGTGGAGACAGGGTTTCTCCATATCGGTAAGGCTGGTCTTGAACTCCCAACCTCAGGTGATCTGCCCTCCTCAGCCTCCCAAAGTGTTGGGATTAGAGGCGTGAGCCTTCATGCTGGAGTGCTATGTGCAATCTCAGCTAACTGCAACTTCTACCTCTAGGGTGCAAGTGATTCTTGTGCCTCAGCCTTTCGAGTTGGCTGGGATTACAGGCATGCAGCACCACGCCCGGCTAATTTTGTATTTTTAGTAGACAAAGAGTTTCTCCATGTTGGTCAGGCTGCTCTCCAACTACAAACCTCAGGTGATCCACGCACCTTAGCCTCCCAAAATACTGGAATTACATGCATGAGCCACCACACCTGGCTGGGAGTTAAATATTTTACCATCTTTTTTTCTTTCAGAATTTGGATTGGTAACATGGAAAAGACACTTCTCACCTGCCTGAAATGCCCTTCATTATCTTCTTCTAGTTGCACGGGCTCTGGAACAGCCATTACAGTGCTCCCACAGAGGTAAGTATAACATTTTAATGTAGTCCCTTGCTTTTTTTTCTTCTTTTTTGTGCCTATAGGGATTAGCATACATGTATGTGAAAATATAAAAAGAGTACAGATAGGCACCTGTAACTAGTTTTCTGTTGCTACCTATTAACGCATTATAACAAGTTAGTGGTTTGAAACCACAGAAATCAGGAAAGATTGGGTTCTCTGATCAGGGTCTTAGGAGGCTGAAATCCAGTTATGGGCTGCCTTGTGTTTTTCATCCAGAGATCAGGCTACTCTTCCAAGTTTACTACAGATGTATCGGCAGAATTCCTCTTCTTGTGGGTGGAGGACTGAGATCCCTTTTTCAGTGCTCCTGGCTCTCAGCCAGGAGACACCCTGACTCCAGAGACCACCTGCATTCTTTGTCACTTTTCCCATCTTCCAACCAACAACAGCCCATGGAATTCTTCTGCAGCTCCTATCCTCTCTCTGACTTTTTCTTTTCCTACCCACTAGAGAAATCTCTGACACTGAGGGAGTGATGTGATTAGATCCGGTGCACTCAGGAAAGCACAGCCTTTGTATTAGTCTGTTCTTGCAGTGTATAATTAATGACCTGGGTGATTTATAAAGAAAGAAGTTTAATCAGATCATGGTTCTGTGGGCTGTGCAGGCTTCTGCTTCTGGGGAGGCCTCAGGAAACTTACAATCATGGTGGAAGTGGAAGCAGGCACAATCTTCACATGGCCAATGGGAGAGAGAGAGAGAGAGGAGCGGGGGGAAGTGCTACATACTTTTAAGCAACTAGATCTCATGGAAACTCTCATGCAATGGCACTTGGGGGATGGTGCTGAGCCATTAGAAACCTTCCCCATGATCCAATAACCTCCTGCCAGGTCCCACCTCTAACACTCAGGATTATAATTCAACATGAGATTTCGGTGGGGACACAGAGCCAAACCATATCACTCTTTAAAGTCATATGACTGCCATGTAACAATGTAATCACAGGAATGTCTTATCAGCTTAACAGGTTCCAGAGATAAGGGTACAGCATGTTTGGAGACCATTTTAGAAATTCTACCTATCACAGTTTAACTTCTATTCCCCAGACATTCACATCCCTCACAGATGCAAAATACATTCACCCTTTCACCTAAGGTTTCCAAGTTTCGTGTCATGAATGCATTAGTTCAAAGTGAAAAATGTCATGTAGCTCTAATCTGATCAAAAATTTAAAATCTCATTTAAATCATCTACACCAAGTGTGAATGAGGCTTCTGAGGGTGTCCATTAAGTACGGATTCTTTTTTGTTTTTGTTTTTGAAAGTGAGTCTTGGTCTGTGACCCATGCTGGAGTGCAGGGGTGTGATCTTGGCTTACTGCAACTTCTGCCTCCTGGGTTCAAACGATTCTCCTGCCTCAGCCTCTTGAGTAGCTGAGATTACAGGCATGCACCACTGGATTCAGCTAATTGTTTTGTATTTTTAGTAGAGAAGGGGTTTTGCCCTGTTAACCAGGCTAGTCTGAAACTCCTGACCTCAGGGGATCCATCCCCCTAGGCCTCTCAAAGTGCTAGGATTACAGGCATGAGCCACCGTGCCTGGCCCAAATACAGATCCTTGATATAATTTCCTTACCTCTGTTGACCTGTGAAACTGAACAAACAGCTTATCTGTCCTCAATGTGCACTGGTGGGACAGTCACAGAGTAACGACGCTAGTGATTCTTGTTCAAAAAGAGGGAAAGTGGAGGGAACAAAGTCACTGATCCAAAACCATTTTGAAATGGGGCTGAGCAAAGTCCAGCAGGAATTTCTTGATTGGGCTCCTCAGCCTGGAACTAACCCTCTGTGACAGGGGGCTTTGTCTCTGGGCTCTGCATATTTTTCTATCGTTATTGAAAACATTTTATTTTTCTTCTTCCCCCACTCTTTCGGTTCTTCCCCTTTCTCCTCATGGCGGCATCCTCCACTTAATCCTTGTTGCGTCATCCCAGCAGAATTGGTCAGATATTGCTGGTGTCATGGTCCTGACCATCTCCACGAGGGGCTGTCCTTGTGACCCCATGCTCCTCTTCACTGTCCTGACCTCTCGCAGTCATGATTCCTTTCAGCTGCCCTGGCTGGCTTAGGAGAAAACCTAAGACTGTGGAGTCCCAGAACCAATCTCTGCCCTCTCTATCTCCAGGAGAGGAAGAAAATAACAGGGATCTTCATGGAGAAATGACTCACATGAGGGCCTGGACTCTCCAGCAGTTAGAGCAGAAGAAAGTTTTTGAAGAAGAATGGAGGAGCTGAGAGCCCAGGCCGGCAAAGCAGGGTTGTGTGAAACGCTATTCAATCCTACGTGCTCCCTGCCCCAATCTAGCAGCTAGTGAATGACAGCTGACTGAGTATAAACACCAGGACTATAGAACTGTGATAAGGGGTTTGTCCAAAGAAAGGGGCCTTTACTCTTTTTGTTATCACAGTGGACATTGCTGTTTTTCATCTAAAGTTTTCTGAACCGCAGCAGTGAGCTTCTGGAGGGTGAGTTACCTGCTCTGCACAGGGAGGCTTAGGCCAAGGCTTGTGTGGGATCTGCTGCCACCAAGTGGTGAGGGAGGGAGCCTGGGAGAGGCTCAGTCTTTCTGGGCTTCAGGTTCCTCATCGGCAAGGTAGGGGCTTTTTGTACCTCTCCGAGGTCACTTCCTGCTCTGTTTTCTCTGCATCTCTGAGGAATTGAGATGGTTTTCAATACTGCCTGGGACCTTCAGCTGAGACCTGACTCTGTGTGTCTCCTGCAGAAGGCTGAGCTGAGTCTACACACTGGAATCCCAGAGATCAGGGAACAGGCGGAATAAAGAAACTCAGCAGGTTTAGGGGATGAGAATAATCCCCAAAGGACAAGCCATTGGTAGATGAAAACCAAAGAATGGGAGAATAAGGGAAAACTGGGACAGAAGTCTGAAGGGAAATGGGCACTGCCTGTGATCATTTAAATTCTCAAGGAGCAGCATGAGCTGAGCAGTGGGGACTGGGAAACTTACTCCACGGGAATCTCCTGCCTCTGGCCAGAGAGGCATAGGGTAGATCAGAGCTGGTTTATAGTGAGGGGCAGCTTCAACTCCAGGAGCAGGAGGATGTGACCATGAGCCCCCACCCCAGAGCCAGGAGCCTCGACCTCGGGGCTGCCGTAGCAGTGGATGCTCTTCAGGTCAGTGTGGGTTAGAGGGAATAACCATGCTTGGAGAAAGGTTGGAGATGTTCATTCTTAATCAAACAGCTCTGTCCTGGGTCAGGTGCCAGAGTAAGTGTCCCTTGCTTGTATATGAAACAGTGATACTTATACTATTCTTCTGCATCTTCAGTTGAGGGAAGTTTCCCATAAATATTTATTATTCACTTTTCTTTATATTGGCTAAGCACTTGTGATTCAGGTATTTAATGTCTCTAAAAAAACACAAGCCAGTGAGTGGAAGAACACACACAGATCATTTCAACAAGATACGGTAGTTCTACCCAACTGAGGCGTTGTGGCAGCCTGGAAGATGGGAGGGTATGTCAGAGGACATTGCTCCTAATGACAGGGGGAGGTGTAAGAGAACATTTTCAGATTGGCTGGGTGCAGTGGCTCACGCCTATAATCTGAGCACTTTGTGAGGCTGAGGTGGGTGGATCACAAGATCAAGAGATTGAGACTATCCTGGTCAACATGAAATGGTAGACCATTTCTACTGAAAATACAAAAAAATTAGCTGGGTATTGTGGTGTGCGCCTGTAGTCCCAGCTACTCGGGAGGCTGAGGCAGGAGAATTGCTTGAACCCAGGAGGCAGAGGTTGCAGTGAGCTGAGATCATGCCATTGCACTCCAGCCTGGGTAACTAGAGCGACACTCCACCTCCAAAAACAAAAAAAATTCAGAACAGGCTTGTCTTCCTTCAAGCTCCCACAGGAGAGGATCCTGGGGCCGCGATGGTGTAGGGCAGGCGCCTCTTTAGGGAAGGGGATTTGCAGCATTCTGAGAGAAAGAGCATCCTTACAAGACATAGGGAACAGAAATGTAGGTGAAAGAGTCGGAGGTTTCTAATCAATTTTATTCAGTCATGGATGAACACTGCTGAGAGGCCTCTCTGTGCTGGGCCCTTAGCTAAGAACCGTGATCACAGAGGTGAGTAAAATAGGACCCCAGCTTTCACACAATTCTCAGTCTAGTGACTGGTGATTGATGAGAAGTGTAGTGATGGTGGGTTCATCGGAACCAGTGGCTGATGCCGCATGGGATGACCTCAGTGGATGGCCTGGGCCAGTGACCCTGGACTTCAGCCATATTTCAGCATCTCGAGGTGCAGTACACCAATACCTCTGCTGCATGTTGAGTCAAAGCAGTTAACACAGCCAAGGTATTCAGCCAAGGTATCACACTGGTGATATCAGTAGCTATTGACTGTTTCCAGCTGGGGAAACAAAGAAGTAAATTTAGTAAGTCTTCTAAATTTGTCCTTGCCGTAATGATAAATAACTTTATCTTGATAATGAATTATATACTGGCAAATTAATTATAATTTGCCATAATGAGAAATAACTTTATGCTGAGTACTGCCGACACACAAGCCCTTGAGGACACATGCCTGAGGATTCTGATGAAGGTAATGATGTCCAGATATGTACACATTTGGACCTACAGTTCAGCTTTGAAACAGTGGAAGACCCAGTTTCAAATTCAAGGTTGCTTTGAGTAGAATCTCACTTTACCTCTCTTTGCATGGCAATGGGGCCAATCTTCCCTAAGCTGTACCTTACAAGAAAAGTAATACTGGTAAGATTTCAGAGTTCAGCAGACAGAGGTAAGTATTTTAGTGCCAATGATTGAGATCTACTCTAACAGTGTCCAGTATTATTAAATTCTTATCTTCGGATAATTTAAAATAAAATATTTAGCACTAAACTTTAGCCTCGATGACAAAAGAATTTAATCAAATTTTTATTGTTCCACAGCATCCTGTATATATCCCATATTTATTTAAAACTCTGTAAGTATGCCACTGGTCAGAAAAATGTTTTTTCACATATGTATTTATATTATTGAATACTATTTTGTAGTTCATGAGAGGTATTTGGGGAATAATAAAGAGCCACACACTGTTAATCTACTTAGCTCAATTAAATACATTGCTCCACAGAGGAACATATGTCTAAATCAATCATATTCATAGTCAAACCATTTTATAGATTTGTTACCTACTATTTTAAGTAGTATTAAAAGTGTCACTAACTAGATATATCTTATGTCTTTTGTAATTATGAGCTGCTTAAGAACATGAACACATACTTATTTGCACATTTTATATTGCCTCTCATACTGCTTGTTGTTTATAAAAAATCTGCTGCAATTAAAAAGTTAATAAAAACAATAAAATAAAAGTGGTTTAAATTCAAAAGACAATCATAAGTTCTATCTGACATAATAAAAATGAGGCCAGGTACAGGGGCTCATGCCTATAATCCCAGCACTTTGGGAGGCTGAGGCGGGTGGATCACAAGGTCAAGAGATCAAGATCATCCTGGTCAACATGGTAAAAACCCATCTCTACTAAAAATACAAAAATTAGCTGGGCATGGTGGCACAGCCTGTAGTCCCAGCTACTCGGGAGGCTGAGGCAGGAGAATTACTTAAACCCAGGAGGCAGAGGTTTCAGTGAGCCGAGATCATGCCATTGCACTCCAGCCTGGGTAACAAGAGTGAAACTCTGTCTCAAAAAAACAAAATAATAATAATAATAATAATAATAAGGAGAAGTTATCTAAACAGTATATGTAACAAAAGTATTTTTGTTGTTGTTATTGTTGTTGTTGTTTTGCTACATAAGTAAGAAAACTTCCCAAGACACACAAAGTGGATTTGAACAAATTGAAAATAAATGCTATACCCTTGGATAGGAAGACTCCAAAAAATAATGTTGCTCTTGTTCAAGTCAACTGACAAATTTATAATTTATTCACTATGCTCCCTGGAAAATAATTAATACATCCCAACCATTGCCACAGGACTTGCAGTGCTTCACTGAGGGAGAAGACTTCCACGCCTACTGAGCTGAACCTGGCCACCTTTGGCAACCGGCTTTGGCCAAAAAAAGTAAGAAAAATTGATTTGTACCATTTTGCAGAGAAACTTGAAGAGTTTCATTGTGGTTTGGCCATGCTTTTCTCCAACATCTGCTTCAAAACTGAGATGGAAACTTTATCCCACATTGTGGTTTCAGAATGAATGTCAAAGCTAATATAGATGTTAAGATGAGATTAGTAGATCATCTGTTACTACAGAAGAAAGCGCTGATAGTTGGGAAATTGTTGCATGGAGGTTCATTGTAATCTCTACTTCATATGTGCATTTGGAAAATTTTAAAAGAACATGTTTGCAAAACGCTAAAAATGAACCAGTATGACATGTTGTCATTAGAAAGATATCAATGATTTAATCTAAAATATTATTCTAGCCCTAAAAAGTCCTTCATTTAAATTGAGAAAAACATTTGATTATCAAATCAAACTTGAACCTATTTTTGTATAATGTATATGTCTATGTGCAAATTAATAATTTAATAGAAAATATTACATATGCATATTTTAAACACTAAATATAGCTCAGGCCACGCAAAGAGAATGTCTCATTTATTCTTTAAAATTCTGTCTGTTATATATGGTTTTCTCTAGTCTCTAAAACCTCAGATTTCTATATAGAGTAGGGTTTGATTTAAAAAAAAGTTATGTCCATCAATTTTTATTTGGCTACAAAAGCTTACTATATTTAGGAACAATCCAGAATTGCAAGTTGGTTTATTGAATATATTTTTCACTTTCTTCCCTCTACTTTTAATGTGGTGCATTATCCTGTAAATTACATTCAGATTATCATCTCCTTAAGTTTATAAAATGTTTTTCAAAATAAAAGTAAAAAAAATAACAATTGTAAAGTTTCTTTTTAAGATACAAACTTCATGAAACATTATGTTTTTTGATAAGCATGATATCAGCAACATATTTGGTTGAGAATGAAAGGCAAAGCTTTACAGAAACAGGAATATCTGAGTCAAAATTTTCCATAATTTGTTTTTATGTATTATATTTCACAAAATGCATGTAACTGGATTAGTTCTGCAATAGATTAAATTTGTTTTCTCACAAAATAGAACTTAAACAAAAGCAGGTGCTGTTTTCTGATGGAACACTATGAACCTATTTCCATAATGAGTTTTACAGACACATAAATCTTCAATTCACATTCTGCATTTTATAAAAGTTGCCTGCTACTAAAACCTTCAGGAAAACTACAAATTTTAAATTGGTTGTTAATTTGAGGGTCTTTGAACATTTAGACATTAAAAGATAACTTTAAATTCCATAGCATTTACAGACAAGAAGAGCATGCTATTTTTAAAAATTATTTAAACACTTTTCAAAGAAAATTGTTTCATTAATTTTTTAAATATTTATTTTAATATTTATCATCAGATAATACCTCAACACCTTACCATGACATTTAATTATATGAGTTAAATAAAATACAGTTTGACATTTAATGCTCACATTGAACTTATATCTGTTCCCATAGAGAACTATACACCTTATGTATTATATTGCAAAAACATTAACAATGGAAACATATTCATGTTGCTTAAAATAGTCTTGTATACACTAACCTGAATTTTTATTAATACATCCAATGAAATAAAATAGTCTCAAGTACAATTTAATATATATCTTTAGTTTTACATTTTATGTATCACAGAATGGTGCAGTAAAGTATGAAAAATATATTGAGCTGCTATCTAGGAGACTAGAATAATTAAATAGTCCTGTGTCCTAAATAATCAAACTACTCTGAAAGCATATTTGTTTTTTATTAGTGTCACATTTCTGTGTAATATTTAAATTTCCTTGAAAGCCAAAGTAAATAATTTAAAGCATATCCTAATTATAAACATAAAATTGAACAGTGTCAAGGTATAATTTAAAAATTTAGAACAGATTTTAAATAACAGTTGTAGATATTAACAGAAATATGGAATCAGTTACCTTTAATACTGGACTTTTAATTTTACATATTTTTTCTCGAGTTCAAAGTAGAAAATATGATGGAAGGGTCACAGGATCCTTAGGGTGTCACTTTTCCAGCTCAGAACCAGCCACCTTTCCATCTGTGGCTGGTAGCATCTTTGCTTGAGCTCTTTTCAGGTCACGGGGCTGGTTCCATCCACTAGGCCCAGCAGGCTGTGCTTGGCTCATGCTAGCAGCTCAGATTCTGTGCCTGCCAAGAGTGAGCAAGGCATAGAGCAGTGAGGTGTGTGTAAGCCAGTGTGGGTTCTGGCCACTGCTCACAGCCAGGTGTGCCAGCTGTGGCAGAGTGGGCAGCTCTAGGCCCTGGCACAGGTGCTGGCACCCAGTGAGGCTGTGGCTGGACCAGGTGTATTAAAATTTTCTTCCACTGTGGGTGCCAGGCAGCTTGGAGACACCAGAAACTGCAGAGCCTCAAAGAGTGTCAGCCCCGGCTTGGGGAGCACCTAGATCTAGGCTTCCAAAAGGGCCACTGCTCTTCTCTCTTCTCTCCTTTTAGTGATGAGTAGGGGCCATGTTTCATCCCCGTTTGTGTTATAGCTCTTTCAGTCCCATCATTTGGCAGGTCTTGAGTTTTTGTTCAACGTCCAAGTAGAATGAGTGGAAAACTGGAAGGTGAGCATGACAGAGAGAAGCTTCACTGAGCAACAAAACAGCTCACCAGAGATCCAAAGTGAGTAGCTCTTTCTTGCAGCTGTTAGTACCGATGTCTGTGTGAGTCTGGCTGAGTCTGGGGTTTTTATATGCTCAGAAGGGAGGAATTGAGTGCTGATTGATCAATAGGTGGCCGTGGATGAGCCAAAAAAAGCACCATAAGTTCTCACTCCAAACCACAGACTCCACCTGGAACTGGTAACCCATCCCTGGCTTGAAGGTTGAGTTTCAACAGGGGCCCACCCTTTGTGCCCAAGAACCTGTCTGCCTGCCACCATCTGCATTCAGTACAACTCAACCACTCTGTTTTCACAGAGGAGAACTTGCAACCCTGTGCCAAGCTGCCATTAGCCCCTTCCAGTCTCCCTCCTGTGCTCCTTGGCACCCAAAATCTGGAAGACACCAAGGCAGTGGTGGGGGATATTGTCAGTGCTGTCTTTAGTATGTGCACAACTGGCTGGGTTGCAACAGCACTCGGGCTTGACCACAGCTTTCCTCCAAAATTATTGCAGGTGCCAAGGGAAAGGCAGAGTCCAGGGAGTAAGAACAGAGACATCTGAGCCACCTGGGGGAGAGGCGCTTCCTGGTCCCCAAGAGTGCAGGGATCCTGAGTCTGGAGCTGCAGCTGGATAGCTGCAGCTGTGTCCCTGAGCCTAGCTCTTCTGCCTCACCAACTCAGCAGGGGGCAGGCTTCCCACCTGTTCCTGGCTCCCGCTGGCTCCATGGAGTGTGCAGCCCTGGCTGTGCCTCCCCCACTGCAGCTGGCACCCCCACAGAGGCTGCTCCAGATAGACCACCACTGCCATCAGAGGCAATTCTTTTAAAAACTACATTTTATTTAATGAATGATATTAAACACAAATAGCTAATTTTAGAAATATTGTGTTTTCCATGTTATAGTTACCCAGTGACTATGGAAATTAAATATGTATTACAAACTGAAAGTGAGAAAATCAAGACATAAAATTTTGTTTGTTTAGCCCATTGAAAATAAAAGTCAGAATATGCTTCAGTAAGGCTACCTGTGAATTAAAAAAACATAATTATTACAACAATCTATTACGGTTATTCCTTAAGTGATTCCTAGAAGTGACAATAATTCATGCTCTTAAGCTAATGATTTCATTTTTTTCTCACAGATTAAATATAAGCATATATATTTATAGCCAATTTAAAATATTTTTGACATGTGAAGTAGAGCATGGCATCAATGATGATACCAATAAGAAATTAAAATATAGCATATTATATTAAAAGTTGCTGTTTATAAACATGTTGTATTATTGGTATGTCATTTGCACATTTTTTCTCAACAAGTCTTGCTATGACCATGAAGACAGAAAGCACTGTAGCTATAGCAAACAGAAAGATATTTAATAAAGGAATTTAGAAACAGCTCTTATAAAATAGCTGTTTTATAGAAAATCTGAGGAAGAAAAAGCCAAGGAAATCTGCCAGTGACTTCTAGAAGATCAAAATTTTTTAGTTAACATGGGAAGTAGTCATTGATTTTCTCAGACTTCTGCAGCACTAGTGGGAGTATTTTGATAGACAATGTCCACAGTCACTAGCAAAACCTTATGTCTGTCATATGCATGTCCTGTCCCATGTGATTCTTTGCTGCACCCACGTGAACAGGAGTGATACTTGCTTCTGTTATCCCCTCCAATGCTTTTGTTAATGCCTTGTATTTGTGGAATACAATCTAAAATTCTGCTGGCAGGAATTATGAAGAAATAGATGTTCTGGGCTTCTAGTCTCTACGACACTGGAAAAAGAATACACAGAAAATTTATTATTGAGTGGCTAAAAGACAAAATGAAACAAACTCAAAATAGTTTTTAGGGTTTATACCTTTTAAAACAATTACATGGGACCTTAAAGATACTCTACCTAAGCAATGCAATCTCCATTGCAGGGTATTAATCAACACACTTAACTATGTAGTCTCTTCAAGGAAGCTCAACCATATCTGAAAAAGAAAGAATTGCAGTCCATATATATAATTGTTATTAGAGAACCTTTGTTTTTGTTCTTGAGAAAAATCTGAGAATTCTCTCTTCTGTGTTATTCTTGTCTCCTGTTTATAATTGTCTCTATTTTTATATGCATAGTGAGAGTTAGAGCTACAAATAAGTATATATACCTAAGATCTTTATGGATTTGTGCATTGTAGACATTTTGTGCAAATCAAATGATACAATATGTGGTTCTTTGTGTCTTGTTTCTGGCATTTCACATAATTTATCCAAGGCATTCATATTGTAAACAATGTGTTTTACTCACCTATTTAAACTAAGTTGGGGTAGAAGAATAAAGTGCTGAATATCTCAGTTACTGAACTCATTAGAGCTCTTAGTTTTCTCTTGAAGTCTGATCTAGATGGGTAGATCCAAGTATCTGGCTGATTATGTCTCTAAATCCTAATCATTCATTACTTTTCAGAAAACCTCAAACAAAAGCATTTTGGGAAATTCCTCCCACCATCTGTAGACCAGACAGTTATTATTACACACTCTAAGAATATTATGCTAGCTCCTCATAATATCCAACAAATTCTCATTCAATTTGTAGATATTACTATGAAACTGTACATTCTAAAATGGTAAGGCCAGAATTGGTCTTATTTGCCACTATATTCTCACTTTCTAATGCAATTCTTAGAACATAATACATACTACATGTGCAGCTAACAAATATATGAACAAACAAAAGACCTAATATAAAGAAATATTGCATTGAAGTTTCCAAGAACATAATGAATGAAAATTCTAAGTGATGAATGCCAACAAAATCAAGAAATTGATTGAATGCCAGATTCACAGTCTAAGAAAATATAATTATGTTTAGGTTTTAAATAATTACAACAAAATTTTATTTCATAGTGCTGATTTTGAAACTTTTCCGGGATCTTCAATTTATTAAAAAAAGATAAAGTGATAGGGAAGGAGAAAATAAAACTTAAAATGAGGAGGCTACCATCACTTAAACTATCATATGTTCTATGGTTTGGCTCCTTTCTGTGAAATCCCATGTTGAAACTGATCTCCAGTTTGTCAGTGTTGAGAGGTAGGGCCTACTCCGAGGTGTTTGGGTCATGGGAATGCCTTCATGTTTTTGGGGTGAGATGGGGTTGTGAAGTTTAGCTTCAGCAGGAATGATTATGTTTCTGAGAGAGCAAGTTGTTTTAAAAAAAATCTGTCTTCCTGGTTTCTCTCTCTTGCTTTCTCTCTCACCACATAATGTCTCTGAACCTGCCTGCTTCTTCTCCACTTCCTGGAATAAATGAACTCTACCAGAGTCCCTCACCAGGTCCATCTGCCCAATCTTAGACTTTCAGTAGCCAGGATTGTGGGCATTGACTTCTTTCTATTACAAAATACCTAACCTCAGGAATTCTGTTATAGAAACACAAAGTGTAATAAACCAATGCATATAGTAAATTACAAAGTAAAAGGCAGTATAAATTACTTATGGAATGGATAGTACAAAATCTATTTACATTTGAAAGAATAATCTAGTAGATAGAGAATGCAGATTTTTATAGTACAATGAGATACCCATGTCTCAGAAAGAGAGAGAGAGAGAGAGAGAGAGAGAGAGTTAGAAAGTAGT
The DNA here is from genome assembly GCF_048565385.1 of Saimiri boliviensis. NCBI lineage: Eukaryota > Metazoa > Chordata > Mammalia > Primates > Cebidae > Saimiri > Saimiri boliviensis. The sequence continues at coordinate 21,192 of NC_133468.1, forward strand.
AAAATAATTTTCAGCATAGTTTGCAGAATAAAGGTGGACTGAAATATGAACACATCTTCAAAAAAAAAGAAAGCAAATAAAATTTTGGAGCATATTCATAAAATAAATGTGGACTGAAATGTGAAGACATTATAAAATCTATAATATTCTCAACCCCAGGAAATCAGGGTTCATTTCTCACAGATAATCAGTCATGTGAAGTCCTTCATTGAACCTGTTAAGCTAAGAGCCAGATCTCCCTAATCTATGGAAGTTTATTTAAAGCTTATTTGACAGGCATCACTGAACAAAAGGAAAGTTGAGTCCTGAGTGGGTGCACACCTGGGTGATTGGGAAAAATGTTGAAGCCAGAACATATGGGTTCAGTCCTTTATACTTCATATTCCCAGTGTCCTCACACAGCCTCATTAAGTCTCCCATTTCTCTGTGGCTCCACTATAAACTGGCTGGGGTGTCTGCCTCCCATACTCTGAGGGTGACTGAGAACCACCATGGCTCTCCAAACTAAGACTAGGAGACACAGCAAGGCTTAGGAGCCTAGGGGAGCAGCCTGTGGTGTCATTTGAGATGTTCTGGGAGCTGAAAAGTAGCATTGTGTCACAACTCTACAAATTGAGGACAACATACAGGAAGGTGATTCACAGGCTAAAGCCCAAGTCCTAGATTGTGAATCCCTTAGCCGAGACCTTCAGCATTTTCTGCTTTCTTTTGAGGCAGGTTGGAGAGCTCCAGTGATCCTTGAGATCTGTGACTGCTGCATGTCACGATCATGGCATCTTAGAACCCTGAGAGTGGAACCAATGAAACCTCCGTCCCAGGTGATATGCAAATGTGTCCTTTCTCTAATCAATCTTCTAATGCAATGTTAGAAGTTTTAAAGAACTTTGTTAAATTTTTTAATTTTTTTAAATTGTACTTTAGGTTCTAGGGTCCATGTGCAGATCATGCAGGGTTGTTGCATAGGTGCATACTATATGTGGCATTTCTCCCCATGTTATCCCTCCCCACACTCCCTACCCCCTGCTGTCCCTCCCCTAGCCTCCCCCAACTGCCCCCAGTGTGTGATGCTCCTCTCCCTGAGTTACATGTTTGCATTGTTCAACACCCGCCTGTGAGTGAGAACATGTGGTGTTTCGTTTTCTGTTCTTGTGTCAATTTGCTAAGAATGATGGTTTCTAGATTCATCCAAGTCCCTACAAAGGACATGAACTCATTGTTTTTCATGGCAGTGTGGTATTCCATGGTGCATATGTGCCACATTTTCTTTGTCCAGTCTATCATTGATGAGCATTTGGGTTGGTTCCAGGTCTTTGCTATTGTACACAGGGCAGCAATGAATACACATGCGCATGTGTCTTTATAGTAGAACGATTTATAGTTCTTTGGGTTTTAAAATGCTTTTTCTGGCACTTTCACTTACTGCTATCTTAAACCTGGGTTCTCTCTCAATGATTTGCTCTTTTTTTCCTTGCCTCCTCATAAGTTTCTGTTATTTCTCTTATTCCCATTTATTTGCTTTTTTTTTTTTGGCTGAACTACCTTTACAGTTTCTCTGTCTTATAGCTGTTTGTTTAAGTAAATTTTAACCATTTTGCAAGGTACTGATCCAATTATTTTATATAGGTGCAGGATATGTGTGTGTGTTTGTGTGTGTGTGTGTGTGTATGTACACACAATTACTGTGTATATATCAACACTATATTATGTAAATATACGCATAACACACCCATGGAGTCCACATCCACACACATTGCTTTGAGAAAGGCACTTTGTTCTGGGAATGAGGCTTATAAGCAGTGGGTGTGGGAATCAAAGTGAGGCAGTTTAACTTCAAGACATTGCTCTAAACCATGACACCATATTACTCTCAGCTGTCTTTTTCACTTTGGATACTGATATACAACAGACACTTCATGCTAATTCCGGGAAATGATCATTTTGAAATGTGCAGGAAATGTTGCCTGTTCCCTTCTTTATCTGGATCCCTTCTTCACTATGACTTTGCTTTTTCTCACCTAGGATTACTTTTCTGACACATGCATGGGTACATCCCATTAAAGTAAGAGAGTTGTACTTTGTGTAAGGCACTGACAGAATCTCTCTTTCTCCATATACACCTGAACGTGACTGTCCTCTTTCTCCGTTCCAATTGTTTAACCCCAAATACCTTTTACCTTTTCAGATGTCACAAGGATGTGACTGAGTAGTTTCAAGGGCATCCACTTTTGCTTCCTCCTCCTACCTTTGAATCCTGCATCTGCATTGCTGGGTCTCAGGCCAAAGAGGAAACCCTTGTTTCCCATTCCAGGATATTTTGATGACCAACTTTTCTTATGTTGAGAATTTGAAGGACAAGGGCAGATAATGAGAAATGGATAGACAGGGACCTGTGTTCTGAGACCTGGGCCAGAGGACTGATGGAGGTGGAGAAGAATCTCAGTGATTCTGGCAGGCATCATGGATCACTAAGGGCCAGAGGAGTGGAACATATGGGCACAGGGTGAGAGGCCTGTGACAGGACACAGCCTATCTCCTTCACAGCAGAATGTTAATAGGCATTAGATTTTAATAAACAGAGAACATATCTCTGAGTCAGCATCAAAAATTTCTACAGTCCAGAAGAAGGAATAGCCACAGCACCTAACCTCACCTTCCCTTGTGAGTATGGGAGTCACAGGGCAGTGAGAATGGAACAGCGTTTATCTGAGGTTAAAGCCAATGCTTCTCTCTCTTTAGTCCACACTTACAGTAAGGTCCATTGGATGCCGTGGCTACAAGTTTCTGAACTTCTGGCTTTTGAAGGAAAGACTTTCTCACCCTCTGTGCTGAAGGTATTCTATGTATTATGAAATCTGGTTAGTGGCTCTTACCATCAAGAAATCTTGAAAAGTACAAGGCACTCAGAAGGCCTACATTAATAGTTTCCAGCCACTTAGAGACATCAGAGGGGTTCCTGCCAAGGGTGCACTGAACTTTTTCATCTCACTGTCCTAGAGTTAGTGGGTCTGTCTCTGGTCATCTTGAAGGAGATGGATCATCCTTCACTCCCTCTACTTCAGTATCTTGTGCATCTTCCTCAATGGTTTTGCCATGTTGTTTTCATAATGATTGTCCAGTTGATACTAAATCTTGAAAAAAAATTCCAAAAGAATATTTAATTCTTTTTTGGTCTCAATTGTCAATTGCCCTTTTACACGAATCTGGGGCAGATCTAAAGGGCTTCTTAGAGCTCATGTTTTATAGGACCACAGTCTCTGGATGTAGATCCTCAATGTCCACTTCTTAAAGATACATTCCATCCCACATTCTCTTCCTATGATGTAACTTCAAGACTGCTACTGTTGAATGTTCTAGTCCCTTTACTTTGTGTAGTGTTGTGACTATAGCTGATGTTTTACTCTAGCATAATAACACTTCTCCTGACTCTGTGGGAATCTTCACCGTGGAAAGGTAACTACCATGCTGTGAGCAAGCCCAAGTGGCTACGTGAAGAGGCCCTTTGAATATATTCGAGGTAACAGCCCCAACTGAGGAACCCCAGACATCAGTCAGGATCATCTGCTAGACTGGGAGTGGAACATCTGTTGCCATTATTTAATTGGTGATCATGAAAATGACCATGTGGTAGGTAGACAGACTCAGTTGACTCACTAGAATCTGGGTTTTTATCAGAACTGGGTTTTGCTTGTTTTGTCTTGTTTTCTTTTTTTCCTGACACTAATGTGTTCCCACTGTAACATGAGGTGATGATGATGTCTCAGGTCTTGGTTATCAGTGAGAATTCACAATCTGTGTGAATTTTAAATATAAACACATTTTAAAGCAGACAGTCTGCTCCTCTGTCTATTTTCCCCTGGGTGATGCTGTTTGCTTTTTTAAACAGCTACAGAAGTCAATGTGGGTTAAACCTTTTGGGTTCTAGCTCAGGCATTGCTGGCAAGTTCTCAGAGAAGCAAGGCTCCTCAGGCTGCACCATTTGGCCCATGTCTGCAGATGGCTGTTCTATCTAGGTTTTTGTAAGTTCACTCTGATGTTCACACAGCGATAAAAATTACTTAATAATGCTTTCTCAGAATGTGTTTTTGTCACCATAGGACACATGCCTGTTAAATCCTCATTTTTGCCCAAAGATTCAGTGACAATTTAGGTGTAAAATAAATGTTCCCCCTAAAGTGATGAGGTGCAGACTTTATTGTATCAATAGGAGGGAGCTCCCACACTTGCAAATGCATTGTACAAAATCCTGTCTGTCCATGGTGTGCAAATTATGTTCCTGCCTGAGATCATTCAGCTGGAATCACACACCCACATATTTCCAGAATTCCATCCAATAAATTCACAAAGCAGTTGAAAATCACAATATACACTTTAGGTAATGGGCCATTAGAGATTATTTTAATTGTAGAAAAGCATACAAAACTATTTTGCATTTTACATATTTTTTATTTAACTGTAATAAAGTGACACTAAAACAGAAAAAAAGCCCGAACAGTATGATTCCTTTGCTTGAACAGTGAAGGACTCCCTTGTACATGCAGTTCCCAAACAGTCAGCTTTCTTTATCTTAATCATCTGTGGCCAGTGTAAAAGACAGGCCTGACAGGGAAATTTAAGGAGCCATCCGGGTAACGCCATATGAGGGAATTCTTGGCTACATTCAAAAAACTCAGATTTCCACTTTCAAAATCCAGAAACACACCAACCCGGCCCAGAGGTTTCTCTACATAGTGAGCAAGCATTGGAGAGCTGGTCAAGAGACGGAAATGATGATTCACCTTCACACATAAAAGAAGAAATATGTCCACAGATGTAATCATGGTGCCATTCTTCCTTATCTGGGAGTCCTTACAGACACCCAGAGCCCAGTCCCAAGAGTCGTCCACATCCAGCTCCCAATAGTGTTTCCCAGAGGAGAAGCCCTGGGCTCCCCATGCAGCAAAATAGTCAGGTCTGTCAGAATTCACAGATCCACCTTCCCGTTCAGGTCTACACATCCAACTTCTCACATCCTCAAACAGGCTGATATTGTGATTGCTTACTTCATAATTGAAGGAAATTTCCACTGTAGAAAAAAGAGAATGTTCCAGCGAAAAGCAGCTTATACATTCTTAGGTTCAGATAAGAAAGAGACTCTCACTAGAAACCACAGGTCAAGATTAAAAGGCAACTTTTGTCTGGAAAAATGTTGGAATCAGAGGGTGTTAGGATACCTGCATAAGTACATGGCTAAACTACAAGGACCACAATTTCTATAAACTCAAAAATATAAGGGGAGGATTGTCATGCCTAAGTCTAGTCAGCTACTTCTTATAACAACGGAAAAACTGGAAGCTCTTGCACTGCATCCAAGTCCATGGCAATAAAATATATGTGCATTTCCTCTTCCCTGTCAGGGAAGAGCAGGAGGCTGGGGACAGGAGACGAGGTGGGGAGCCATTCTTACACCTAAAAAAATTATCACTTTGCCAGAAATATGATCTGCCACTTAAGTAAGCAAATTCATACTTAAAGAGAAAATCTGAATCCATCTTCTGGAAAGTGCAGATTCCTTGCAGGAATTATCTGACTTTCATGCTGGATTTCAGCACAGACTTCTTTTATCTGCCTGATTGATCATGATCTGTCCTGGAGTTCTATCTAAGGGCTCATCAACCACCAAATCACTTTCCTATTGTTTGCAGATTCTCAGATTTGCATTGTTATTTAAGTTACTCATGGGTGTTTTGGTTGATTAAAATGCACATGATTAAAATTACAAATGCTATGAAACTTCACCTGAAGTTTACTTAAAAAAAAAAAAACACTGTCACCAAATCACAATCATTAACAGCACTTAATTTGAAGTTGAAATGTCCTGAATTAACTCAGTTCTGTATACCGCATGTAATACTTGTATACATGAAATTTTGTCAGAGAATGTTTCTAAGTCCTAAGGAGCCATTCTGCATGTTTTATGTTTTTCTAAGTAATGTTATATGGCTGATTCTTATTACATTTTACCAGCTTTTAGTTTAGTCTGTTTGATGATAGTGAAACTATAAATATAAAGACTTATTCACAAACTAGTTTCTTCCAGATGAAATATCATTACACTAGGAAAACTGCCCATAGAAACCATACTTGAAGACATTACATATTGATCCCAGCAAGACGGCAACACTCACCTCGGAAGCGGTTGAGCCTGTGCACCAGTCCAGTGATGGGCCCTGCAGTTAACTCTGGATTCACAGGCTGGGGCATGTGCAGCAGCACGGACTCGCTCCTGCAAGGAAGCAGGTGCAGTTGGTTAACCTTTCTGGTGTCTGTGTTTAAGAAATAGATTCCAACAGGAAATCCTTCATTCAAACCCACTTCTGATATTGTCATGTAACTCCACAATCCTAGGATGGGTTTATGGCTCTCTTAGGGAATCTTTCTAAGGATTCACTCCATTTCTAACCTACTACCACTGAAAGATAATTGCCTCTCTCTCTATCTGCCACCAAATAGTTTGTTTCTAATTATGATTCTGAATCTTAAAATTAGGCAACTATATCCTAGTAACTTCTGCATTGAACTCTTCAAAACATTACCCCCTGAGTCACTTGGGAAAGTAAGAAAAGATTAAAATCTGATACAGGGCATAAGAAAACATATTCAACATAACACACGAACACCTGAGTACACACACATACACACACAATCACACTGACACATTATGTTAACAAATTATGTTTTCACTTTGTTGAAAACAGCTTGATGTTTTTCATAGCACACCTTGTGCTTCGGCCTGCAATGATGACCAAAAACATACCTTGCCATGATGTCTCCCAAATCCTGTAAAGAGAGAGAGAAAAAAGATACTTCTTTAGAAAGTTGTTATTCTGGCTGGGTGTAGTGGCTCATATCTGTATTTCCAACGCTTCGGGAGGCCAAGGTGAATGGATCACCTGAGGACAGGAGATCCTGACTAGCCTGGCCAACATGGCAAAACCTCATCTCTGATAAAAATACAAAAAAATTAACTGGGTGTCATGGTGCATGCCTGTAGTCCCAGCTACTGGGGAGGGTGTGGCAGGAGAATTGCTTGAACACAGGAGGTAGAGGTTGCAGTGAGTTGAGATTAGGCCACCGCACTCAGACTGGGTGACAGAACAACACTCTGTCTCAAAAGAAGGAAGCAAATGAACACACAAGTTGTTAGATTCCACCTGTCTAGTCTTTAGGTTTTGAAAACTTTCGAAGTACTACGTACTATCACTGCAGGTCTTTTAAAATGTATTATCATTTCTCACATTAATACCAGTAAGACCAATTGACAGAATCTGTTTCTGATAAATTCAGGACCCTGGATCTGAGTGAGAGAGAAAGGTTGAGTAGTGACTGTGCATTGCTGCAGCTGTCTACAATGTGGTCTTTTCCAGGGCTAGTTCCTGAGGGGCAATGTGGCTCAAGTCAAGGGCATTTCAAACCTAGGACTGCCCAAAAAAAGGAAGAAGGAAATGTTAGTTTCTTCATAATTTCTATGTATCATCCAACATAGATAAAAATATTATTTTCACATGAATGTTTTCTCTTCCAGAGTTTTAATGAAATGAACTGGAGAAGAAAGCTTGAGGTGGAAAATGTTCTGTGGAAATCTATCTGCACAGCTCCCTAAAGCTTTGTTTCTATGATTAGGTTAGGATTTGTAGTTTATCTCTATAACTAGGTGGGAATGTCTATCACCATCAATGCAGGAGATGAAGTATGTCTTTGGTACCCAATGAAAAGCAAAGATGTAAATGTCAGCTAATATGAAGTGTCTCAAGGGACATCCTCAGTTCTTACCTGGAGCAGCTCCACATCTGGTTTATGACACATTTCCATTAGTTCCCGATACATTTCTTTCAAGTGCTTCTTCTTTTGATGCATGTTGATGCAACTTCTCTGGAGTTGTGGAAATATCTCTTCGTGTTCCTTGCCCAGTCTCTCTAAATGTTGTTTTTCTTCCTTATGGAGAACTGGATGCACCTTCATATACTCAACCCTGATCATCTGTGTACGAAGAAGGGCATAGACCTGGAGAGACATGGATTTTGTAGGTTACATACCCAGGTCGACTTCCACCTCACAGAACCCACTAATTCATCCTGACCTTTCCTTCGTTTAATTTTCATTCTTTACAAACACTAGGATAAGTTAAAAAGATCTTCCTTAGGGGAGACCAGGATGGTTGAAAGGAAGCTTCTCTAGAGTGCAGCTCCCACTGAGTGAGACACAGAACCAGAGCGATATCCACAGTCCACCCATCTGACAAAGGGCTAATACCCAGAATCTACAAAGAACTAAAACAGATTTACAGGAAAAAAACCAACAAACCCATCCAACAGTGGGCAAAGGATATGAACAGATACATTTCAAAAGAAGATATATGTGAGGCCAAGAAACATGAAAAATGCTCATCATCACTGGGCATTAGAGAAATGCAAACCAAAACCACATTGAGATACCACCTCACATCAGTTAGAATGGCGATCATTAAAAAATCAGGAGACAACAGATGCTGGAGAGGATGTGGAGAAATAGGAATGCTTTTACACTGTTGATGGGAGTGTAAATTAGTTCAACCATTGTGGAAGACAGTGTGGCAATTCCTCAAGGATCTAGAAATAGAAATTCCACTTGACCCAGCAATCTCATTACTCGGTGTATACCTAAAGGACTAGAAATCATTCTATTATAAAGACACATGCACACATGTGTTCATTGCAGCCCTGTGTACAATAGCAAAGACCTGAAACCAACCCAAATGCCCATTGATGATAGACTGGACAAAGAAAATGTAGCACATATACACCATGGAATACTATGCAGCTATAAGAAATGATGAGTTTGTGTCCTTTGTTGGGACATGGATGAACCTGGAAACCATCATTCTCAAAAAACTGACACAAGAACAGAAAATCAAACACCACATGTTCTCACTCATAGGTGGACGTTGAACAATGAGAACATGTGGACACAGAGATGGGAGCCTCACACACTGAGGTCCATTGTGGGTGCTGGGGGGAATAGTGGGAGGGAAGGTAGGAGGGATAACGTGGGGAGAAATGTCAGTTATAGGTGATGGGGGGATGGGGGCAACAAACCACCTTGCCATGAATGTACCTATGCAACAATCTTCCATGACCTGCACATGTACCGCAGAACCTAAAAAAAGACCTTCCTTCAAAATGTTTATAATTCATCAATTCTTGAACACCTGCATAAAAGCCCTTTAGATTTAAATGTTTAAATATATGTCCTCTCAAGTCTGAAATACCACTAGGAAACAAGTAAAATTTATCATTGATTGTTAAATCATCATCAACAATATATATATTTGTTACTCAATTAGTCTGTAGTCTCAAATCTTTGTACTTCACAGCCTAAACAGTCATTCTTAGTAAATGTTGTCAGTATATTCTAATCAGGGTCAGAAGCCGTCACACAAAAAAGATCTCAATAAACATTGTAGCCCCCATCTCTGAAACTGACTACCTCTGCTCTGTCTCCTCCCTTCTTCTGTCTAAAGCTACAGTCTCGCCTCACCATTCTAAGAACACGAATCCCCATTCCATTGTGTTTCTCCTCCCAATATTGACAAACTGTTCTCTCACTCCCCTCGTCATTTTCGTTTCTTCTCCTCAGCTTTTCATCATGTTACATTTTCTCCTACTCAAACAGGCATCATGGTCTGGGTCCTTTGCTATCAGATTTCACTAACACAGGCATAGTTCTTAAATTACTGTTTCCACCCACTTTTTTCCCTAGGAGCAACATCATATTTACCGCTAAATGCCTTTATTTCTCATTTATGTATTATTTAATCCGTATTACATAATTCATCTCATACAGAAACCTCTGCCTGAAATACTGATTAATTTTAAGCACATACTGGCCTCTCAGAATTTACATATATATATATATACATATTTATATATGTAAATATACATATATATATTTACTTATCTGAAAAACATTTCCAGAACACCTGAAAATTGTTATGCTGAACAGTCAGGTTGTTTTCCAGGCTATAAATAAACATATGACAAAATCTGGCATATGAGAATTTCAACTCAAGTGGCTAATATAAATGTTCTCGGCATGCCTGTCTCAAACATGTCCTGAAGACACATGATCTCATACTTACACTCCAGAGCATGCTTGTTTTTTCCTCCTCACTTAGATTTCTCTGATTTTCTTGAATTTTTTCCCATAAAATCCTCATTTGCTTTAAGAGCTTCTCCTGCAAAAGAATTATGAGGGTGAGCAACAGAAAATCAAATACCATAGATTCCATACTCTGAGTGAGATACGCAGGCAAGGGTTAAAATGTATGAACAGACTAGAGAGAGGAAAATAAACCAAGTTTTTTCACTGCTCATCCTCGGTATTTTCAAATCTGAGGTTTCAGATGTATAACAGTTTAGGGAACTGGTGAGTGAAGATTTCTTGTAACCTAGGTAATGATCAGTGAAACACCCTTCCACTATGCTGGCCGCCTGCTTTTGTCATTTGTCCAGTAAGATTAAATACATTTCCAAAATGTATTTTCTTTGTTCTTGTAGTTTTGGTAGCTTTTCGATGCCTTTAGTGTTATACTGTAGAGTCAAAGTAATAGTGACATTCACTTAATCACCCTCTTTTTGGGTGCAGGCTTTGTGAAGGCAGGTATAGTTGCATATTGAATTCAAAATTTCATCATTGGTACCTCCAAAAGCACCTGGCACTCAGTAAAGGATGGAGTGATCACCACAATGGTTCTCATCTCCCTTCTCATCTCTTTAACTCCTCCACCCTCCAGCCTGCAGGTGATCCCAGCACTGTGTCTTACCCGGTGTTCTTCAGCTGCCCCTTCAATGGGACAGTGTTTGTGAGCCCCGTGCTCCTGAGAGTTAGAGCACAGTGAGCAGAGCAGACTCTTGTCCGTGGCACAGAACATCTTCTTTGTTTCCCTATGGATCCCACATAGTTGTGTCTCAGAGCTCAGGAATTGCCAGACACTGGCTTTCCTGGCAATCGTCACTAAATTCTTCAGAAAAATGTTAGTTTTGAAATCCTTTTGGTGTGATGGTTCCCTGCACGCAGGGCAGTTGGCAGGACTTTGGGCTTCTTCCCAGGAAAGGCAGAGGCAGGGTCTACAGAAGCTGTGCCCACAGCCTATGGTGACAGGGTCTACCAGGTAGTTCAGGCAGATGACACAGGTGAGTTCCTTCTGGAAGGCCTGTGGGAAGTCTGAGTCCATTTTCCTGAGGGAAGAAAACCACAAGAATTTAATCTTCTGCCCTGGAGAGACAAAGATCCAAGCAAAGTTTCAATCAGGTTGTGAACAAATAACATCTTTTTTTTTTTTTTTTCTAGAGAATTGGCTTTCATTTGCAATGACCGAGATAGGACAAATAGAAAACTGAGGCACTAAGAGCCATCAACCTCTGTAGAAAAATGTGATTGTTCTCCAATCAACGCACAACCAGCTTTCCAAACCCAACTCTTTTGCACAGAAGAATGTCAGTTTTTTGAGGTGTTAGTGTCCACCAAGTTGCTTGGGCTTCTAGGATTTAATCAAGCTATCAACTCATGGGGTAGTTACACTCTAAATTGCCAGGGACTGGTTTGGAGAGGGGATGCTAACTAAGCTCTTCTACTCTCATCGTTTGATTTAACTGTAACAAGGATCCCTCAGAGTTGTCCAGAGGGCCCCTGCTTGAAAATAAAGCAGAGGTCATTCTTTGTCCAAAATCAGGCAAAGCTAGCCTTTACACTCCAAGGCAAAACAAACCAAGGTAAAGGTACTTCTCCAAGATAGAACAAACAATCATTTTTTAGGCTGCTGTGTTCATTCAATCAACAAAAACTTTGTGGCATGTTTACTATTCCTGGACTGTCTGTTAGTTTGGGGATATATTGATAAAATATAGAAGGGTATACAGAGGACAGAAATGTTTTCTAAGCCCTTTGGAAGCATTGTCATTACTCTTTCACACAGTCAGAAAAATGGTATCATGCAGTAATAAAAGGCACTAGACAGTAAGGTGGTGTTTTAAATGGAAGGGGTGGGGGAAGAAAACATAGGCCAGGCAAGGTAGCTCAAACTTGTAATCCTAGCATTTTGGGAGACCAAGTCAGGCAGATTTTTTGAGCTCAGTTCTAGACTGGGCGACATGATGGCAAAGTGTCTAGATCAGCCTGTCTCTAAAAACACACACACACAGCCGGGCCTGGTGGTTTATGCCTGTAATCCAAGCACTTTGGAGGCCAAGGCAGGTGGATCACTTGAGGTCGGGAGTTCAAGACCAGCCTGACCAACATGGTGAAACCCCATCTTTAAACACACACACACACACACACACACACACACACACACACTATATAGATTATATATGTAAAGCCCAACATGGTGGTCCATGCCTGTAGTCCCATCTACTTTGGGGGATGAGGCTGAAGAATTGCTTGAGGTATTAAGTAGAGCCAGTAGTGAGGATTATTTCCACCACTGCACTCTAGGCTGTGTGTCCCTGTCTAAAACAAAGAAAGAGACAAAGAAAGGAAAAATCTAAAATCCTGGTTTCTACACAGTATAAATACAGAAACCCTCTATTTCTGATATTTCTGCATAGTTGCCCGTGAGACTTTCCTACATGGATAGCCATTTCTGGCTTTCTCCCACAGAGGAACTGAGGTTTCTGAAGAGACTTTTACCGTGTTTTAGAAAAAAATGTTTGCCCAAATCATTCAAAGCACTCTACCTATGTACAGGCATACATTGCAACATAGGCACATTTTCCCTAGTAGAGTAGAATATAACACATTTTTACACATAGATTACAACACTCCTAACCCATTTACAGAGTCTTCAGAGATTAAAAAATTACTAGATATTTGGAAACTACTGCAAAATGATTATAATCTATAAAACAACTAAAAAATACGTTAAGTAAAAAATTAATCATAACATTAATTTGAGGATCATGCAGCAAGACAGATGACAAAAATGTTTAATTTGTAAATAGGTTAAATGGAGCTTGTAAACCTATGGGTTATGTTTAAAATAATTTAAAAAAAGAAATGGAGCTGTTTTTAAAACTCAGAAAATGACATCATTTCATCTAAAAAAAAAAATCTAAGTTTGCAGATAAAGTCCCCAAATTTTGTTTGTTTTGGTTTGTAACCTAATAGCAGCTCCTACTCTGGAAAGTGTACACTTACCTCAGAAATAGATCTACGTTCTCACCAAAGCTTGCTGTCCAAAAAGATGAAGTCAGCTCAGGGATCAGGGTCTCACGGCGCAGTGGCGGTAGCTTTTGGAAGTCTCCAAGGCCAGTTGCAAAGCCACTCTGTGGATGCTGGAGAAGAATGAGCTTGGCTCTTGCGGTGTCCTTTTATACGTCTCTGAAGACCACACCCCTTTCCTCTAATTGGATTTCAGAGGGCGTAGGTGGGTGTTAACACAGTTGATTAAGTTTCTTCAAAACAAAAGGTTGTTTTTTTTTTTTTTCTTAATGACGTTTCGCTGTGTCGCCCAGGCTGGAGTGCCGCGAAGCTATCGCAGTTCACTGAAACCTCCGCCTCTGAAGTTCAAGCAATTCTCCTGCCTCGGCCTCCCAAGTAGCTGGGATTACAGGTGCCCGCTGCCGGGCCTGGCTAACTTTTTTTTTTGCATTTTTAGTAGGAGGGGGTTTCACTATGTTGGCTAGATTTATCTGGAATTCCTGACCTCAAGTGATCTGCCTGCCTTGGACTACAAAAGTGCTGGAATTGCAGCCTGAGCCACAGCCCCCAGCAATTCACTTTTATGGTAATGTAAGAATTTAATCTAAGGCTACTCCTGGCCTCCCCACTCCAGAAGGAATATTTCTCCTTCTCCTTGTGCTACAGATGAAGCCTTCCAAGGGCCTCTCAGCAGCCGTGGGACATACGATTCCCTCCTATATTACCTGGCTCTGCTCATCCCAGCTCAAGGGTTATAGGGAGAAAGTCTAGAAAGCTCTAGCCAGGTGCAGTGGCAGGCACCTGTAGTCCCAGCTACTATGGAGGCAGAGGCGGAAGAATCGCTTGTGCCTGGGAGGCGGAGGTCGCAGTGAGCCGAGATCATGCCACTGCAATGATATAGTGAGATTCTGTCTCCAAAACACATAAATCAATAAATAAATATAAAAAAATTGATGATTAGGAATACAATATACTAAGATATATGTGACAAAATATAAAGTAAGCAGAAAGCATATAAAATTGTAAATAGAATTTGATTACTTTAACAAATATAGAAAAAATTAAAGGGATTTAATCAATTAGTATAATAATTGTGTTATCTTTAGGGAAATATTGGGAGAATTGTTTCCTTATTGTTTATAATTCTTTCCAATTTTTTTTTTTTTGTGGGTAAGAAGTCAATAACGAGAATAACACTTTCAGTAGATTTCAAACACGGTGTATTCCATGAAGCTGATTTTCTAACTTGAAAAGAAAAATGATGTTTTCCCTCCTTGACAAAATGCCTCATCATTAGAAACATGGTTTGTTTAGGACACATAGCTTTTTCTTCCTTATTTCTATATTTGTTTCATTTTCTCCAAATAATAGTAAAGATCCAGTCTGTGTCTCTATTTGATGTTTACAATTCCTGAAACAACTGAGCAGTGCATTGCACATAATAATTTCTCACTAAGTAAATTAAGCTAAATGTTGAATTTCCATCCAAACCTTTGAAACCAAAGGAAGAACTGTGTCTTCATCCTTCTTTTCTTGTATCATTTCTTTCCCCTGTAACAAAGGATACAGCGTGTTAACACAAGATACAGAGAAAGAGAATTTGTGTGTGTGTGTGTGTGTGTGTGTGTTTATATGTGTACATGCTTTACATATGGTAACCACATCAATTTTTGTATTTGTAGCAATGCCTTGTAATTTTGATTCAGAAGCTCATAGCATTTTATTAAAATTATGTTTCATTTGATTGTCTCATCTGTTTATGGGAGCTGCTAACAGGGATTCTGTGTTTCATTTACCATATACTATTACAAAATGTGAGTTCATGATACTAAATTCATAAATATTGAACATAGCCAAAATTCAAATTATGGGGGTTTTAGTTATTTATATTTTTCCTTTGTCAACAGGGTACAACTGAATTAACAATATGGACCTCCTATTTCATTCTAAAACTAGTACTGATTTAGGCAAGTTACTTAACTCCTGATCTTTTTTTTATCTCAGCTACGAAATGGGGCTTCTGCCCTGCCCAACTTGGAGAATTGCTCTGAAGATTAAAAATCACATATTGTGTAAATATTCAATACAATAATTGGCTCATAGAAAATGATCAGCCAGTTGTAAATGCTAACTGTTAGTAAAACTAAATTACAAAATGAAAGTGCTAAATTAATGAATAACATAATTAATCCTTTCTTAATGGAATGATTGCTTCTCATTGGTTAATTAAGTTGTGACAGAATTGGTATGTTGAATTCAGTGACTCAGAGTTCATCTACTCAGGGCATGTTGACACACTTTCAGTTATGCTGAATCACTCTTATGGCAATAGCAACCCCATCACTCCTTTTGGAATGTGAGTTCTGTGAAAGTGTTTAAATCACAGCAGACAGCCAAATATTGTAGAAAGACTGAAATAAATGCTATGTTGCGTGTTCCTAACAGGTTTAGCTTTAAAAATAAGAATATTATTAGTTAACATTTGGTAAATACTTACAATTTGTCAGGCATCTTACTAAACATTAGTAGGTTATCTTATTTTAATATTGATATTACTTCTGTGAGTAGCTTACTAGGACACCTAGGTGAAGAAAGTCTTGTCAGTATTTGCATATCTGGGGTTATCAGTTATTTATTATTCTGGCATAAATAATAATCACTATCATTATTCCCATTGGCATATGCAGCTGTTTCTGTGCTTTTAAAAGCCTCAGCACAATAGTATTTCGTAAGACTTAAAAATATGGTACCTGTGTATGCTATCGTTCTTAATTTGCCTATAATAGGATGTTAAAATATACATTTAATGCTTGAAAAATAGTGACTTGAATTGTACAGGTCTACTTAAGCACATTATTTATTAAAAATAAATACAGTCAGCCCTTTCTATCTGTATATTTTGCATCAGCAAGTAAGGGTGGATAGAAAATACAGTATTATTCACTGTAATCCCAGGTACTTAGGAAATCGAGAAAGGAGGATTGCTTGAGCCCAGGAGTTTGAGGCTGTAGTGAGGTGTGAGCAAGCCTCTGCAATCCAGCCTGGTGAGAGATCTATCTCTTAAGAAAACAGAATACAATACAGTATTGAAAGCAAGGAACCACATATGTGAATGGCCAACATTTTACTTTTAAAGATGGTGAGCTATAACTTGCCAAATTATTTTTTTGTTTTCAAACTTATATTTTTAAATATTAGTATTGCATACAGAAAATGATTTTGCTAAAAAATCACAAAGTAGAAAAGACACAAATCCAGTAAAAAGGCTCTAAAGTGAGTGACTTTATTTCTTTGGAACAAATCTCAACAGTTATTTTTCATTTAGCTTTGTTATGTTACAACTTTCATCACAGAATGATACTCAGGACATGAGCCTGAATCTGAGAAGCTCAGATGTAGCTAATAAAGAACTAACAAAAAATATAAGGTAAGAGAATTATGAATGTGTTTCTAAAAACAACAAAAAAAATAAAGCAGAACTGATACATTCCATTTGGACTCTTAGACATGATTTTTGGAATTATTTTCTGTTTTATATTATTGCCTACTTCACTGTCTTAACAATGTGAAGATCAGGATGTCAAAGGGCATGAAGCATGTGGTGAGAGTTATATTATGCTAGTTAGCCCAAGGGGACTAGATGTGGCTTCAGATTCCACATACTCAGCTACATTTCCTCACTGAGGCACGGGAAGGTGATCTAGAACATCTTATCTGGCTCTGTGAATGCTGTACTTAAATTATTCTGAAAATCACTCAAAAAGATGAAATATTAAATAATTTTCACTACCATCTGGATTATTATACTGATATATCAATTTGATTTGTTGAGTGGTTTGTTCACCGTCAGCCTGTTAATTCCACAGAAGAGGGACAACTTTTTATATATGCATGTCTTTTCTGCAGGACTTGAGTATGCACAAATTTCGATATTTATCCAAGTCCTGGACCCAATCCCCATAGATGACTGATTAAAATCAGTTTTGTTCTGAAATTTTATTTTGTGTATGGAAATACATTTTCATGAAACTAAAACTATATTCGTTTTATTTTGCTTTCCAATATTTTTGAGAATGATTAATGATCACCTGATGTTTCTGTAATGAGCCTTTATTGATCTTTAGGGTTACCAGATAGACTTTTTTATAGGTAGGAAAAGAAAAAATGACTCCCTCTTACAATATCAATTTTCCTCTTTTTTGTCCTGTGGAAAAATATCATAGTTGATTTCTTGCAAGCCATTAGAACATTTCAAAATATATGTAGTAAATGATAAATATAATATATTCTCATGCAACGTAATATAATTTTTGCATATCTTTATTTTCAGTATCTTTCTGTTTCTTATTTTAAAAGAATATATGTTTATTTTAGAAAATGTAAAGATCAAGAAAGCCACGGCAGAAATTAAACATCTCCCTAGTTCCATCAGAAAAATCATAAAAGGATTATATTCTTATGTGTATAATTCTGGCCCCTTTCCTATTTTAAATATATTTTTGTTTATGTATACACAAAACCCAGTAAATCCTTCTATATGTAATGTATATAATAAACATATATATGTATTTTTTCTATGTTTGGTATTTAGAGGTGCTTTTCCTCCTACATCTTGACTATCACAATTTTTTCTACCAAACATTGACCATCTCCAGGTTGATCTTATATGTATCGCAGAAGGGGTTAGGTCATTGGACAGCCAGAAATGACTCTGTCTTTCTGTCCAGGGATTATCAAAGAGTTGGGCTCAGGAATAAGAGGATGTTTTAGAAAGTCTGATTGGCTAGGCAATGGCAGCATATTTTTAACTTACCCATTGCCCTGCTTATTTTGTTGTTGTTCTTAAGCTACAGGTTCTCACACTGTCTCCCAAGCTGGAGGTCAGTGGTGGAATCTTAGCTCACTGCAGCCTCAAACACCTGTGCTCAATCAATCTTCCCACCTCAGGCTCCAAAATCACTAGGACTAGTCACGTGCCACAATGCTCAGCTAACATTTGTACTTTTATTTGTCCAGATAGGGTGTCCCTATGTTGCCCAGGATGGTCTCCAACTCCTGGCCTCAAGCAGTCCTCCCACCTCAGCCTCCCAAATTTATGAGATTAAAAGCATGAGCCACTGCTCTGGAGCTTATTTATTTACGTCAGAGTTTGTTCTTCTCTTCCCGGTCTATTGCATGAACTATCTGAGCTCCTACTGTAAAATATTCTTCTGCCGTGGTCATGTGAAACATTACAAAATTGTTTCTGATGATTCTTCATGTTTTATGTCACATATTCTAACATGATAGTGTGACTTTTTAAAAAAGAACAAAAAAATAAAATTTTGGCTAATCACAAACAAGACTTTAATGATCACTGTTGTGCTATAACTTATTATAATGCATTAAAAAATCAGGACTTATTTGTAATGTGCCTTGAGACAGATACTTCAGTCACTTGATTTCTCAGACCTCAGTTTTCTTCTCTGTGAAATACTAATACAAACTGTGTGTAATTTATTTTGAAGAATTTGGAAAATTGTAACTAAATACTCTTATCAAGAATGATTGCTGTGTTTTCTATATTGTTACTGTTGTAGCACTGAACCACTTACCACTTTAAGTTTTTGCTCAAAGTGAAAATATAATTAATTAATATGTATTTCATAGACTATCATTTTTTTTTTTTTTGAGACAGTCTCTCTCTATAGGTCAGGCTGGAGTTCAGTGGCATAATCAGCTCACTGCAACCTCTGCCTGCCGGGTTCAAGCAATTCTCCCTCCTCCTGAGTAGCTGGGTCTACAGGCATGCGCCACCATGCCTGGCTAACTTTTTGTAATTTTAGTAGTCGGAGTTTCATCATGCTTTCCAGGCTAGTCTCGCACCCCTGACCTTGTGATCAGCCCACCTCTGGCTCCCAAGCGGCTGGGATTACAGGCTTGTACTACCTTCCCTGGCCAGACTAGTCTTTAGAGATGATTGAATGTGGAAGTTCAGTTGACAAGTGACTTGTTCAAATTGTTAAATTAGAAATATTCAATGTTAAAATGGTAGCATGCTCTTGTGTTTCTCTTCTGTAACATTTAGGCAACTAATAAAGACCATACTGTTTTATCAACAGGCATGTCATCCATGCTCCAAGCAGCCACAGCAAGTATTCAAGGGAGTCATTTTCAGGAATTTCTGATGCTCTGCTTGATATTGAAACCAAAGTGGATCTTTGCAAAACTAAGGGAGAAGTGAAGAGAAAGACTGCTGTTGCAGCCTTCACAGTGCAGGCAGCTGCAGAGGCTTTGAAAGAAGCAGCCTGAGAGGGTTCTTTAGAGAATCCATAGAGATTTTTGTGGTATATCATTCAGAAAGACTTATGATGGGTATATTGGTGAAGTTTAAAGGAGTATATTAGAAATAAAGCTAGACATTATATACAGTCATGTGAGTGTTCATATATTTATCTGTGTATATATTGTTCTTTTATTTCCTTGTTATGGACTAAAAATAAAAAAAATAATAATTAGGCAAGGTTATTCTGAAATGGAAGAATCAAACTCAGTAAAACATCCAAGGGGAATGGGTAAATATGGTAAAACCCTCATCTGGCATTATCAGGGAATCAAGTCTAATCTGTTCATGTCACTTCACACATAGGAAAGCATCAGTGTGTCCTAGAGCGCACTGGGGAACATGCACAACTGCTCCAAGGCGGAGGCCTCACGCCCTGCCTGGCCCCCCAGGGCTCAGAGGATCACTAGCTCAGCACATGGTTGAGAAACTAATTAAATTACACTTTTAGTAAATGTAATCACTCTATAGCATAGGAAATAATTTTTTATTAAAAGTATTTTATATAAAACACTATCATATAACACACAAGGTAGAGAAAAATAGTAATGAAGTGAACATTTGTGAACCTACTAGCTATATTAAGAAAATAATATTTTCAATATCTTTGGGTCCCCTATGTATTCACGACAGTTGTGCTTTTTCACTTTCTTGAATTGTTATGTTTATTTCCTGTTATTCTTTATGATTTTATCATACATGGCTATATTATTTACATGTTTTATGTTTTTGTTTTATGTAGTTTACTATTTTTTATAAATGCAATCATGCCATGTATATTTTTATGGTACTTGATTTTTTCCCACAGGTTTTTAAGTGTTCAGCTAGATAGATAGCATTTATTCAAATGAAAATAAGATTCATGGACCATCAAGACAAAGAAAATACATAATAATGTGAATAAGGAAAGTTAATATAAAGAATGATTAATTATAATAGAATTTGAGCAATGAAATATTGTCTAGTAAAGTGTAAGGAGAAGTCTAAATCATATGTGATGAGCACATATAAGGAATTGCTATTGTTTCCAGGGTGAAGTTTGAGAAGCCAATGAAGAGTCCCCCCACATCTTGCCCTCACTGAATGTTGAAAGTTGCTGTGGTGCTGCACATGAAAAACTTTTGGTCAGTTCGAAAAGTATCACTTGCTCAGAGGGAAGAAGCTGGTACCTGGTACCCAGAAGTGCCCGGATGTGGCTGGGCGGTGTCCGAAGGCTGCGAGCAGGTGCTCACAGGCAGAAAGCTCATGCAGCGCCTGCCAAGCCCAGATGATGTGGAAATGGCCCTGGAGATGTATAAGCTGTCTCTGAAGACTGAACGACTTGAGAAAGAGAGAGACAAATCGGTGAACACCCATCAGAAATTTTCTGAAAAAGAGGAAGCAAAGGACTTATTTTTTCCTTTAAGTCAATACACAGAATCTTCATTCATCAACTCTACTCTTCGTTAAGCACAATCACTCTAAAAAGTGTCTGGGCTAGAACTTTATTACTGCGAGAGAAGATGTGTAGTTATTGGTAATCCAGCCTTTTGTGGCTCATACGTCTACTTTCCTGGACTTGAAGTACTGGGGGTGGGTGGCACAGAGTAGGCCATGGCGAGGCGTCGCCACAGCCCGGACGGTGCTTCTGCCACTGCTGCTCCGTGGAGATCGTCCCACGCCTGCCGGATTATATCTGCCCAAGACGCGAGTCTGGTTTCATCGAGGAGCTTCCAGAAGAGACCAGGGGCACAGAGGATGGTTCTGCCCCCTCCGCAGCCCTCACGGACCGGAACCGCTGGAACCGGCTGCCTTTGGAGAACGTGGCCCAGGACCTCAGGACCGCAGGGCCGCAGACAGTTCGCTCTCGGCATCGCTGACGGCGGCGTCGAGACCCCCACGCTCCCTCCGGGGGCGCAGGCTGACGACGGCAGGGACCCCGAGCGCCGGGGGGAGCGAGAGCCCGAGTCCCGGCACCCGCCCCCGGGGCCCCGCGCCGCCTCCCCCCGCGGCGGGCCACCGGCCGACACGAAGGCGCCCCCACGCTGGAGGGGGTCGCCCGGCGCCGACGGACATCGCGCCCGCCGCGGTCCCCGGCCCGGGTCCCTGGGGAGCTCCGCCCTCCGACCCCGCGGACCGCGGCCCGGACGCCGTCCTCACGCGGCCGCTCAATCCGTCTGAGAACGCGGCCCCCACCGGCGGACGGAGAAGACCCAGGCCCTGCCCGCCGCCCCGGCCCCGAGGGGCACCGGGCTCCGGGCGGGAGCGCCCGTGTGCGAGGACGACCGTGCGCCGGGCCGGCGCGGGCGGCGGCTGCCCTGCACCCCCGGGTCCGCGAGGCCGCGGGGTGCCCTGGCGGGAGCAGGGGGTGCCCGCCCGCGCGCCCGCCCCGACCTGCCCCTTCTCCCGCCCTCGCCGCTGTCCCCGCCAAGCGCGGCGGCTGCCCCGGCTGCCGGAAAAGCCTCACGGGACAGAACTCGGCCACGAACGCCCCGGGCCTGGCGGGGCTGAGCGTCTCCGCGTCCTCCTCCGCCTCCAGCTCGCCCGGCAACGAGAACGCCGCAAGGAGCCCCTGAGCCCGCGTCTGCCGGCACCACCCCGGTCCGCACCCACCCCCGCCCGGGGGACCCGAGGCTCCGGGGAAAGTGCGGGGCCTCTGCCCCCCACCCCCGGCCGGCGCCACGTGGCCCTCGCAGACCGTGTGCCCCGGCGGCGCCGCTCCTGGCTGGTCGGCACCGCGGGCCCGGCCTGTACGGGGCGAGACCCGAGCCCGGCCCACGGGCCCCCTGGCTGGGGAAGGCAGGCGCCATACGGCCCCTGCCGGGGCACCCCGGCCTCCCTGGCCTCGCTGTCTGACCGCACCTTCTAAGCGTTCAGTGGCGGAAAGGTTTTTATAATTTTAAATTATTACTGCTTTGAAATAAATGGACGTTTTCGCTCACATGCTGGCCATGCGTGAGCTGTGGCAAGATGGGGTCCAGCTGCTCCGCCAGTGCTGCGAGCACCGCCAGGACAGGCCGTGTGGGCCCCCCAGCCTCCGCCTCGGCTGCCTCCACAACCCAGAGTTTGGGGGCTCGGGACCATGAGGATGACCAGCAAAATTCAAGAACAGAACTGCTACAGCAGACTTTTTTAAAGGAAAAAAAATATGTGTATCTTGAAAGTTATTTAAAATACACCGCTTACAAAGGAAAAAAAAAAAAAAAAAAAAACAACTTGGTTTCAATCCACACTTCAGGACTCCCTGGAAACTTGCCTTCTGGGCCACTTGTAAAGCTGTTTAGGTAGAAATGTCATCTCTGAGGTGCTCCACTGCAAATTTGAAAAAAGGCCAGTATCAGAAGAAGCTCTTGGCTGCTGAGGTCTCCTGGTCACCATGAACTTGAAGAAGTGAGTGCTATAGCAGCAGCCTTAACTACAGAATCTGGGAACTGGTGTACCCCTGCATACCATCTGGGCCAGATACCGGAGATGTCATTTCCAAAGCAGATTGGAAGCACGTTTTTGGAATTCTCTCCAATGTCTTCTACTCAAAAAGACTGACATCCTAACACTTGACTATATATATATATATATATTTAAAAGGTCTAGATCTATTTATGTAAAAAATCAAGAGCGAGTGGATAACCCAAGTTTGGATAAATGGTGCATAATAAATTTATTCATTTTTTGCTGTTGTACATTGGATTTATTTTTGTATTTTGGTTTTGTGAGCATGTCTGCTCATGCAAATAATCAAGAGATTCTCTTTCCTGACAGCATCTTCCGATAGGTGGAATATCTGGGTTATAAAATTTGTGGATTGTCAATTCTACTGAGCAATGCCACTTACTGTTTCAAAGTGATTTCATTTATATTTCTACTAACAGGGTAATCATATTACATAAAAATAATAGAAGTATGGTTGATTGTGGCAAGTTAAAGAAATATAAATAACTCACTCTTATTAAAATCCAAGGGGCGCAGTGGCTCACGCCTGTAATCCCAGCACTTTGGGAGGCCGAGGTGGGTAGATCATGAGGTCAAGAGATTGAGACCATCCTGGTCAACATGATGAAACCCCGTCTCTACTAAAAATACAAAAAAATGAGCTGGGCATGGTGGCGCGTGCCTGTAATCCCAGCTACTCAGGAGGCTGAGGCAGGAGAATTGCCTGAACCCAGGAAGCGGAGGTTGCAGTGAGCCAAGATCGCGCCATTGCACTCCAGCCTGGGTAAGGAGCGAAACTCTGCCTCAAAAAATAAATAAATAAAATAAAATCCAAGGGATTTGAGGGAAGAACAATTTATACATTGAGCATCAAATACTTCAAATAAGTTTTGGAAGACATCCAGAGGAGTGTAACTACTTTCTTGTAGTTTATCAAAATCCCGTAATAAGGTTAAGCAGGTAGGAATATAGGCACATTTGTATTTCAGAAAGCATTCGGACGTAGATGAAATAGAAGGGCTTCAACCCAGCAAGAGAACAGAACAAGTGTGTGTGTGTGTGTGTGTGTGTGTGTGTGTGTGTGAAAAACAGTCTGACTCTGTCGCTCAGACTAGAGTCAGTGGCACAACCCCAGCTCAGTGCAACCTCTGTCATCTGGGCTCAGGCAATCATCCAATTTAAGACTCCCAAGTAGGTGAGATTACAGGCGTGCACCATCATGCCTGTCTAATTTGTGTGTGTGTGTCTGTGTGTGTGTGTGTGTGTGTGTTTTGTGGAGATGGAGTTTCACCAGGTTGCCCAGGCTGGTCTTGAACTTCTCGGCTTGACTAGTCTATCTATCCAGGCCTCCCAAAGTGCTGGAATTATAGGCATGAGCCACTATTCCAGGTCCTAAAATCTTTTCTCATGGCAACTGCTGTCATGTAAACTTTACCCTCAGAAAAGATAAGACTACCCTCATCTGTTGGATTTCAGTTTAGGTGTACTTCTCTTAGGAAGACTTTCAGGATGACTGTCCCTTCCTTTGTATCACCTACTAGACCATGAGCTCCTTAAGGATTGAGTTTTCATTTTTTAAATTTTTTAAAAAATTTAATTTTCGGGACTCATGTGCAGAACATGGAGGTTTGTTACTATTTTGGCTCCAATCCCTACCAATATGGAGAGTCCATAGTAGACACTCATTTTGTGAGTAACCAGAGAAGTGCACACACGAGATCCTCTGAGACATTCTGGGCTTTGAACAGACGAGCTACACTGCATTGTAGGAATTGCACAATGCCTTTGTTATGGGGTTTGGCTGAGCATGCCAACAGACTTTTTGTGATGTCATTGATAGAGAGTTGGACAGTGTTATAGATGTGGGACAAGGTGAATATTATTATTCTATAAAATGCACCAAAACCTGCACAATACTTGAAAGCTGTGTAAACTTCCAATCAATTCTGCCAGCATGCAAGAAGCATTTCCCGCAAAATATTGTATGCAGTTCTGTGGCTTAGGAACATACTTTGGCAACATATTTAATATCACTGAGAGAAAAACAGTTTTCAGAGACAGATTGCCTGTGTTCAAACCCTACTTAATTTGAATATAACTATTCAAATTATTGAAGTTTCCTGTTCTTAACATTTATTAATCTTTAAATGAGTATGAAATATTATTTATCTCATGGGGTTGCTGTAAGAATTAAGTAAGCTAGTACTTAGAACAGCTTGTAGCATATAATTTGTAATTAATAAATGTCTGATATTTTCATTTGAATGACAGTATATTTTAGTTAGGTAATGAAATACTGCTTTTTCTTTCTTACCTATTCTGCGTGATGACACAGTTGTAGTATAATAGATGGTAACTTTTTCAGCCTCTAGCACTAAAGTTTGCAATTATTGCTCATTCTTTTTTATGCATCTCATAAGTGCTCATTGTTTATTTCTTTCTAATTCAGGGCATTCTACACAACACAGCATTGAATTTTTCCTGAAAAGTGAGACTAGTAGAAAGCCTTTCTTCTCTACACTTAGGTAGATAATATACAACATTTTAAGAAGTGTTTGAAGCAGTTTTCAAAAAACAACATTTATGGAAGACTCTGCATATATGTATCTATGATTACCTTTTCTAACTTTTTTGGATCTATCTTTTGAAGCATAATGCTGATCAAATGACACCTCAGAAAACATACTAATTTGCAATGCCATGGATTGATTAAAAAGACAGCCACTGCATCTTTTACTAGGACATGCTTTTATAAGTTTTATAATTGTTTTAATATCTGTTAATATGTAAATGGTGACTTTTATTTAGATTTTTACTTTTTCAGTTTCTAGCAAGCTTTGTTAATTTTTAGTTTATAGAAATGACCGAAATCCGCAAACTTTAGATAATCTGTTAATACAAGTATGTGTAAACATTGGTGATTTATTAAATCATGGTAAACAACAACAAAATCTGCTAGTATGGCGACTGTGTTAAAAATATCTTTTATACACTATTAAAGATAATTATGCATGTAATTATTCTGTAAATAGCATCTGGGTGCCTTGGCTAAGGCCTGAAATTCCAGCACTTTGGGAGTTGGAGGCAGATAGATCACCTGAGGTCAGCAATTTGAGACCAGCTTGGCCAACATGGTGAAACCCCCATCTCTACTAAAATTACAAAACTTAGCCAGGAATGGTGGCAGACACCTGTAACCCCAGCCGCTTGGGAGGCTGAGGCAGGAGAATTGCTTGAATCTGGGAGGCAGAAGTTACAGTGAGCTGAGATCATGCCATTGCACTCCAGCCTGGGTGACAGAGGGAGACTCCGTCTCAAAAAAAGGTAATAATAATGATTATTATTCTGTAAATAACTATTATATAATTTTAAAAATATGAATACATACATTGCTTTAGATATTTGTGTACATATATGTAAAGTATCTGTAGTGAAATTATTCAAAAAGGTGTATGAATTGAAAAAAGATTTTATTTTTATATAAAACAATCATTATGAAATGGTCATAAAATAGTAAAAATAAGAAAAAAAGCTTAATACAACTAATTCCACTAAGCATTATATATACAATTATATGAAACACAATTGAGTTCCTCCAACACTTTTTTAAACAAGGGAGTTACACAGTACAGATGTGTTGTAATCCCAGTTAATGTTTTATCTTTGGACATATTCTGTTAAATAATGGCTAGGCACTTAAGCAATTATAATTTTAAAACTCACAGTAAGAACTAAAATTTTAAAAGTTAGCATGTGGCTGGGCACGGTGGCTCATGCCTGTAATCCCAGCACTTTGGGAGGCTGAGGTGGGAGGATCAACTGAGGTCAGGAGTTCCAGACCAACCTGACCAACATGGTTAAATCCTTTCTCTCCTAAAAATACATAAATTAGCTGGTGTAATGATGGGCACCTGTAATCTCAGCTACTTGGTAGGCTGAGGCAGCAGAAGAATTACTTGAACCAGGTAGGGGGAGGTTGCAGTGAGCCAAGATTCAACCATTGCACTCCAACCAGAGCAACAGAATGAGACACTGTCTCAAAAATAAATAAAAGTTAGCATGTGCAAAATAAAAACATATTTAATGAAATAATTGTTTTACATAAAATATTTCTTTGAACAAGTTGTGTAAAGTCAACTTTCTTGCATCCCAAACTTGTCTGTTGAGCTTTGAGCCCCCAAGTGTGGTTTTCTGTACTATATAAATCTAATCAGCCAATTTACCCCTTCCTGTGCAATCTAATCAGTTTCAGGAAGTGGGTGTGGTCTTGTGTGGGCCCTTACACACTAAAAGGATGCCCATCCACGGACCTCTCCTTCAGTGAGGACCCACTGGATTTCTGGCTTTTGGGCTTTGGAGCACCAGGAGTTACTTCTAATCTGGTTATCGACAGAGCTTCTAAAAAGACACCATTCATAGTAGTCTTGTGAGTATCAAATTTACAGTAAACCCATCATGCTTACTTTTTCTCTTAAAAATACTTTAAATTTACCTGACAGCATGCTTGGGTCTTTTCTAAGCAAACAAGTAGCTGTCCTAGTGATTTTACATCGAATCAAGATAAAATGTCTTTTATTTGTAACAGCATTTTTGTACCCTTGCTATTTGATTTTTTTTTCTGTATTGTTGGATTTTTTAGGTATGAAAAGATATCTTTCCAGGGTTTCATGCAGTGATAGAACCCATCAAATACCTAAAATGTTCACTGAAATGTGGGAATGTAGTAATGGTTATTATGTTCACCACAGTAAAATTTAAAAATGTTGAATTGCTTTGAAAATTCTTGTTGGAAAAGTCCTATTTGCTGTCTCTTCACAATTTTCAGTTTGCAGACTACACTTGAAAGCTGTTAAAAATAGATCTAACTGGCCTAGTGTGCTGGCTCATGCTTGTAGTCCTAGCACTTTGGGAGGCCGAGGCTGGGAGATCTCTTGAGGTCAGGAGTTAGAAACTAGCCTGGCCAAAATGGTGGAAAACCGTCTCTGCTGAAAACATGAAAAAATTATCCTGGCATGGTGGTGGGTGCTTGTAATACCAGCTAATTGGGAGGCTTAGGCAGGAGAATTGCTTAAATCTGAAAGCTGGAGGTTGCAGTAAGGTTGCAACAAAAAAGGAGGGAAGGAGGGAAGGAAGGAAGGAAGAAGAACTGGGGGCTACACTTCCATTAACTGCATTTCTGAATTTTCTACTTGAGCACAGAAAACCTAAAGCATGTCTTCACTTTTTTGTTATTTTAGAAGATAATTTATTAGTTCTTTATGAATTCTTGCTATTATAGTTTAAATACTATTTCAGAATGTGAAAGTGTTCTCTCTGATCATCTGAATTGACTATGGAAAAGTTTCTAAATTAAGACATTATTTACATTTAATTTATTGAAAGGAAGAGTTTTGATGTTAAAGCTAAAAGGACTAATTCAATGAATGATAATTTTGGGAGTTGACAGTTGAAGTCCACTTTGATTGATTAATCAATCTTAGATAAAACCTATTCATAGTTGTCTAAGAAAACTTCACAGGTGAGTTTGGAGGCAGGGAGTATAGAATAATAGCGTAGATACTAAGTGTCTTTCGTATATTATCATCATGGAATCTTTGAGAGAGATAGAATGACAGAGACAGGAAGAGATTCAGAATGTGCTTCTTCATTAATCAGCTTATATAAGTGACTCAGAACGCATCCCCACATTGACTCTCTTCCCAGGATTTAAGCTTGTCTAAGTAATTGGGAATGATTGAGAGCACTGCTTGTTTAACAATAATACCGTGAGGACTCTCGTCTCATTTTCCCATTTGAATCACAATTGAATCTTCATATCCATGGGTTTCATACCCATGGATTCAACTAATCTCAGATAAAAAATATTTGCAGGAAGAAAAAGCAGCTGTACATGCATTTTTTTGAGACAATCTTGCTCTGTCACCCATGCTGGAGTGCGGTGGCCAGATCTTGGCTCACTGCAACCTCTGCCTCCTGGGTTCAAGCGATTCTCCTGCCTCCGCCTCCAGAGTAGCTGGGACTACAGACATGTGTCAACATGCCCAGTTAATTTTATTGTATTTTTAGTGGAGACTAGGTTTCACCGTGTTAGCTAGGATGGTCTCAGTCTACTGACCTCATGGTCTGCCAACCTCAGCCTCCCAAAGTTCTGGGATTAGAAGCTTGAGCAACTGCACCCAGCCAAACATGTACATATTTTTAACAATCTTCTTGCTGTTCCTAAACAATCTTCTCGCTGTTCCTAAACTGTATGGCATTACAAGAATTTATACAGCATTTACATTATATTAGGTATTCAAAGTCATCTAAAGATAAAGTATTCAGGAGGGTAGACTTAGGTTACATGCAAATCCTACACCATTTTCTAAAAAGAGACTTGAACATCTTAGGATTGTGGTATCTCAGGGAGCCCTGGACCCAATCTCTAATGGCTACTGAGGAAAAACTTCATAAATTCAGCATGTTTGCTAATTTACTATGTCTCAGTTTGTACTGGAGCTAAGTTATTGAATAGATTGGACAGAAGTCAAGTAAACAAGGAAAATTGTCTACCAGCCTTTTTTTCCCCTATTATAGGGGAAAATACAAATAAAATAAGAGAGAGAAATTCTCAGAATTTTTTTTAATTTTCAGAAACCTGGATTCAGCAGCCTGCAGGCCTTCCAGAATGAGGTCACCTGCACCATATGCATGACCTGCTTCATAGACCGGGTCACCATTGCCTGTGGGCACAACTTTTGCAGGCCCTGCCTCTGCCTCCGCTGGGAAGAAGGCAGAGCACCAATGCACTGCCCTGTGTGCAGAAAAATCTCAGAGAAGTCCAAATTCAAAACCAGTGTGGCCCTCAAAAAGCTGGCTTTCCTTGCCAGACAGAGCAGACCTCAGAGAAACATCAACAGCTCAGCCAAGATCTGTGTGTGACATGAGGAGACTAAGGAGCTCTTTGGCGAGGCTGACAGGAGATTGCTCTGTGCACTCAGCTCTGAGTCACCAGAGCTCATGGCTCACAGCCACAGCCCAATAGGATGGGCTGCTGAGGATTGCAGGGTACATGATGCCTCTAAGGCAGTTTGAAATCTACAGAATCTTAAATCACAAAGATGAGGGCCTATGCTAATGACGGTGATGGGAATGCAGATGGTGGCGGTGGTGATTATTCCATGGCAGTCATAAAGCAGAAATGTGTCCTTATGCAGCCATAAAAAACGATGAGTTCGTGTCCTTTGTAGGGATATGGAAGAACCTGGAAACCATCATTCTCAGCAAACTGACACAAGAACAGAAAATCAAACACCGCATGTTCTCACGCATAGGTCGGTGTTGAACAATGAGAACACATGGACACAGGGAGGGTAGCACTGCACACTGGGGTCTGTTGGGGGGAAATAAGGGAGGGACAGTGGGGGGTGGGAAGTTGGGGAGAGATAGCATGGGGAGAAATGCCAGATATAGGTGAAGGGGAGGAAGGCAGCAAATCACACTGCCATGTGTGTACCTATGCAACAGTCTTGCATGTTCTTCGCATGTACCCCAAAACCTAAAATGCAATAAAAAAGACAGAAATGTGTCATTTCAATGTTGCTGACTAATTTGACACTCTAATCAAAGCTGTGTTGAGCCTTCACTAAAGCAGATTTCCTTAGAAACATTGTTCAAATATGTGGTATGGAGCTGTGAAGCAGGCGGCCAGCAGCAAAACACTTTTCAAAGTCAGATTATATAAAAGCCAGTTTCTCAGAAAATTGATGCTATTATCTGAAGGGTCCCTTAAAACACTCTATTATGCTTCTATTACTTTTCACTTCCAAATTATTGGAAACAAATTTGTTTAACATGGAAAAATCTGACCACTGCACTCTAACTTAAATTCATGATTCTTTCAAATACAGCCTTTTTAAAAAATCAGTAATGGGATGAAATCTACTATACTGTCCTCATTATTGTTAAGCTTCTTGTTTATGTTGCAGAAGAAACTCACAAAGGAAATGGACTATGGAAAATCAATCAAGAAACAGAAAACAATCTAAATCAGGAAACTAGCAACACTCGTTTGATAGTGGTAAGAATGAAAATGTTTCCTTTTGTTTTTATGCAAATAAACACAATGTTGGCTTATAATTTTTAGCTAAATTCAAACTACCACTTAAAAGATAGTGGTTTCGTCCCATAAAAAATATAATGATTTCAATTGATATAATAGGATTCACAAATAGAGAAGCCCACACAAGCTAGCCAAGTAATTTTAATATATTAGATAAATGGCATATTATGTCTCCTAGTTCAAATTCGAAGGTTGGTATAAACATTTTCAGACACTGGAAATGAGACAACATTTTACTAAGGTTGGGTGTGAGGAAGAGGAAATAAATAGAATAATATGTAAAGGAAAAATACAGTTAAAAAACCCTGTATGCATAATATGGTGTATGGCTAAAATGTTTTTTAATATTTAAGTGAATCAGGCATGGAAAAAACCTAAAAGGCAGAAGATTAATAGGGAAAATAACTGACTTGGTAAGAACTGTGAAGAATCATCACAGGAAGAGAAATGAAGAGTCTTTATATAGGTTTCGATTTAAACAGGGAAAGAGAATAGGAACAGTTTTTTTTAAATGATAGAAGAAATGGCAAATACTCAAGACTCTTTGCAAGAGTAGGCAGAAAATTTATTAAATTGCTTGATTACACCCAGAATATAATTATTTGCAGTTTTCTGTTGAGAGTTACAACATGTAATCATTTTAACCAAATGTCTCTGCAGGACTATGTGGATTTAAGGCAGGTGATAATCAATATTCAATATCAAAAGATGTATCCATTTCTTGAAGAGGAGGAGCAACTTCATCTACAGGCACTGGACAGAGAAGAGCTTTTCCAACCACTCCCAAACAGTCAAGTGAGAATGACCCAGCATTTAGAAAGGATGAAAGACATGTACAGAGAGCTGTGGGAGCTGAGCCACATGCCTGGCATGGAGCTGCTCCAGGTGAGGAGGGAGGGTCCATCCTCAGAGACAGGAAGCCTTTGCTGGCCAATGCTGCCAGGACATGGTATGTCACCTGCATAGGTCACTACTGTTTGCTAAGTAACAACTGCTGTCTGACACCCATCGTTACATTTGTCCAGTCATTTATTACTGCATACTTTGGTAATCTTTGGGAAATTTTTGCCATTGTAGTACCTAACATAGGAAAACATTCTCTTCAATATAATTAGGAGTACTATCCACACAGAGAGGTTATCCAAGGTCAGCAGAACCCCAGGTGAGGGGAAGGTTACTAATACTCCATTTATGTACCCTGGTTCCTCTCCACTCTCTGATGTCCCATACAACAGTGATTACTGAAGCTATTGAGGCTTTTCCTCTTGCCTGGGCAAGGTTTGTAAAAGTTGTTCATCAGTGTCAGCATACTCTGTTTCTCATATAGTTCTCTGTTTTGTTTTAATAGCTGTCATATGCGGTCAGACCTTTCCATGGGAATAAGATTAGGAAACTAATGGCCCTGGAAACCCAGGTATCCTTGATTTACTCCACAATCTCTTGCTGAGCTCCTTTGCTCTTAATGTCTGCCGATGAAGTGTTTCATGGTTTAGTTGAGGTTCTATTATTAACGTAACCTGGAATGATTCCTTAGAGGGGAATAAGAAAATATACATTATTAAAACACTGAACCAAAAAGAAACAAAAGTATGGGAAAATGTGCAGAAGGAAAATACTTTCACAATTAACATTATCTTTTATTTCTATGCAGGATGTGCGAAATGTATTCAAAAGGTGAGTTTGCACTAAAATAATGTTATTTCTGAACAGGTCATTCTCTTGTTAATGAAGTGTATGTATACATTTTGAGCTACTAAAATCATCCTCAGTGGCTATGTTTTTTTTTTATTGCATTTTAGGTTTTGGGGTACATGTGAAGAACATGCAAGATTGTTGCATAGGTACACATATGGCAGTGTGGTTTGCTGCCTTCCGTCCCCTCACCTGTATCTGTCATTTCTCCCCATGCTATCTCTTCTCACCTCGCCACCTCCCGCCCCTCCCCCATTTCCCCCCAACGGACCCCAGTGTGTAGTGCTCCCCTCCCTGTGTCCATGTGTTCTCATTGTTCAACACCCGCCTATGAGCGAGAATATACGGTGTTTGATTTTCTGCTCTTGTGTCAGTTTGCTGAGAATGATGGTTTCCAGGTTTATCCATGTCCCTACAAAGGACGTGAACTCATCGTTTTTGATGGCTGCGTAATATTCCATGGTGTATATGTACCACATTTTCCCTATCCAGTCTATCATCGTTGGGCATTTGGGTTGGTTCCAGATCTTTGCTATTGTAAACAGTGCTGCAATGAACATTCGTGTGCACGTGTCCTTGTAGTAGAATGATTTATAATCCTTTGGATATATACCCAGTAATGGGATTGCTGGGTCAAATGGGATTTCTATTTTTAGGTCCTTGAGGAATCGCCACACTGTCTTCCACAATGGTTGAATTAATTTACATTCCCACCAACAGTGTAAAAGTGTTCCTATTTCTCCACATCCTCTCCAGCATCTGTTGTTTCCCGATTTTTTAATGATCGCCATTCTAACTGGTGTGAGATGGTATCTCAATGTGGTTTTGATTTGCATTTCTCTGATGACCAGTGATGATGAGCATTTTTTCATATGTTTGTTGGCCTCCTGTATATCTTCTTTTGTAAAGTATCTGTTCATATCCTTCGCCCATTTTTGAATGGGCTTGTTTGTTTTTTTTCTTGTAGATCTGCTTTAGTTCTTTGTAAATTCTGGATATCAGCCCCTTGTCAGATGGGTAGACTGCAAAATTTTTTTCCCATTCTGTTGGTTGCCGATTCACTCTACTGACTGTTTCTTTTGCCGTGCAGAAGCTGTGGAGTTTGATTAGGTCCCATTTGTCTATTTTGGCTTTTGTTGCCATTGCTTTTGGCGTTTTGCTCATGAAGTCCTCACCTACACCTATGTCCTGAATGGTTTTGCCTAGATTTTCTTCTAGGGTTTTTATGGTGTTAGGTCTGATGTTTAAGTCTTTAATCCATCTGGAGTTAATTTTGGTGTAAGGTGTCAGGAAGGGGTCCTGTTTCTGCTTTCTGCACATGGCTAGCCAGTTTTCCCAACACCATTTATTAAACAGGGAGTCCTTTCCCCATTGCTTGTTTTTGTCAGGTTTGTCGAAGATCAGATGGTGGTGGGTATGCTGTATTTCCTCTGAGGCCTCTGTTCTGTTCCATTGGTCTATATCTCTGTTTTGGTACCAGTACCATGCTGTTTTGATTACTGTAGCCTTGTAGTATAGTTTGAAGTCCGGTAGTGTGATGCCTCCTGCTTTGTTCTTTTTGCTTAGAATTGACTTGGCTATGCGGGCTCTCTTTTGGTTCCATATGGAGTTTAAGGTGTTTTTTTTTTTCCAGTTCTGTGAAGATCATTGGTAGCTTGATGGGAATAGCGTTGAATCTGTAAATTACTTTGGGCAGTATGTCCATTTTCACGATGTTGATTCTTCCTAACCATGAACATGGAATGTTTCTCCATCTGTTTGTATCCTCTCTTATTTCATTGAGCAATGGCTTGTAGTTCTCCTTGAAGAGGTCCTTTACGTTCCTTGTTAGTTGTATTACTAGGTACTTTATTCTCTTTGTAGCAATTGTGAATGGCAGTTCGTTCTTGATTTGGCTCTCTTGAAGTCTATTACTGGTGTATAGGAATGCTTGTGATTTTTGCACGTTGATTTTGTATCCTGAGACTTTGCTGAAGTTGTTTATCAGTTTCAGGAGATTTTGGGCTGAGATGACGGGGTCTTCCAGATATACAATCATGTCATCTGCAAATAGAGACAATTTGATTTCCTCCTTTCCAATTTGGATACTCTTTATTTCTTTTTCTTGCCTGATTGCTCTGGCTAGAACTTCCAGTACTATATTGAATAGGAGTGGTGAGAGAGGGCATCCTTGTCTAGTGCCAGATTTCAAAGGGAATGCTTCCAGTTTTTGCCCATTCAGTATGATATTGGCTGTTGGTTTGTCTTAAATAGCTTTTATTGTTTTGAGATACGTTCCGTCAATACCTAGTTTATTGAGGGTTTTTAGCGTAAAGCGTTGTTGAATTTTGTCGAAAGCCTTCTCTGCATCAATTGAGATAATCATGTGGTTTTTGTCTTTGGTTCTGTTTATGTGGTGAATTACGTTTATGGACTTGCGTATGTTGAACCAGCCTTGCATCCCTGGGATGAATCCTACTTGATCATGGTGGATGAGCTTTTTGATATGCTGTTGCAATCGGTTTGCCAGTATTTTATTGAAGATTTTTGCATCTATGTTCATCATGGATATTGGCCTGAAATTTTCTTTTCTTGTTGAGTCTCTGCCGGGTTTTGGTATCAGGATGATGTTTGTCTCGTAAAATGATTTGGGAAGGATTTCCTCTTTTTGGATTGTCTGGAATAGTTTCAGAAGGAATGGTATCAGCTCCTCTTTGCATGTCTGGTAGAATTCAGCTGTGAACCCATCTGGACCTGGACTTTTTTTGGGTGGTAGGCTCTTTATTGCTACCTCGACTTCAGACCCTGTTATTGATCTATTCAGGGTTTCGGCTTCTTCCAGGTTTAGGCTTGGGAGGATGCAGGTGTCCAGGAATTTATCCATTTCTTCCAGGTTTACTAGTTTATTTGCATAGAGTTGTCTGTAATAAACTCTGATGATGGTTTGGATTTCTGTGGGATCTGTGGCGATATCCCCTTTATCATTTTTTATTGCATTAATTTGGTTATTCTCTCTTTTCTTTTTTATTAATCTGGCTAGTGGTCTGTCTATTTTGTTGATCTTTTCAAAAAACCAGCTCCTGGATTTATTGGTTTTTATGAAGAGTTTTTTTGTGTCTCTATTTCCTTCAGTTCTGCTCTGATCTTAGTTATTTCCTGTCTTCTGCTAGGTTTTGAGTGTTTTTGATCTTGCTCCTCTAGCTCTTTCAATTTTGATGATAGAGTGTCAATTTTAGATCTCTCCTTTCTTCTCATGTGGGCACTCATTGCTATATGTTTTCCTCTGGAGACTGCTTTAAATGTGTCCCAGAGATTCTGGTATGTTGTGTCTTCCTTCTCATTGGTTTCGAAGAACATCTTTATTTCTGCCTTCATTTCATTGTTTATCCAGTCAACATTCAAGAGCAAGTTGTTCAGTTTCCATGAAGCTGTGCAGTTCTGAGTTAGTTTCTGCATTCTGAGTTCTAACTCGATTGCACTGTGGTCTGAGAGACTGTTTGTTATGATTTCTGTACTTTTGCATTTGCTGAGGAGTGATTCATTGCCAATTATGTGGTGAATTTTAGAGTAGGTGTGATGTGGTGCTGAAAAGAATGTATATTCTGTGGATTTGGGGTGGAGAGTTCTGTAAATGTCTATTAGTTTTGCTTGTTCCAGGTCTGAGTTCAGGTCCTGGATATCCTTGTTGATTTTCTGTCTGGTTGATCTGTCTAATATTGACAATGGGGTGTTAAAGTCTCCCACTATTATTGTGTGGGAATCTAAGTCTCTTTGTAAGTCATTAAGAACTTGCCTTATGTATCTGGGTGCTCCTGTATTGGGTGCGTATATATTTGGGATCGTTAGCTCTTCTTGTTGCAGTGATCCTTTTACCATTATGTAATGTCCTTCTTTGTCTCTTTTGATCTTTGTTGCTTTAAAGTCTATTTTATCAGAGATGAGAATTGCAACTCCTGCTTTTTTTTTTCTCTTCATTTGCTTGGTATATCTTCCTCCATCCCTTTATTTTGAGCCTTTGTGTATCCTCGCATATCAGATGGGTTTCCTGGATACAGCACACTGATGGGTTTTGGCTTTTTATCCAATTTGCCAGTCTGTGTCTTTTGATTTGGGCATTTAGTCCATTGACATTTAGGGATAGTATTGTTATGTGTGAATTTGATACTGTCATTTTGATGCTACCTGGCTGTTTTGTTGGTTAGTTGATGCAGATTCTTGATTGTGTTGATGCTCTTTTACCATTTGGTGTGTTTTTAGAGTGGCTGGTACTGGTTGTTTCTTTATATGTGTAGAGCCTCTTTCTTGTAGAGCAGGTTTGGTGGTGATGAAATCTCTGAGTGCTTGCTTGTTCACAAAGGATTTTATTTTTCCTTCACTTATGAAGCTTAGTTTGGCTGGATAGGAGATTCTGGGTTGAAAGTTCTTTTCTTTAAGGATGTTGAATATTGGCCCCCAATCTCTTCTGGCTTGTAGGGTTTCTGCTGGGAGATCTGCTGTGAGTCTAATGGGCTTCCCTTTGTGGGTAACCCGACCTTCCTCTCTGGCTGCCCTTAGCATTTTCTCTTTCATTTCAACCCTGGGGAATCTGACGATTATGTGCCTTGGGGTTGCTCTTCTTGAGGAATATCTTTGTGGTGTTCTCTGTATTTCCTGGATTTGAATATTGGTCTGCCTTGCTAGGTTGGGGAAGTTTTCCTGGATAATATCCTGAAGAGTATTTTCCAGCTTGGATTCATTCTCTTCATCACATTCAGGTACACCTATCAGACGTAGATTAGGTCTTTTCACATAGTCCCACATTTCTTGAAGATTTTGTTCATTCCTTTTTGCGCTTTTTTCTCTGTTCTTGCCTTCTCTTTTTATTTCATTGAGTTGATCCTCGACCTCTGATATCCTTTCTTCTGCTTGGTCAATTTGGCTGTTGAAGCTTGTGCATGCTTCACGAAGTTCTCGTGTTGCGTTTTTCAGCTCCATCAATTCACTTATACTCCTCTCTATGCTGTCCATTCTCGTCAGCAGTTCGTCCAATCTTTTTTCAAGGTTCCTATTTTCTTTGCATTGGGTTAGAACATTTTCTTTTTGCTCATTGTAGTTTCTTACTACCCACCTTCTGAAGTCTGATTCTGTCATTTCATCACCCTCCTTCTCCATCCGGTCTGGTTCCCTTGCTGGTGAGGAGTTGTGATCGCTTTTAGGAGGAGAGGTGTTCTGGTTTCAGGAGTTTTCCTCCTTTTTGAGCTGGTTTCTTCCCATTTTTGTGGGTTTATCCACCTGTTGTCTTTGTAGTTTTACTGTCTTTCAGATTGGGTCTCTGAGTGAGCTTCTAGTTCATGGATGCTGAAGTTACTTTTTTTTTTTTTTTAAGCTTTCCTTCTAACAGTCTGGCCCCTCTGCTGTAGGACTGCTGAGGTCCTCTCCGGGCCCTGCTTGCCTGGGGATCACCTGCAGCAGCTGCAGAACAGTAAGGGTTGCTGCCAGTTTCCTCTTCTGCTATCTTTGTCCCAGAAGGATGCTCGCCAACTGTCATTTCGTTCTCTCTTTTATGAGGTGAGTCTTTGGATCTGTGGGGGTCAGGGAGCTACTTGAGGAGACAGTCTATCTTTTATTGGGGCTTAAGTCCTGAGCTGTGAGCTCCATTGTTCATTCAGAGCTGCTGGACAGGTACGTTTAGGTCTGCTGCAGCTGAACTCATAAAGCACTTTTTGTTCCCAGGTGCTCTGTCCCGGGGAGTTGGGGCTTTATAAGTTTCCGTTGCACTACTGCCTTTTTTGATTTTTCTTTCAGGTCTGACCCGCCCAGCTAGCAGCACGCATAGCCACTGCCTGCCTGCAGGGGCTTTGCTGAGCTGCTGTGGGCTCCGCCCAGCTGCCCTGAGCTCTTCCCTGTAGTCCTGTTTATATGGGCGTACCTAGAACTGTCTCAGCAACAGTGGCCCCACCTCTTTTATGGCGGACTCTCTCTGTTGTGGCAGGTTGCCTCGGCAATGGCGGGTTGCCTCAGCAACAGCAGCCTGCCTCCGTAGCGGTGGAGAGTCTCAGTAATGGCAGAAGCCCCTCCCCCACGGAGCCGGACCGTCCTGGTTCAGCTGTGCTTGGTTTGAAGGGCTCAACCCAGAGGGTTTCCAATTACAGTTTTTGTTTTCGTTGTTGTTGGGGGTGGAGGGGTGGGACCAACCGAGCCTGATCACCTGGCTCCCTGACTCAGAGTCTTTTCTTTTAAGTTGAACGACCCCACATTCCGGTCACTTGTTGAAAAGGCGCCAGGATCTCCCGTGCTGCGACTCACGGAGTCAGCTCGAACTGCGTCGCCGGCTCCTGGCGGATTTTTTGCCTAGGAATCTCCTGGCCTGACTCGCTATTTCAGATGAATGGGCAACTCTGCCATCTCAGGGCTCTGCTTGCCAGCTAAGAGGGCTCCCAGACCAGTGGCTTTTGTACGGAGAACCGCAGCAACAGGGAGTGGTCACAGCAGCCGCGCGGGTGGAATCAGCCCCGCGAGGGCCAAAACAGCCACACCGGCTGGGACTGCGATGCTGGCGACCCCTCTGCCTGGGTATCTCCTGGTTTGTGGGCAATAAGAGTTTGTCTGGAAATGCGGCGTCCACTCACCTGCTGCACTTTCACTGGGAGCTGAAGTCCTGAGCTGTTCTTAGGTGGCCATCTTCCCAGCATTCCTCAGTGGCTATTTTTGATTTTGTTTCAAAAGAGGCCCTGATGTCTTTTTCTCTTTGGTCTGGAAAGTTTTCATTTTAAAATTTGTATGAATTCAAATATATTTAAAAACAATTTTCCATTCTGAAGATTGTTCTTCCCAATTCATCCATCCTGCCCAGCTCTAACCCACAGATCTTTATAAAAAATTATTCTGAGGAATCATAGCGATGTCTTCTATTCTAGAGGGGTGGGAGGTAAAGAAGACAGAGGTAGGAGGGAGATTCCCTAAGCATGGGCTGAGGAAGGAGGTTTGTTCCCAAAAGCATCCCAGACCTGCTCCATCACAAGACATACAGTTGTAGGAAAGACCTCGGGAAGATGGTCACCCCAGGACCCTCAGCAGCAGGGCTTTCAGGCTCGAATTAGACCCCTTCATTTTGCACAAAAGATTAAGTCCTTTGTCTCATGGAACAGTCTCTGTTAGACACTGACTAGCATTAGTGACAACTGCAGGCTGATGTCACAAATGTTTCGGTCTGAGTTTTCTGCTCTCTGTAATATTTCCAGGATTTCTGTATATTTCCAGGGGGTGTGATGGGCAGAGGGAGGCAATGACTTTTAATGCCTTTAGAAATTGTGTCATGTCTGAGAATAATATGTCTGGAGAAAGTGAGTTTTTGTGCAAGTAAAATTTAGAAAAAGTAACATCCTCATGTCCCCAAGAGAATGGAATAAAATGTAAATGCAGTTAACCAAAACTGGCAGAATTCTGAGGAAACCTCTTGCATGAAAATATGGTATCTTTGTACAACCGTGTGATTAGCTCTGGGCCTGTAGTGAGACAGAGTTTCGCTCTTGTTACCCAGGCTGGAGTGCAATGGCGCGATCTCAGCTTGCCGCAACCTCCACCTCCTGGGTTCAAGCAATTCTCCTGCCTCAGCCTCCTGAGTAGCTGGGATTACAGGCACATGCCACCATGCCCAGCTAATTTTTTGTATTTTTGGTAGAGACGGGATTTCACCATGTTGACCAGGATGGTCTTGATCTCTTGACCTCGTGATCCACCCTCCTCAGCCTCCCAAAGTGCTGGGATTACAGGCTTGAGCCACCACACCCAGCTTAAGTTTTATTATTTCTAACATGTAGGTAATACAGAGTTTACTAAAACATCTGCATCTTCCTTACCTGCATAGTAATATTACAATAATCAAAACTCAATTTCCTGACTTACATTTTGAAGAAAATGTAAAATGAGATACATACTGTATCTGCAGAATAAGAGGACAAAGAATATTCAGCTTATATAGTTATGAAGACATTAGTTCTCATGGTGGCAACAATATTTCATGTTTATTCATTATAATTCAATTTTGAAGCCTTAGATTTGGCATAATGGCTTTTAATTGGTTCCATTCTAAGTACATTTATATACATTCTACAAGCACTTTTATTATTTATAAAATCAGAAAGTTTTGATCAACAT
Organism: Saimiri boliviensis; assembly: GCF_048565385.1. Lineage (NCBI taxonomy): Eukaryota > Metazoa > Chordata > Mammalia > Primates > Cebidae > Saimiri > Saimiri boliviensis. Next base: position 62,042 of record NC_133468.1, read on the forward strand.
AGAAAATGACTAACATATCCATAATCAGGACAATTCTGATACCATCAGATACTTCTCATAATCACTGAAAGGTGAGGAATTGTGAACATGGCCTGACCATGTTAGGCCCACTCAAGAGAGCAGGTCTAGGCAGCAAAGGGCAGGAACCCAGAGTAGATTGAATCAGGGGCTAAACAGATAATGTAAAGCCAGAATATTATTTTCAGAAACTTCTAAACTTTACATGTGTTAATTTCTACCAAATATTTGATAATTTTCATTCCAATAAATGCATCACAACGAAGTGATGTCTACCTATTGGTGATCTTAAAGACAAAACAAGAAGAATTTTCTACTAAAAAAATTTTTAGATATGTCCTGAAACAAACTATGTAGAGATACATATTAAATCATTACTCCACCCAGTGATACGGTCACATTTTTTTCTCTATCATTTACAGAATAATACATAATTGTATGTGCTGTAGAGCTGTAGTAACATTTCATCTTCAAGGTTGCATGGGGCTGAATTTTTTTGCCTTCTTTCATTCTGCATTTTCTTAGAAGAAGATCAAATGAAGTGAATAAATGGACCACAGAGCCCCTGCCCCTCATAGCACTCACTGAGTGCTTGGCAGTATTTTTTCTTTGGCAGTGGGTAATTCTCTGAGTACAGAAATGGTTCCTTGCTCTATAAGCCTTTCTGAGGACATGAGACAAGTGATATTTGGAGTTGACTATCGCAGTGCAGTCATGGATCCCCCAGGAGTGGAGAGATTTGCGCTGTGGGGAGCTCAAGCATTCTCCTCCTGCAGGCATTACTGGGAAGTGGATGTGACCTACTCCCCAACTGCATTCTGGGAGTCTGCAAAGATTCCAAGACAGCAGATACCAATATCATTATTGGTTCTGATGAAAGGTGTTTTTGTTTTGTTTTGTTTTGTTTTTAATTTTCCCCAAAGAGTAGCAATCACTATAGTCTCTCCACCTATAATTCATTATGTGCAAAGGCCTCGGGATTGGGTCGGGATGTTTCTGGATTATGAGAATGGAGCTGTGAGTTTCTTTGATGTTTATAAAGGTTCTCTTATCTTTGGTTTTCCTTCTTCTCTTCCCCTCTGAGGCCTTTCTTTTGTTTTGGTTCCACATGAAAATTTGGTTTCATGATGATTTATTGTGACCTCCCCCCATAAATGAGGCAAATAGTGTTCTGAGACCTTATTCGAGGAAAGAGGCCTATGTGTGGGAGCCTGTGAGCTCATTGTAACTTCATGGAATGTAATTACTTTATGGTTATAAATGAAATAACCACCTTGATTGTATACCTTTGTTAATTAAGTTATTTTAATAAATTATTGTGTAATTGTTACTAGAACATCAATTATAGCTTTTTGTTTTTGGTAACAGGTTTATTGAGATCCATTCCCTTACCACGAAAGTCCTTTTCTAATGTATTTAATTCAGAGGTTGTTAGTATATCACACTTGTGCAGCCATCAGAACTACCTACTGCCTGGACATTTTTATCACTTCCAGAAGAATCCCAATAACCATTAACATTTATTCTCCATTCACCCTCCACCATTTCTTCATAACACTTAATCTGCTTTTCAATTTGTGCATTCAGGTAAAAAAAATACTATATGAGGGTTTTTAAAAATCTGATATTTTTTCAGAGTGTGTTTTCAAAGTTTGTACACATTGTAAACCATTTGTCTTACTTGTGTATTTGAACCAGCCTGTGGTAAAAAAATGAAGTGCTGGATATCTTATCTTACAATAATAAAGAAGAGGGCTTATTTTCTTTTTACATCTGACCAAATTAAGTTGATCTCACAGACTTTTTTACTTCTTATCATCCTAATTATTAATCACATTTCAGCTCATACAATAGTTTTTCAGTGCTGGGTGGCTGTGCTATTTCATCCTCTCTGAGTACATTATATCGGATTATAATATTCAGAAAACTCTTATTACTACCAGATTGGAAATTTCAAGGAGGCAAAAGCAGTATTTGCCTTCTTTGTTAACATATTATCAGTGCAATTTTTAGAATACACAATAAATAAGATGTGTAAATGGATAAGTAGGGGTGTTAATATGTACAAGTATTATTCTAACATTGGAAAACTTTTCCAAAATGTAAGTAACAAAATAGGATAGAACATGATGAATAGCTATCAAAAGACAACAGATCAATTTTTACATTTATAGTCAAAGATAATACTATTATGTTAGAGTTTAAAATAATTACAGCATAATTTTTTTCTATAAAGTTGATTTCAATTGTCTAAGGCTTTTTAATATGAACTAGTGAAAGATAAAGTTTCCTATATAAAATGATGGGGAACAGGAACAGGACTTAGAATAATAGAGACTGTCATTATTTCAACTGACATATACATTTAATTACTTACTAAGCATAAACTGGTATGAACCTCTTTATGCAGTAGAAAGAACAAAATTAATTTACGTTTCAAATAAGAATCCAGATATAGAGTGGAACCTTGTATAATGGAATGTAATAGCTATGTCTCCTAGGGCACCAGCTTGTCTGCTCTAACAAAGACCTCAAATTTGAAATGATTGAGAGGGTGCATTTCTCTCACCTGTTTGGGCCAATGTAGGAGTTAGTCAAGAATAAGACTGACATCTTCAACAACTGAATTTTATCTCTGTGTGGAAGAAGCTGCCATTTATGCCATGCCCCATGCACAGAAAACCTGAAAGAAAAGCAGGAAGGACAAGAGTATTTGTCTTTAAGGAAATGATCTGTTGTTTCTCACAACACTTTTGTTCCCATCCTGTAGTTTCAAAATTAGACATGTGGCACACGAAGTTGTGAGGTATATCTGGGAATCCTGTCTCCACACAAAAGATACTTATATTTATCATTTTGTTGAGAAAAAAATTAAATGACTGGCACAACAGACAATAACCCAAGAGATTGGTTCAGTGAGACAAAGCAGGACCTCAACAAAACAGATAAGGTGTCGCTTAAGGTTAGCACCAGGTCTTAGTATTCAAGAGTGGGTGAACCTTGCTTTTTACAACTGTCAGGGTGTCCGTTGCTTTCCTGTCAGAGCCTGGTTAGCTGAGGGTTAGGTGGCAGGAAACATCTTACTTGTATTTTAGTCCCTTAAGTGGATGATTTAGATAGGAATAATTCTCCAAATGTTGAAAATACTTACCCGAAATGGTCTCCGATTCTTTCACTCCATACCATACAGATTCTATATTAACTGTCTCTCTTCTCCCTCTACATATTTCATGCAGCACATTAGGAGTTAGCAGAGAGAAAGCTGATCACTGGCTTCTTTTGGACTTGCTGCTTTTTTTCCAAGTGATTGGGATGATGAAATTATTACCCTTAGAACTTCAACCCAGCACTCCTTTCTGATTTTCACCTGTGTTTCCTGAGCTTTTCTGTTGATGCCAAAACTCTCTATGAAACAGTCAATGCCTCCTAATTTAATTTTCTTATTTTTTCTTAGTTTTCAAGAAAAAATTTATTCCCGACATTCCTCTAATTTAGCTAAGATTTACTTTTACAGAAGTAGAGAATTAGTGACATTACAATCATTTAGTATTTGACTCTGATTTTGGAAGATAAAAAAGGTACTGTATCTATTTAGCATATTTTCTTAGCCATTTAGCCAAGAGAATTTTATTCTACTGATGCTCCTAGAGATACATAATTTATTTATTCTCTTCACCTTTCAGAATTTATGTTAGACTATCTCCAAGACTTACTTAAAATTGAAATAAATCAAAGACACTGCTAAGAACGTTGTCAATCATTAATCTAGAAATCTTGAACTTCCTGTTTTATATCCCTAAAAGAAGTTATTTATCAATAGCCTGGTTACAGATTTTTTTAATTCAAGAATTTTGATTCTTTTCTAGTACAGAAAGAAAAAATTGGTAAAGAGAATAACCTGGAAAAAATAATTTAACAAAACTGAGCACATTCTTGGCTAGCACTATGTTTCTGTACTAAATTTAGGAGATATGGAAATGGTAGTTTTCCTAAGTGAAATAAGATACAAGAAGAAAAATACTTTATGGTCTCACTCATATTTGAAATCTAGTTTTAAAAGTTGAATACATAAAACCAGAGAGTAGAAAAGTGACGTTAGTTAGAGCGGTTGGAAGAACATAGGTAGATGAAGGGCAGTCGTTGTAAAGGCACAGTCTTGTAGGATAAATGAGTCTGATGTGCAGCCTGTAGGTATTTTTCATAATATTGTACTGTGTTTGGAAAATATTCTGAGGGACTAGATTTTTGGTGCTCTTATCATTAAAAAAAAAAAGCATGGCTAAGTGATATGAGGAATTCGTTAATCTGCCTGGGTTTAGTAATCGTTTCATTATGGATTTGTTTCTCAAACAACATATGCACCTAAAAATATAAAACAAAACATAATTTTAAAAATAAAGGTAATTTTATTCCTGTATGTAAGCTGAAATTAAGTGAAGATTGGGTCAATAATAACATTGCATTGCTGAATTAAGAGGATTCTAATAAAATATTTTTAGTTGGAAAGCTATGTGTATGAAAAAATGTGATCTAAGGCTGACTACAGTGGCCGTACTTATAATTCCAGTGCTTTGGGAGGCCAAGGCAGAAAATCACTTGAGGCCGGGAGTTTGAGATCAGCATGGGCAACATACAAAGGCCTTATCTCTACCAAAAGGAAAAAGAAAATTAGCCTTGTGTGGTGGTGTGCACCTGTTGTCCCAGCTCTCAGGAGACTGAGTTGGGAGGATTGCTTGAGTCCAGGAGTTTGAGACTGCAGTGAGCTGTGATTGTGCCATTGCACTCCAGCCTGGTTGACAGAGTGAGAACTTGTCTCAAAAACAGCAACTCAATAATTTATGGAGCCATTTTACCTTAAAGGTATCATTCTACAATTAATAAATCTACATATGCCTAGGTCAGTTACATCAGGCAGAGCTTGACCTCTAGTTCTTATAGCTACAGAAAAATCAGGCAGTTATAAGGAGGCTCTAAGAAAAACTTTTTTTTTTTTCATTCTGGACCTTGGTATTATAATTTTTTAGACTGGTTGTCTGTCTCAGTGGTGGATACCACCATAATCTGAGATTTTAAAAAACATAAAGTTCATAGAATCTATATATTCTGGAGCCTTAAACATCTCCAGGGACTCAAGGATACTATTATGTTGAATCTCGGGCCTTCTACTGCATTTTTGCAGGAGCACATTTGAACCTCACAGCACTGGGTTTCAGGATTCTGTTAACAGGCCTGGGCAATGAGTGATGACAGCCCAGATAATTCTGCGAAAGGCTTTCTGCTTTGTTATAAGGAGGGTAATCATTGCAGAAAGCAGCTGAGCATCTGTTCATGGCTTTTCTGTGTTGTTTTACTGAAGAGGCAAGTTCCCAGTCATCATTCTGGGATTTATTTGTTGTTTTTGAAATCCCAGCATTTTGGCGGCCTAGGCAGGCAGATCATTTGAGGTTAGGAGTTCAAGATTAGCCTTACCAACATGGTAAAAGTTTGTTTCTACTTAAAATACGAAAATTAGTGAGGTGTGGTGGCAAATGCCTGCAATCTCAGCTACTCAGGAGGCTGAAGCAGGAGAATCACTTTTCCCTGGAGGCAAAGATTGCAGTGATGCAAGATCATGCCACTGCACTCTAGCCTGGGTGACAGACTGAGTGAGACTCTGTTTCATTAATAAATAAATAAAATCATATCTTGAATGGAGGGTGAATAAGGAGTATAGCATGGGACGTTTGGGGGGAAAATATCCATCAGGAGGAAAGGAGAACACACTTAACATGCCAGTGGGAGGTGGAATACTGTGAATGAGCTTCTAAATAGAATTCTCTTGAGAACTATGTTAATTCTCAGTATAGAAAGATGTACCATTTGAATGACATTAAAAATTCACTAGAAGAGTGAAGAATAATAGTTATAATGTCAAATAAGTAACAAAAGTCTCAAAACATAAAGTGTTCTCAAATATTAGAGTTTGTTGACATTTGAGATAGAGAAAGGAATAAAAGTTTATATATTAATCTTTATTATGTAAAAAAGAGTTTTATAAAAATTTTACATAAGAATTGAGGATATAAATTATAATAATTAAAATTTACAAGAGAATAAAAGCATTAAAATGAATTGTGAAAAGTTTAAAAGTGTAAAATAGAAAATTATTTAATTTTTAATCTCAAAATCAGAAGTAATTTTTATCAATGTCCTTAGAAAATTAAAAGACGAAACAATAATGTGAAAGAAGGTCGGTTTCCCTCGGGTTGGAGCACATAAGCCATGTCTTCTCTGGGGACACAGAAGCAAAATGTAGGCCTGTGCTCCTCACCCCACTCTCCCTGCCTGCCCCCGGCCCCGCCTGCATGGTGCTGCTGACCTGGACCTCGCCGGAGGGCGGCAGGAGGTGCAGCATGACCCCACCACCGCCATGCCCACCTCATGGTGTGAAGATCGAGGGCAGTGCTGGCTAAGAAGAGTTCCAGGACTTCTGGAATCGGCCCTACGCCTGCAGCAGCATTGCCTTGGATGACTCTTTTTACTCTTTCCAGGAAAAGGAGGAGCAGGGCGTCCAGAGCACGGAGAGTGTCCTGGAGAGCATCCCAGAGGCGGGGGCCTGCTGCAGGTGCTGGGGCCGCGTGGGTGAGCATCAAGGAGGCACAAGAGACTGATCACAGTGGCCAGACCAGCGTTGTTGTTGCCTGCTACCACGGCTTTGTGGATCCCATAATGGTCTTAGCTGAGTGCCCCCATGTTGACGTCAACCACAGGACAGCAGGAGGAACACAGCCCTGATCACAGCTGCATAGGCAGGGGCTGCCCCGCCCCACGGGCACAGGTGCATTGGACACTGGCTCTCAACCTTACACTTCCCGCGTCAGCATCGCGTGGGTTGTTTCATTTGAGCTTTAACACAGATCTGGTGGAAGCACAGGCTGCCAGGCCCTGCCCCTGGAGTCTTTGAATAGACCTGGCGTGTGGCCCAAGAATGAGCAGATCCACAGATTTCCAGGTGAGGCTGATGCCCTGGCCCAGGGACCCCACGGTCAGGATGGCGGGCTTGGAGGTTTTCATGCCTGATGACTGCCAGCACCCCCCAACCAGTGGACATCGAAGAGCAGCAGAGCCTCAGACCCCAGGGGAGATGTCAGACGGGCACAGAGGCATCGCGGAATTAAAGTGAAAATGAAGAAAGCAGCTGAGCATCTGTTCATGACTTTCCTGTGCTGTTTTACTGAAGAAGCTGTTCAGACCCAATCAGGGCACGCTGTCATCACGGACTACTTGTTGAACTACGTCCCCTGTATTGACCTTGAAAGCAGGGATGCGCTGGGGTTCACCACTCTGATGAAAGCTGCCATGCAGGGTCAAACGGATTGCATCCCAGACCTGATACTAGCAGGGTGCATGTCCACGTGAGGGACCCCGCCATGGGACGTCACCGCAGGAGTGGGGCACTCACATGTCCGCCTCATGCATAGGCTGCTGGAGCACCACTGCCTGGAGCAGTTCCGGGAAAAGTAGCCTCCAGAGCTGCCTCCACCCTGCAACACAGCGCGGAGGCCCGCCGGCTCCAAGAACTTCCTGCAGAGGCTCCAGGACTGTGTGCTTCCCGTGCTGATGCCACGCTCTGTGTGGGGTCCGGAGGACAGGGGCGCCCTGGACCACATGGGCAGGATGACCAGGAGCCTCTAGCAGCCCCACCGTGGCCATCGTGTGCCAGACCGTGTGCCCCTAGAGCCCCCAGTGAGTGGGGGAAGAGGCGGCTGGTGGTGCAGGAAATACTGGCGGCGTGGGCGGCATGGGGGCCCCTGGGTTCCAGGATCCCGCCGCCCGCCCCGCGGAAGGCTAGCCTCCTGCCCCTGCAGTCCCTGCTGCAGAGCGGCTGGCAGTCAGACTTGACAGTGGCCTGGCGGTGCAGGAAATCCTGGCGGCGCGGCGGCGCGGGGGGCCCCCAGGTGCAGGAGGCAGCTCGGGCTCCCGGGAGGGCTCCTAGAGAGCCAGCCTCCTGCCTGCACCTCTGCCGGGTCTCGGGGTCCCGCCGCCCCGCCACGCGGAAGGCCAGCCTTCTGCACCTGCAGTGCCTGCTGGGGGAGCAGCGCCCGGCCCAGCCTGGTGGTGCGCGGGGTCCGCCTCAGCCAGGCGCCTGCGCCCACCTTCCAACCCGAGAGACCAGCGCGGAAGGGCAGCACCAAGGACAGCGGCCACCGGCGGATCCCCAAGTGACCTTACAAGTAGGCCAGGAGGAGAAATGGAAGGCGGAGGAGGCTGAGAGGGAGGCTATAAAGAAGCATCAGGCCAAGGCGCAGAAGGAGAGGCACCTGCCGCCCTGGAAGAAGACGACGTGAGGGCCCTAGGGGGCACTGCGGGGTCAGGGGCCAGGGCGAGGCCGCGGGGCTGGGCACCGAGTGGGAGGCGGCCCAGCTGCACATCGCGCCACTGCAGCTCCCAGGACCACGGGGCCAAGCACGTCTCCAAGCTGTCTGTCCAGGCTGCTCCCAGGAGGGGGCTGGGGGAGACACGTGTATTCGCCCCAGGCCCCCCCAGAAATCAGTACACATAGAAAGCACGCTGTCTAAAAGGCTCCCTTTAGAGAACCTCAATTCAGATTATTTTAAAGGTCAATTTACTAAATTGTTTTCTGTGTAATTTTCTAACTTTCAATCATTATTTATCAAATTCGACAAGTTTTACAAGTGATAGGGCCCCTTGTATCCAAGGCAGTTTTAATACACTTGCCTGAAGACACACAGACACACACATGCAGACACACACAGACACATGCACACCTGAACACAGAGATATACATGTGCACACACAAGATACACACGTGCATGCATAGACACACACGCTTGCATGCATACAGACACATACATGCACACAGCCACACACGTGCACACAGTGCACAGACAGGTACACATATCCACACATAGACACACACATGTGCATGCACACACAGGTACACCCAGGAGAGACAGCCTCCACCCAGTCCTGCCTCTAAAGCACGGCCCCACTAGTGAACATGCACAGACTCAAGACACTAGAGGCTTCGGGGATTTTCCTCCCTCTTGCCTGAAGGCACCTGCACTACAGAAGACTCAGAGGCCCTCCCTGGCTGGGTCAGTGAATGGATCATAGCAGCATTCCAGGACTGCAGTAGAGAAGGAAGGAAAATTAGACTTCTGAGCCATCACAAACTGTGAATAAGTGTGATGTCCTCAGGCCAGCCCTGTGTGACCTCAGCTCCTGATCGATAGAATCAGGACAGTGACTGAGGATGCTGGAGTCACCTCACCTGCATCCCTGGGTCAGCCACAGAACCAATAGGACTTTGACCCCACCCCAGGCCATGGACCTTGACCAGGGAACCACAGCTCCTCATTCTGATGGGGTGGATTGGTGCATTTCTTTCTCAGGCTTGCTTTTAGGTGGCTGAAAATATCACTTTTCATCAGCACACTATTCTTTTCATCATCCTTGCCATTGATGGGCACCGTCTTTTTTTTTTTTTTTTTTTTTTTTTTTTTGAGACAGGGTCTGTCACCCAGGCTGGAGTGCAGTGGTGTGATCACAGCTCACTGCAGCCTCAACTTCTGGGATTAAGCGATCCTCCCTCCTCAGCCCCCTGGGTAGCAGAGACTACAGGTGCATGCCACGACTCCCAGCTAATTTTTATTCTTGTAGAGATGGGGTTTTGCCATGTTCCAGGCTGTTCTCAAACTCCTGGGCTCAAGCAATCCTCCCACTTTGGCCTCCCAAAGTGCTGAAATGGCAGCTGTGTGCCACTGCACCTGGCCAGCTAAAAGGTTTTAAAGGCAGATGAACAAACCTTGTGTAGAACATCAATTTTGTTTTTTGAGACAGAGTCTCCCTCTGTCACCCAGGCTGGACTGCAGTGACATGATCTTGCCTCACTGCAAACTCCACCTTCAGTGTTCAAGTGATTCTTCTGCCTCAGCTTCACAAGTAGCTGGGACTACACGTGCACACAACCACACCCAGCTATTTTTTGTATTTTTAGTAGAGACCAGGTTTCACCATGTTGGCCAGGCTGGTCTCAAACTCCTGACCTCAGGTAATCCACCCACTTCAGCTTCCCAAAGTGCTGGGATTACAGGTGTAAGCCACCACACCTGGCCAGTTATATTCTTTTCATAGTCACAAAGAAGATATATATTTTGATATATTTAATTCTCATTATTTGTGGTAGTTTTCTTCTGTGAAATCAACACAAAAGCTGAGTTGGTGAATACTGAATTATTGCCCCTAGAGAATATTCTTGCTGGGTTAATTTCCTTTGAGTTTCAGAACTTTCAAAACTTTCCTTTGCTTTATCTGATCAATATGTGACCTTGTTCTGTATTTGTTTCTTTTTCTTTTTTTCTTTCTTTCTTTCTTTTTTTTTTTTTTAAACTGAGACAGGATCTCACTCTGTTGCCCTGGCTGGAGTGCAGTTGCACAGATCCTAGCTCACTGCACCTCAATCTCCTGGGCTCAAGTGATTCTCCTGCCTTGGCATCCAGAGTAGCTGGGAATACAGGCATCTGCCAGCACGCCCCACTGATTTTTTAAAAGTGGATTTTCCCTCTTGTTGCCCAGGCTGGAGTACAATGGCGCAATCTTGGCTCACTTCAACCTCCGCCTCCTGGGTTCAGGCAACTCTCCTGCCTCAGCTTCTTGAGTAGGTGGGATTACAGGTGCCCGCCACCACACCTAGCTCATTTTGTATTTTTAGTAGAGATGGAGTTTCTCCATGTTGGTCAGACTGGTCTCAAACTCCTAACCTTTGGTGATCCACCCACCTTAGACTCCCAAAGTGCTGGGATGACAAGTGTGAGCCACTACACCTGGCCATGACTAATTTATTTCCCTCTGAGCATGTCCCAGGATGACAGGGAAAGTGCTCCAGGCATTGACTTGGGGTTCACAAATACCATCGAGTAGGTGAATTTGCAAATACAAACTCCGTGATTGATGAGGGGGACTAGAGCACATACCCACCCTAGAGTTCAGTGGCACAAATCAGCTCACTGCAGCCTCAATCTCCTGGGCTCAAGTGATTCTCCTGCCTTGTGTCTCTTCAGTGTGCTCAGGGCAGGAAGGAAGGGACCACCTCAGATCACACATCACCCCATGCCACAGGTCTGTCTCCCACCAGCCCCCAGGGTTGATCCTCAGGAGAGGAGGTCTGACCCTCCTTAGGGGCCCAAGCAGGACCGCTGAACTCCCACATTTTATTTCTGTGTCCTACATAGTCCTTCCCTTGGGGCAGTGATTCTCATCTGTGGGTGACCTGGCCCCCAGGGGACCCTGGACAGCAGTTGGAGACATTGTGGTTGTCACAACTTGAGGGTGCTCCTGGGTGGGCTGAAGCCAGGGACGCTGTGGTGCCCAGGATGGCCCTACTGCAGAGAAGAATCCAGCCCTGATGTGCACAAGGCCCAGGGGTCCCCTGAACTCATTATTTGGGAAAAGGCCGGATGTGGTGGCTCACAGCTGTCATATCAGCACTTTGGGAGACTGAGGTGGGTGAATCACTTGAGGTCAGGAGTTTGAGACCAGCCTGGACAACATGGTGAGGCCCCAGGTTTACCAAAAACACAAAAATTATCTGGGCGTGGTGGTGGGTGCCTATAATCCCAGCTACTCAGGAGGCTGAAGTAGGAAAATCACTTGAACCTGGGAAGTGGAGGTTGCAGTGACCTGAGATGGCACCACTGCACTCCAGCCTGGCAACAAAGTAAGACTCCGCCTCAAAAAAATGATTTGGAAAAACAGTTGGGTTCAATTTCTGCTCACAGTAGGCACCAGAATAAGCTCCCAATGCAGATGGTGTAAACAAGGGGACCCCAATGTCCTGGGTTCACCTCTTGTCTCCCTCCCCACTCAGGGTGTGGATTTCAATCTGTGAAGCCTCCTGGGACCTCAGTAGGGCAGAGGATCATGGGACGCAGAGTCTCTTGGGGGTCTGTGGAACCCCCTGACCCAGGGGGTCTCAACTAGGGTGGTTCTGCTCCCAGGGAACACTGGTCAATGTCTTTGGACATCTGCAGTTGTCATGACTGGGGGTGCCCCTGGCATGGAGTGGGTGGAGGCCAGGGATGCTGCTCAGCACCCTGCAGTGCCCAGAGAATGAGCCAGGCCCCAGTGTCCACGGTGCCCCAGGGAGACCCTGGTAAGGGCATGTCACAGTTGTGGTTCCAACAGCACCACTGCCCTTCTGTGCACAGGAGGGGCCCTGCCCTCCCCTTGTCCCTTCCTCTCTGCACCCTGGCCTGAGTCCTTGACCCTACTGGCTCTCAGCACACTTTTTTTGAGATGGAGTTTTACTCCTGATGCGCAGGCTGGAGTGCAATTGCATGATATTGGCTCACAGCAACCTCCACCTCCCAGGTTCAAGCAATTCTCCTGCCTCAGCCTCCCGAGTACCTGGGATTACAGGCACGCATAACCATGCCTGGCTAATTTTTGTATTTTTAGTAGAGAAGGGTTTCTCCATGTTGGTCAGGCTGGTCTTGAACTCCTGACCTCAAGTGATCTACCCACCTTGGCCTCCCAAAGTGCTGGGATTCCAGGTGTGAGCCACCCAGCCTGGCCCTCTCAGTGCTCTTGGACACACAATGCCCACAAGAGCCTCTCTCAGAAGGACAAAAATTACATTGGCTTCTTTCTCTTCTTTGCACTCTGAAAAGCACCTGAGAGCAAAGTGCCCAGCAGCGACAGCTTCCCCAGGGCAGCCCGAGAAACAGGAAGCCTTGCTTTTGAGCTTCACCAGCTCTTCTGGGAGACCTGTGGGGAATCCCCTTCCTCCAGTATTTCTCCTAGAAGTTTCTCTACATTCCACTTCTCAGAAAGAAATCAGCATCCGGGGCAGGGATTTATACCCTCTGCCCACTCAGGTGTTTGCAATGACACCCTTGGGATCCTCAGGTTCACACAGAGGCTGGGCCCTGACTCACTGCAGCCCAGGAGCTGCCAGGGTCCCCACCTGCTCAGTCCCAGGAACACCTGCTCAACCCCAGGAACACACATCTACAGAGGGTTTCTTTTTCTTTTCTTTCTTTCTCCTTCCTTCCTTCCTTCTTCCTTCCTTTTTCTTTCTTTCTTTCCTTCTTTCTTTCTCTTTCTTTCTTTTTCTTTCTTTCTCTTTCTTTCTTCTTTCTTTTTCTTTTCTTTCTTTCTTTCTTTCTCTTTCCTTTTCTTTTCTTTCTTTCTCTTTCTTTCTTTCTTTCTTTCTTTCTTTCTTTCTTTCTTTCTTCTTTTTTTTTGAGACAGAGTCTTGCTCTGTGGCCAAGCTAGACTGCAGTGGTACGATCTCAACTTCCTGCAACCTCCGCCTCTCAGGTTCTAGGAATTCCCCTGCCTCAGCCTCCCGAGTAGCTGGGATTACAGGTGCCCACCACCATACTTGGCTACTTTTTGTATTTTTAGTAGAGACATGGTTTCCCCATGTTGGCCAGGCTGGTCTGGAACTCCTGACCTCAGATGAACCACCCACCTCAACCACTCAAGATACTGGGATTACAGTTGTGAGCCACTGTACCCCTCCCTTTTATTTCCTTTTAAATGATGAACACTCATGATTTCTGTTCAGCTGAAAGCTACACTCATCTTCAATTCCTGCAATAAGGATTTCCCCCCATGCACTGTGGACATTGGGGCTGGATCCTTCTCTGGGATGGGGCTGTCCTGGGCACTGCAGGGAGCTGAGCAGCATTCCTGACCTCCATCCACTCCATGCCAGGAGCAGATGTCCCCAGACATTACTTAGTGTACTGTGGTGGGGGGGGGCAGAATTGCTCCCAGGGTACACTGGAATCTTAGGGGATTCCACAGACCATCAAGAGACTCTGCATCCCATGATCCTCTGCCCTGCTGAGGTTCCAGGAGGCTGCACACATTGAAATCCACACCCTGAGTGAGGAGGGAGAGAGAAAGAGAGTCACGGGAGCTGGGGTCCCCTGGTTTACACCATCCGCCTCATCAGGAGTTTATTCTGGTGTCCAGTGTGAGCAAGGGACAGATTCAATTTTTTTTTTTTGAGGTGGAGTCTTATTCTGTTGCCCAGGCTGGAGTGCAGTGGCACAATCTCAGCTCACTGCAACCTCCACCTGCCGGGTTCAAGTCATTCTCCTGCCTCAGACTCCCAAGTAGCTGGAATCAGAGGCATTTGCCTCTGCACCCAGTGAGTTTTTGTATTTTTAGTAGAGATGGGGTTTCACCATCTTGGCCAGCCTGGTCTCAAACTCCTGACCTCATGATCCATCTGCCTCAGCTTCCCAAAGTGCTGGGAGTATAGGTGTGAGCCACCATGCCTGGCCAGATTTGATATTTTTCCAATAAAGAACACAGATCTCCCCAGCTTTGTGCTCTGGACATTATTGGGGCTGTATGCTTCTCTGGGGTGGGACTATCCTCAGCACTGCTGAATGCTTAGCAGGATCCCTGGCCTCTACCCACTCCATGCTGGGACCTCCCCCTAGTCGTGACAACCAGAAATATCCCCACACTCTACTCAGGATCCCAAGAGGACCACTCCCAAGTATTATTGAGGTCACACTTTTTTTTGTTTTGAGATAGGATTTTATTTCTGTCACCCAGGCTGGAGTGCAATGGTGAGATCTCAGCTCACTGCAACCTTGGACTCCCAGGTCCAAGTGATTCTCCTGCTTCAGCCTCCCTAGCAGCTGGGACTACAAGTGTGCACCACGATGCCTGGCTAATTTTGGACTTTTTAGTAGAAATGCTGTTTCACCATGTTGTCCAGGCTGGTCTTGAATTCCTGACCTCAAGTAATCCGCCCACCTCAGCCTCCCAAAGTTCTGGGATGACAGGCAGGAGCCATCAGGCCCAACCTAGATCATACTTTTGAACCCTTTAGTGGGCTCATTTTAAGTATGAATTTTTAGGCTAATTGTCAATGGTCAAGTTATTTAAACCTTCCCACCCATCTTCCTTGGTCCAGAGAGGATTTGAAGCTCATACATGTGCAAACAAAACAGCAACACTGCAAATCAAGGAACGGAGGAAATGATGGAGGTGGGATTTGGGTGGGGTGGGGGAAACTGCAGGGAAAAACCAAAGGATAATTAGCCAATGAGAATGTTGATTGCATGTGTAAGGGCTTGTTCCTGTTCATTCTAAGTGTAGGTAATTTTCAACTCAAGGAAAAGAAGTCCAGGCTCAGTGGCTCATGCCTGTCATCCAAGCACTTTGGGAGGCTGAGGTGGGCAGATCACCTGAGGTCAGGAGTTTGAGATGAGGCTGACTAACATGGAGAAACCACATCTCTACTAAAAATACAAAATTGGCTTGGCATGGTGGCGCATGCCTGTAATCCCAGTTACTCGGGAGGCTGAGGCAGAAGAATTGCTTGAACCTGGGAGGCAGAGGTTGCAGTGAGCTGAGATTGCACCACTGCACTCCAGCCTGGGCAACAAGAGTGAAATTCTGAAAAAAGCTACAAGAAAGGAAGGAAAGAGAGGAAGAAAGAAAGAAAGAAAAGAGAGGAAGAAAGAAAGAGAGAGAGAGAGAAAGAAAAGACAGGAAAGAAAGGAATGAAAGAAAGAGAGAGAAAGAGAGTAAATAAATAGAATGTGTATTGAATGCTTGAATGCAGTGGGTTGTATAGTGTCCCCCAAAAGTTCACGTTCTCCCAGAAATTAAGTGACCTTCTCAGAGATAGGGAGGGTCTCTGCAGTTGAAAGATGATGGGGATCTTGGCATGAAATCAACATCCTGTTTGTAGGGTGAGCCTTAAATCCAATCACTGGTGTCCTTTTAAGAAGGAGAGACATAGGCTGGGTTTGGTGGCTCATGCCTATAAACCCAGAACTTTGGGAGGCCAAGGTGGGAGGATTGCCTGAGGTCAGGGGTTTGAGACCAGCTGGCCAACAAGGTGAAACACCATCTCTATCAAAAATACAAAAATTATCTGGGCATTGTGGTGCATGCCTGTATTCCCAGCTATTTGGGTGGCTGAGGAACAAGAATTGCTTGAACCCAAGAGATGGAGGTTGCAATGAGCCAAGATGGTGCCACTGGACTCCAGCTTGGATGACAGAGCATGACTCTGTCTCAAAACAAACAAAAACAAGAAGGAGAGATTTAGAGACTCAGAGGAGAGGATATGGCTGTGTGGAGCTGGAGGCAGAGACTGGAGTGAAACAGCCACAAGCCAAACACTCCTGGAGCCCCCAGAACTGGGAGAGGCAGGAAGGGCCCTCACTCTGGATTCTCTGGAGGAAGCCCAGCCCTGCAGACATCTTGATCTCAGACTTCTGGCCTCCAGAGCTGGTAGAGGAGACATGATTGTTATATTAAGCCCTGCAATCTGAAGTAATTTGCATGGCAAATTTCAACCTATGAGGACAGAGAGAAGTCTTGGCCTTCAACGGAAAATGGTCAAACTAGAAAGAGTAACACTTTTGAGCTCCTCATTGAATGTGGACTTGGACAACCCCTTCACCTAGACAGCAAGGGAAGAGAAAGAGAGTCTGGGCTGGGAGGAAGTCCTACCTCAAAAACATCAATCAGTCCTCACTTGGATGGCCAGGGCATTATGAAGAACTATTAACTTAATTTCACATTCTCCATGACAAATGTTGTTGTCATCAGTGGGGACCTCTCCTCTCTTTTTCCATTTTCCCACCTGTTCTCTCTGTCCCTGATTTACCCACAGTGGCATTTATGTTTTCACCTTTTATATCCCTATGCCTGGTTCACTACTGGCTTGTGCTGATCTTTTCCTTCTTTATTTTCTCTTTTTCTGTCTTTCTTTCTTTCTGTCTTTCTTTCTTTCTTTCTTTCTTTCTTTCTGATCATAGTTTCTTTATTTGAAGATTTCTTGGGTGTCATTCATGCACAATTATTTTGGTTATTTTGTTTATATGGAATATTTCTATTAAAAATTAAAATTCTCAATTTCTGGAATGCTGGGAAGATGGCCGCCTAAGAACAGCTCAGGACTTCAGCTCCCAGTGAAAGTGCAGAGGGTGAGTGGACGCCGCATTTCCAGGTGAACTCTTATTGCCCACAGACCAGGAGATACCCAGGCAGAGGGGTCGTCAGTGTCGCAGTCCCAGCCGGTGCGGCTGTTTTGGCCCCCGCGGGACTGATTCCGCCCGCGTGGCTGCTGTGACCACGCTCTGTTGCTGCGGTACTCTGTACAAAAGCCACTGGTCTGGGAGCCCTCTTAGCTGGCAAGCAGAGCCCTGAGACGGCAGAGTTGCCCATTCATCTGAAACAGCTAGTCAGGCCAGGAGATTCCTAGGCAAAAAATCCGCCAGGAGCCGGCGCCGCAGTTCGAGCCGACTCCGTAAGTCGCAGCATGGGAGATCCCAGCGCCTTTTCAATAACCGACCAGAACGCGGGGTCGTTCAATTTAAAAGAAAAGATCTGAGTCAGGGAGCCAGGTGATCAGGCTCGGTTGGTCCCACCCCTCCACCCCCAACAACAACGAAAACAAAAACAGTAATTGGAAACCCTCTAGGTTGAGCCTTTCAAACCAAGCACAGCTGAACCCGGACAGTCCCACTGGTGGGGGAGGGGCTTCCACCATTACTGAGACTCTCCACCACTACTGAGGCAGGCTGCCTTTGCCAAGGCAACCCGCCGTTGCCGAGGCAACCTGCCACAAAAGAGAGAGTCCGCCATAACAGAGGCGGGGCCACCATTGCCTAGACAGTTCTAACTACGCCCATATAAAAAGGACTACAGGGAAGAGCCCAGGGCAGCTGGGCGGAGCCCACAGCAGCTCAGCAAAGGCCCTGCAGGCAGGCAGTGGCTAGGCTTGCTGCTAGCTGGGCGGGTCAGACCTGAAAGAAAAATCAAAAAAGGCAGTAGTGCAACGGAAACTCATAAAGCTCAAACTCCCTGGGACAGAGACAGACAACAGGTGGATAAACCCACAAAAATGGGAAGAAACCAGCGCAAAAAGGATGAAAACTCCCGAAACCAGAACACCTCTCCTCCTAAAAGGGATCATAACTCCTCACCAGCAAGGGAACCACACCGGATGGAGAAGGAGGGTGATGAAATGACAGAATCAGACTTCAGAAGGTGGGTAGTAAGAAACTAAACTGAGCTAAAAGAACATGTTCTAACCGAACGCAAAGAAAATAGGAACCTTGAAAAAAGATTGGACGAACAGCTGATGAGAATGGACAGCATAGAGAGAAGTATAAGTGAATTGATGGAGCTGAAAAACGCAACACGAGAACTTCGTGAAGCATGCACAAGCTTCAACAGCCAAATTGACCAAGCAGAAGAAAGGATATCAGAGATCAAAGATCAACTCAATGAAATAAAAAGAGAAGGCAAGAACAGAGAAAAAAGTGCAAAAAGGAATGAACAAAATCTTCAAGAAATGTGGGACTATGTGAAAAGACCTAATCTACGTCTGATAGGTGTACCTGAATGTGATGAAGAGAATGAATCCGAGCTTGAAAATACTCTTCAGGATATTATCCAGGAAAACTTCCCCAACCTAGCAAGGCAGACCAATATTCAAATCCAGGAAATACAGAAAACACCACAAAGATATTCCTCAAGAAGAGCAACCCCAAGGCACATAATCGTCAGATTCACCAGGGTTGAAATGAAAGAGAAAATGCTAAGGGCAGCCAGAGAGAAAGGTCAGGTTACCCACAAAGGGAAGCCCATTAGACTCACAGCAGATCTCTCAGCAGAAACCCTATAAGCCAGAAGAGAGTGGGGGCCAATATTCAACATCCTTAAAGAAAAGAACTTTAAACCCAGAATCTCCTATCCAGCCAAACTAAGCTTCATAAGTGAAGGAAAAATAAAATCCTTTGTGAACAAGCAAGTACTCAGAGATTTCATCACCACGAAACCTGCTCTAAAAGAACTCCTGAAAGAGGCTCTACACATATAAAGGAACAACCAGTACCAGCCACTCCAAAAACACACCAAATGGTAAAAGACCATCAACACAATAAAGAAGCTCCATCAACTAACCAACAAAACAGCCAGGTAGCATCAAAATGACAGTATCAAATTCACACATAATAATACTATCCCTAAATGTCAATGGACTAAATGCCCCAATCAGAAGACACAGACTGGCAAATTGGATAAAAAGCCAAAACCCATCAGTGTGCTGTATCCAGGAAACCCATCTTACATGCAAGGATACACAAAGGCTCAAAATAAAGGGATGGAGGAAGATCTACCAAGCAAATGGAGAGCAAAAAAAGGCAGGAGTTGCAATTCTCATCTCTGATAAAATAGACTTTAAAGCAACAAAGATCAAAAGAGACAAAGAAGGACATTACGTAAGGGTAAAAGGATCACTGCAACAAGAAGAGCTAACGATCCTAAATATATATGCACCCAATACAGGAGCACCCAGATACATGAGGCAAGTTCTTAATGACTTACAAAGAGACTTAGACTCCCAAACAATAATAGTGGGAGACTTTAACACCCCATTGTCAATATTAGACAGATCAACCAGACAGGAAATCAACCAGGATATCCAGGACCTGAATACAGACCTGGAACAAGCAAACCTAATAGACAT
This sequence comes from Saimiri boliviensis, assembly GCF_048565385.1. NCBI lineage: Eukaryota > Metazoa > Chordata > Mammalia > Primates > Cebidae > Saimiri > Saimiri boliviensis. Next base: position 81,582 of record NC_133468.1, read on the forward strand.
TTACAGAACTCTCCACCCCAAATCCACAGAATATGCATTCTTCTCAGCACCACATCACACATACTCTAAAAGTGACCACATAATTGGCAATAAATCACTCCTCAGCAAATGCAAAAGTACAGAAATCATAACAAACAGTCTCTCAGACCACAGTGCAATCGAGTTAGAACTCAGAATGCAGAAACTAACTCAGAACCGCACAGCTTCATGGAAACTGAGCAACTTGCTCTTGAATGTTGACTGGATAAACAATGAAGTGAAGGCAGAAATAAAGATGTTCTTTGAAACCAATGAGAACGAAGACACCACATACCAGAATCTCTGGGACACATTTAAAGCAGTCTCTAGAGGAAAATATATAGCAATGAGTGCCCACATGAGAAGAAAGGAGAGATCTAAAATTGACACCCTATCATCAAAATTGAAAGAGCTAGAGGAGAAAGATCAAAAACACTCAAAACCTAGCAGAAGACAGGAAATAACTAAGATCAGAGCAGAACTGAAGGAAATAGAGACACAAAAAACTCTTCAAAAAATCCATAAATCCAGGAGCTGGTTTTTTGAAAAGATCAACAAAATAGACAGACCACTAGCCAGATTAATAAAAAAGAAAAGAGAGAATAACCAAATTGATGCAATAAAAAACGATAAAGGGGATATCACCACAGATTCCACAGAAATCCAAACTATCATCAGAGATTATTACAAACAACTCTATGCACATAAACTAGTAAACCTGGAAGAAATGGATAAATTCCTGGACACCTGCATCCTCCCAAGCCTAAACCTGGAAGAAGCTGAAACCCTGAATAGACCAATAGCATGGTCTGAAGTCGAGGCAGCAATAAAGAGCCTACCACCCAAAAAAAGCCCAGGTCCAGATGGGTTCACAGCTAAATTCTACTAGACATACAAAGAGGAGCTGATACCATTCTTTCTGAAACTATTCCAGAAAATCCAAAAAGAGGAAATCCTTCCCAAATCATTTTACGAGACAAACATCATCCTGATACCAAAACCCGGCAGAGACTCAACAAGAAAAGAAAATTTCAGGCCAATATCCATGATGAACATAGATGCAAAAATCTTCAATAAAATACTGGCAAACTGATTGCAACAGCATATCAAAAAGCTCATCCACCATGATCAAGTAGGATTCATCCCGGGGATGCAAGGCTGGTTCAACATACGCAAGTCCATAAACGTAATTCAACACATAAACAGAACCAAAGACAAATTGAGATTATTATCTCAATTGATGCAGAGAAGGCTTTCGACAAAATTCAACAACACTTTATGCTAAAAACCCTCAATAAACTAGGTATTGACGGAACGTATCTCAAAACAATAAAAGCGATTTACGACAAACCAACAGCCAATATCATACTTAATTGGCAAAACCTGGAAGCATTCCCTTTGAAATCTGGCACTAGACAAGGATGCCCTCTCTCACCACTCCTATTCAATATAGTACTGGAAGTTCTAGCCAGAGCAATCAGGCAAGAAAAAGAAATAAAGAGTATCCAAATTGGAAAGGAGGAAATCAAATTGTCTCTATTTGCAGATGACATGATTGTATATCTGGAAGACCCCATCATCTCAGCCCAAAATCTCCTGAAACTGATAAACAACTTCAGCAAAGTCTCAGGATACAAAATCAACGTGCAAAAATCACAAGCATTCCTATACACCAGTAATAGACTTCAAGAGAGCCAAATCAAGAACGAACTGCCATTCACAATTGCTACAAAGAGAATAAAGTACCTAGTAATACAATTAACAAGGAACGTAAAGGACCTCTTCAAGGAGAACTACAAGCCATTGCTCAATGAAATAAGAGAGGATACAAACAGATGGAGAAACATTCCATGTTCATGGTTAGGAAGAATCAACATCGTGAAAATGGACATACTGCCCAAAGTAATTTACAGATTCAATGCTATTCCCATCAAGCTACCAATGACCTTCTTCAGAGAACTGGAAAAAAACACCTTAAACTTCATATGGAACCAAAAGAGAGCCCGCATAGCCAAGTCAATTCTAAGCAAAAAGAACAAAGCAGGAGGCATCACACTACCGGACTTCAAACTATACTACAAGGCTACAGTAATCAAAACAGCATGGTACTGGTACCAAAACAGAGATATAGACCAATGGAACAGAACAGAGGCCTCAGAGGAATACAACATACCCACAACCATCTGATCTTCGACAAACCTGACAAAAACAAGCAATGGGGAAAAGACTCCCTGTTTAATAAATGGTGTTGGGAAAACTGGCTAGCCATGTGCAGAAAGCAGAAACAGGACCCCTTCCTGACACCTTACACCAAAATTAACTCCAGATGGATTAAAGACTTAAACATCAGACCTAATACCATAAAAACCTTAGAAGAAAACCTAGGCAAAACCATTCAGGACATAGGTGTAGGCAAGGACTTCATGACAAAACGCCAAAAGCAATAGCAACAAAAGCCAAAATAGACAAATGGGACCTAATCAAACTCCACAGCTTCTGCACGGCAAAAGAAACTGTCAGTAGAGTGAATCGGCAACCAACAGAATGGGAAAAAAAATTTTTGCAGTCTACCCATCTGACAAGGGGCTGATATCCAGAATTTACAAAGAACTAAAGCAGATCTACAAGAAAAAAACAAACAAGCCCATTCAAAAATGGGCGAAGGATATGAACAGATACTTTACAAAAGAAGACATACAGGAGGCCAACAAACATATGAAAAAATGCTCATCATCACTGGTCGTCAGAGAAATGCTAATCAAAACCACATTGAGATACCATCTCACACCAGTTAGAATGGCGATCATTAAAAAATCGGGAAACAACAGATGCTGGAGAGGATGTGGAGAAATAGGAACAATTTTACACTGTTGGTGGGAATGTAAATTAATTCAACCATTGTGGAAGACAGTGTGGCGATTCCTCAAGGACCTAAAAATAGAAATCCCATTTGACCCAGCAATCCCATTACTGGGTATATATCCAAAGGATTATAAATCATTCTACTACAAGGACACGTGCACATGAATGTTCATTGCAGCACTGTTTACAATAGCAAAGACCTGGAACCAACCCAAATGCCCAACAATGATAGACTGGATAGGGAAAATGTGGTACATATACACCATGGAATATTACGCAGCCATCAAAAACGATGAGTTCACATCCTTTGTAGGGACATGGATGAACCTGGAAACCATCATTCTCAGCAAACTGACACAAGAGCAGAAAATCAAACACCATATATTCTAACTCATAGGCGGGTGTTGAACAATGAGAACACATGGACACAGGGAGGGGAGCACTACACACTTGGGTCCGTTGGGGGGAAATGGGGGAGGGGTGTGGGGGTGGGAGGTGGGAAGAGATAGCATGGGGAGAAATGACAGATACAGGTGAGGGGACAGAAGGCAGCAAACCACACTGCCATGTGTGTACCTATGCAACAATCTTGCATGTTCATCACATGTACCCCCAAACCTAAAATGCAATTAAAAAATTATAAAATAAAAAAAAATAAAAAATAAAATAAAATAAAAATAAAAATTCTCAATTTCTTTATAAGTAATAATACTTATGATCTAATTAGAGAAAATCCAATTAAATGGAAAGTGCTTAAATACTGTTCTTTCAGATCTGAAGAACAAACTAATTTACTAGCTATTAATGTCCTCTCAGCATGAATATGCCATTTTTCATTGATCTGCTTTAAAAACGTGTATTTAGCAGAAGAGAATACAAAGAAAACTTGTTCTCTATTACACATCTGAGAAATTATAATTGATCTGTTAGTACCGGGTCTTGCATCAGAATTACAGATGTGGAAAATCAATGACTATAGTGAAGAAAGTTCTGTTCTTTAGTGTTCAGTAGGCAGTTCTTTAGTGTTCTTTAGTGTTCAGTTCAGTATGCATTGTAATTTCAAATAGAGCCATAGCAACCCAAAGCTGAAAAAGCTTCATACAGTGATTTGGGCTGACTTCTGCCTTTTTTTGTGTTTAAATTAGGAAACTAAGTCAGATTCTCCCAAGGACTTACGTAACCCAGGGAGATACATTCATTCTTCCAGGTTGTGCTTATCTTTTCATATCTATTTTTGTAATGAGAGAACCCATTTTCTGAAGTACTATCAAAGTCAGCATCACATTCATCTTTCAGGGTCCCACCTTCAGGCTCTTCTGACTTACTTGTTCGCTGCTATGCCTTCATTGCCATGGGCACCATGTTGCTGCTCCCAGGCTGTAGGCTCAGCATGGGGCCTGAGACTGCGTCCCCAGGATCCACCCAGCATTGGAGTGGGATGGCCAGGTCCAGGTGCTAATCCATTCCCAAAGGTGCTACCTGGCAGGGTTGGCAGCGAGGTAAGGGGGAGCACCAGGCAGCAGTGGGGAACTTGTGGCAATGTCGTCCCCTTCCCAGACACCAGCCCTTGCCCAGCAAGGGTTTGGAGCCCTGCCCCAGGCTGCAAAGTGGCAGAGAGGGCAGCAGGGGCGGCCGTGGGAGTAGCCATGGCAGTAATGGGTCCCTTGTCCCCATGTTCCCAAGGCAGTCGACTGTACCACCTCCACCCTTGCACTGACTGGCAGGACAAGCTCCCGGCTGCAGAGCCTTCGCTGCAGCTTAGGTCTCGCTCCCTGTGGTGTCCCAGGAGCTCTCCAGCACCTGGCCAAGGTCCAGCCTGCATTCGCAGGACTGGCCCTGGGAGTGGAGGGTTTCTGTGAGATTGACCTGGACCACCATGCCACCTGCCTTGCACACTCCCACATACAGACACACCTTGGCATGCCCACCCACACACTCACACGTACATGCACACTCTCACATACCTGCACACACTCCTACACACACATGCATGCTCCCACATGCCTGCATACACTGCAACATGCGCACATGCCTTGGCACATCTACACCCACTCCCACATGCCCGTGCACAATCCCACTCAACTATCCCATGAATGCCACCACACACTCTCATGCTCGCACACCCTCCCACACATGACCACCACCACACATGCCCACAGACACTCCTGCACACCCCCCACACTGGTGAACACTCACACATGCCAGCACACTCCCATGCACAGTCCTTCACACCTGTGCATGCTGCCACAGACTCACACCTGGACTTGCCTTCGCACACTCCCACACTTTCACACACACTTTTCTACACCCCTGCACACTCCCACATGCTCTTCAATGCCCATGGATGCTTCCACACCCCCAAGCATGCTCCCACACTCACATGCATGCCCATGCACACTCCCACACAACCTCGCATGCCAGTGCAGGCTGCCACACAAGCGCACACACTCCCTTATGCCCATGCACACCCTTGCACACTCCTACACTGCATGCACACCTGCACATGACCACACACACTCACACACTCTCCAGCACTGGGCCAAGGTGCAGCCGACATTGACAGGATGGGCCCTGGGAGTGGCCAGGCCACCATGCCACTTGCACCTCGCCTGCTGACACTGTGGTGACCCTTCCCCCAGGAAAGCCAGGAGAAACCCTGATCTCAGGGCCCTGAATCAGCAAGGGTGCTCTAGGAAGGGGAGTGCTGGGAGGTGGCTGGCTGGGGTGGGTTCGGAGGGAGCTGGGAGGGGTATCCTTGAAGGGGTGAGTTGGAAAGTGGCGGGTTGTGTGGGGTTCATTAGAAGGGGCTTAGTAGGAGGTGTGCTGGGAGAGGTGAACTGGAAGAGAGATGGGAGTGGATGCACTGGGAGGGGTGCATTGGGAGGGGTGTGCTGGGAGGGACATGCAGGGAAGGGACAGGGCCTGTGCCTGTTATCACAGTTAGGCTGGAGGCCCCAGAGCTTGGACAGAGCTTCAGAAGCTGTTGCTTTGCTGTCCCAGACCAGAGAAATGCTCCTCAAGTGGCCCTGGGCCCATGGTTCTGGTTAGATGGGTGGGAGGCTGTAGGCCTGACTTTTTGTGCCTGTGTTGTCGCTGATTCCACAAAAGGCAGATGGATCTACAGACCACTGCTTCCTCCTGTTGCCTTTCCTGTCCTCTCTGCCTTCCTCTCCAGGGTCTCTGTGCACTCAGGGACATGCTGGACCCTCATTTGTCACCATGGATCTGTAAGCTGGGTGCTGTGCTGCCTCATCTTGCAGTAGAAAAGATGGAAGCCCCTGGATACACAGCTGCCCTAGGAGAAGGGCCAGCTTCCAGCCCAGGCCGCCGAACTCCAGAGCTGTGCCATCAATGCTGCCATGAGTGCTCTCCGGAGCTGACTCAAGGACCAGAGGGAGGGTGCCCCCACACTTTTCTGGGAGCCACAGGATTTCCCATGCTCTGGACTCCACAAAGCAGGCCTGGGCAGTCACATGTCCTGGTCCCTGCTTCCTTTGGAGTGAGACTTGCCAGCATCCATGATGGCACTGGCAGCTTGTCCAAAGCAGCAGCTGCCATGGTGCCGGCAGAGGCTGTGGGTCCTCTAGCACCGATGCTGACTGAGGCAAACAGTCCCGGGGCCTGCTGCCCTAGGAGCCACTACTATGTGGCGTGACTGGGATCACTGGTCCGCCAGAGGGAGAACTGCAAGGTCCGCCATGGAGGAGCCCCAGTGCTGAGCTGGGCCCAAGGCATTGCCTTGATTGTGCTTGGAGTGCAGGAGCTGGGCCCCAAACGTGAACGAGGAGCTGTGACCAAGCTTCAGCGGCCTGGAGTGGGAGGCGGGAGTGGCACCCACTTCTGGGACCTGACCAGCAAGATGGCAGTTGCTCACTCCCTGCCGTGGGCGCCAGGTTCAACATAACCTCCCTCACGTGGTTGAGGGTTGGTGATTGCTGCAAGCTGGGAGCCCAGTTGGGCCTATCGGGGGGGGGACCTCAACTCTTCTCTATGTGGACCTCTCTACATGGCTGCTTGGGCTTCCTCACAGCATGGTGACTGAGCTCTAAGAAGCACTCCAAGAGGCAAAAGCTGGAGCTCCATCATTTCCACCATATTCTATTGATCACAGTGATGACAGGGTCCTCTCAGATTCAGGGGGAGGAGATACAACATTCACCTTTTGATGGAAGTGGCAATATAACATCACAACAGTGAATGCGGTATGGGAAATATTGTGGCGATTGTCTTTGGAAACACAAAGGACTACAATGGTCCAAGCACTTCATGTAGCACAAAGTCTTCACTTCCCTGGGATGAGAACCCAGTGAAACCCTCAGTGGCAACCCCCAAGAGGGTTTTTCTTCCAGGTTGACTGAACTGTCTGTGGGTAACATTATGTTATATTTATTATGTTATTGGTTGCAGCTATCAGTTGGCTGCAGATACAAGATTTTGGCAGAATCAAAAAAGCATTCTGTGAGGATCGGTTGAGTATATACATTTTGTAATACAGAGTATCATACATTATTATTTGTTAATTTTGTGCCACACATCTTTTAGTGTTAATAAATTTTATAATAAATATAGACATGTGTATATGTGATACATATGTATGCATATATATGATATATGTATATGTATATATATGTATATATGTATATATGCGTGTATATATATGTATATGTATATATATATATATATATATATATATATATGCATTTTTCTTCTGTAACACACCTCTAAGTCTGTCTGCTGTTGAAAAGCATCATTTTGTTTCTATTCTACCATTGAATTCCATTTTATTCATGCTGGGTTCAAAGCTATGTGCATTTTAAATTTTACCAGATATTTTCAGATTGCTTTCAACAGAAGTTATAACTCTCATTTCTAGCAGCAGTACATAAGAATACCCTTTTCTCACATAGCTGCCAAGAGTAGATTTGTAGATTTATTTTTTGCCAGTCTGATAGGCATAAAATGGTATCTCATTATTTCAACTGGCTTCCCTCCACCATTTCAGTAAGTCTGAGGGTCTTCTCATATATTGGGTTCCATTTGGCCTCTTTTTGTGACTTATTTCTTGGTTTTTCTTTTGGGTTATTTGTTCCCTCCCTGTGAATTTGTGGATGTTTTCTGAATATTAAATTTAAGCCTTACACATGGCTCTGTGTTCCAAATCTCATTTATATATTGACTTTACATCATATTTTGTCATACAAAAATTAATTTTTGCATTACCAAATGTTTATAATTTCTTCTATAACTTCCAGGTATGTGGTCTAGAACCTAGGAACCTGTCCCTATGTTGAGAGTGTTCATATAACTCTTCAGAATTTCTTGCTGAATTTTTATTGTTCCATTTAAGCCTTTAATATAAATCTTATCTTTGTATATGGTTAGAACAAGAGTCCAGTTTTGTTTCTTTTCTGGATAGGTAGCATGTTATGCCATTTCAATGTTTGTGGTTTAGTGAAAGACAAAATAGTTACGTATTGAATAATAATTTCCCACTATATTGAAATGCTACTTTTGCTATATTCAATTATTACATATTCACATATACTTTATATTCTAATCTGTCATTCTTATGCTAATGACATATCAATTTGGTCATAGTGTTTTTGTAGCATGTTTTAATGTGGGGAGTTTTAGGAAGGTAATATATAACACTATTTCTGGGATGAGGTCATGAAGAGTGCCTCCTTTATTTTCTGGTTTCCTTTCCATGACATTCACTGCAGGTACCCTTTGTATTAAAATTGTGGAGACATAACATGAAAGCAGTTGGATCCCTGATCACTTTACGGAAGAGAGTTTCTTCCCTGGAGCTTTGCCTGATTGCATCATCTTTGTGTGAGCAATACACAACCCTTCGTTTTTTACCTCAGCATAGCCAATACTATCCTGACTAATCATTGATGCTGCTGTATCAAAAAGCCAAAATATACAGCATTGGTTTAGTGGCCAGTAGTGGGTGCCAAGGACACTGATGCTGGAGGCTGGGGCATGGCAATCTGTGCTATTAATGGTACCACATTTGTTAAATGGCATACTTGCATTAAGAAAGCTAAGAAAGAAGGCTATCATAAGCATATCTTGGCTGTTGGTGCTATTCAACAAAGTCTTACAAGAAAGACATAAACTCAAGAAATAAGTGGCTAGTTTGTGAGCAATAATAAAAGAAATAAAGTCCAAAAAGTTAGGGCTTAGCAAAATTAAAACGTGGACTGCTTCCAGGTGCCAACTAACTTGATACAGGATTGATACCACCATTGAGCAACAAAGACCCAAACTATCTCCATGCAAAACGCAGACTGAAAATATCCAGATAGACTCACAAATGTCATGATATTGTGTGTGACAGTTATGGGTAGGTAGACAAGAGGATAAAGAAGTTGAGGTCTACATCTCAGAAAGAACTTTTGGGGAGTGATGGTACAGGGAACCCTTTGTAAACAAATCAAAAGCAGACTAAGTTTTTAAGGATGTATTACAAAAGAAACCCACAGTTTTAACTAAAAAAGGCACAGACTATTAATGACTTATAACAAGCTATGGCTCCTCAATTTTCCATGGGCCAACAGCAGCTGAGTTTCACAGTCCTAAGCACAGCATATTCTACCACATCCATTTGAGATGTGGCCAAGGAGGGTGATAGAATGACAGAAGGGTGAGGGAGAACAAGGAACGAAGCACTTCTTTCTAGAGAAGCTTAATCAAGAAACTTTCTCTAACGAGAGTGGGAACTTTCACAATGCCTATTCAGAAGAATTTCAAAATTGTTACCCCTTCCTGTCTTCATTCTCTCCATTCAAAAGTAAAAGTGTTTATTGCAGTTGTCCTATCTCTACTCTATCATTGAGTATTGGGTCTGTATAGGAGGCAAGTAATATGTCTCTTCTAGTTTAGAAATCTCTAGACCAAGAAGAGGCAGGTATAAACCTGATGGAGAGCACAAAGCAGTTCACATGAAGACCCTCAATTTATTTTTCTCTTCTTTTTCTTTCTTTCCTTCTTTCTTTCTTCTCTTTCTTCTTTCTTTTTTCTTTCTCTTTCTTTCTTCTTTCTTCCTTTCTCTTTCTTTCTTCTTTCTTCTTTCTTTCTCTCTCTTTCTCTCTCTCTTTTTCTCTTTCTTTTTTTCTTTTTTCCTTTCTTTTATTTTTTAGAGTTGGGGTTTCATCATATTGGTCAAGCTCATATCAAACTCCCGACCTCAGGTGATTCACTGCCCTGGTCTCTCAAAGTGTTGGAATTACAGATGTGAGCCACTGAACCAAGCCGAAGAATACCCTCAGTTTCAAGCTGGATTTGCTGACTTATGGAAGTCAGATTTTCTCTCTTGAGAAAGTGAAAGTAGGTTCTGCATATGGGCAAAAGAATGACCAGAGGGACACAGAGAAAGTTAACACTTCCTAATTCCTGGTAGTTAGGTGGGGCCATGTGACTAGTTCTAGCAAATGAAATGTGAGTGGAAGTGTCATGGATCACTTCTGGGCCAAATGTTTAAAAGTTGATGTGATTCTCTAACAATCTGTCTTTCATTGTGGTGATCTCGGAGGCCACCAGTGAGGCGATGGTCGACAGCTTGAAGGATGTCTAGAACTGAAGGGGTTTTCACCAACTCACATTAGATTTTGCATGAATGAGATAACATCTTTCTCTCTTTCTTTCTTTCTTTTTTCTTAAGAAGGAGTTTCACTTTTGTTGCCCAGGCTGGAGTGCAGTGCAGCTTACCACAAACTCTGCCTCCTGCGTTCAAATGATTTTCCTGCTTTAGCCTCCCGAATGCCCAGCTAATTTTGTATTTTTAGTAGAGATGGGGTTTCTCCAAGTTTTCAGGCAGGTCTCAAACTCCTGACCTCAGGTGATCTGCCTGCCTCGGCCTCCCAAAGTGCTGGGATTATATGTTTCTTAATGTTTAGCTACTAGGAATAATTTACGTTTGATTATTTCAGGTTTTCTACCTATGTCATTTTATCATCTGTGAAAGGTGATGTTTGAAAATTTCTCCCTTTTTGATGCTTATACCTTTTGTTGCTTGTCTGTGTCTTGCTATCCTGCCTGGGACTTCATAGTCAATGTAGGGTAGCAGTGGTGACAGTGGGACCATGGGCTTGCTTCTTATAGAAAAGGAAAGCTTTCAGTATTTCAAGCATTGAGACATGTAAGATATTTTCTATCATTTTTTGTGGCTATCTGGTGTCTGTTAAAAGAAAGTTCCCTTCCAGGAGTGGTGGCTCATGCCTGTAATCTCAGCACTTTGGGAGGATGTAGTGGGTGGATCACGAGGTCAGGAGATTGAGACCATTGTGGCCCACATGGTGAAATCCTGTCTCTACTAAAAATACAAAAATTAGCTGGAACTGGTGGCACACGCCTATAATCCCAACTACGCAAGAGGCTAAGGCAGGAGAAGCACTGGAACCAGGGAGTGAGAGGTTGCAGTGAGCCAAGACTGTGCCACCGCACTCTGGTCTGGCCATGGAGCAAGACTCTTTCTTAAAAAAAAAAAAAAAAAAAAAAAGCTTCCCTTGCACTACTAGCTTGCCTAGCTATCTTTAACTTGAATGGCTTTTGAACTTTATGGTTTTTTGGTATCTCTTGAAATGCTCATACATTTTTCTATTAAAGAAAAAGATGCTAATTATCCTAACTATATTTATTGTTTTCTGATGTCAAAGCAACCTGATTGATATGGTTTGGCTCTGTGACCCACCCACCTTGAATTGTAATAATCCCCGTGTCAAGGGTGGGACCACGTGAAGATATTGACTCATGGGCATGGTTTGTCCCATGCTGTTCTTATAATGATGACTGAAATCTTGGGAGATCTGATGGCTTATAAAGGTCACCCCCCTTCACTCTGCTCTCATTTCTTTATCTTGCTGCCCTATGAAGACTTGTCTTCTGCCATTGTAAGCTTCCTGAGGCCTCCCCGGCTGTGCAGAACTGTGAGTCATTAAACCTCTTTTCTTTATAAGTTACCCAGTCTTAGATATGTCTTATAGAAGTGTCAGAATGGACTAATACATTGACATTTCTGTTCATATACCTGATTAGGTCATGCTGAATTCTGTTTATGGTCTTTTAATTAGAATTTTTGTGTCTATGCTGATGACTGAGAGTTACTTTGTCAGGTTTTAGTTTCAGGGTAATTCTAGTCTCAAAAATGAATTGAGGCCATTTTATGCTCTTTAATAATCATTTTATATTTGTTTTCTTTAGAAGATCTTGTATATCATTGGCATGATTTCTAGACGAACATATGATGGCCATGATTTCTTCCTTAAATGTTTGGTTGAATTTACAGGGCCTGGTGTTTTCTTTTTTCCTTTTTCCTTTTATTTTAGTCTACATTTTGGGATACATGTACGGGACATGCAGGTTTGTTACATAGGTATACAGGTGCCATTGTGGTTTGCTGAACCTATCACCCATTATCTAGGTTTTAAGCCCTGTACACATTAGATATTTGTCCTAATGATCTCCCTCTCCTTATCCCCAACCCTGACAGGCCCTAGTGTGTGATGTTCCCCTCCCTGGGTCCATGTGTTCTCATTGTTTAAGTACCAGTTATGAGTGAGGACATGCGGTGTTTTGTTTTCTGTTCCTGTGTTATTTTGTTGAGAATGATGGCTTCCTAATTCATTCATGTCCCTGGGGTTTTCTTAGTGGGAGATTTGGTTATGGATTTGATTGATTAAATTTCTATAGATCTCCTTAAATTTCTATTTTTCTAATATGAGATATATATCCTCTTTAGTAAAATGTCTCTTTGTGTCTAATTTGATTGTTATTGTCTTTTACTTTTTAGTTTTGAGAATTTTTTGTGTCTAGCTGAAATTTTTTTAACTTCTAAAACTTTTGTGTTTCTTTCTTTAACAGGGTTTCTCACAGAGCAAAAAGTTTTAATTGTGGTTAAGTCAAATTAATCAATTTTTATTTTAAGAAATATTTTCTCACATTTTTGTAGTTGCTTTACATTTAGCATTTAAATTTACATTCCGCTTTAATATTGTTTCTTCTTCATGTATAAGACTTAGTTACTTACATCCAGGATCTAGTCTATTTTCTTTTTACTATGAATGTCCAATTGCTCCAGCACCATTTTTGAAAAGCCTATCTTTCCCTTATTAAACTGCTTTTGCACCTTTGTCAAAAACCAGTTTGGCAAATATGTGTGTGTCTAAGTTCTCTACTCTGTTCTATTAATCTGTGTTTTTGTTCTAAGAAAACCATATAGTCTTGATTGCTACAGCTTTACAAGCAGTAAAATTGAGTAATTACTCCTGCTTCTCCCACTTTATTCTTTTTCAAAATTATCTTAAGCTATTCTTGCCCTTTGCTTTTTTGTAAAAATTTTAGAATAATTTTGTCTGTCTTCAGAAAAATTTTCCTGGGATTTTGGCAGGATTTGGAGAGAAATGACATCCTTTTTGAGTATTTCAATCTATGAGTTGGTCACATCTCTTCATTTATTAAGAATTCCTTTGATTTCTTTAAGCAGTGTTTTGTTTCTCTTTTTAAAAAATATTTTATTTACTTATCCCTTCCCCTTCTTCTTCTTCTTCTCCTCCTCCTCCTCCTCCTTCTCATCCTTCTTCTTCTTCTTCTTCTTCTTCTTCTTCTTCTTCTTCTTCTTCTTCTTCTTCTTCTTCTCCTCCTTTCTTCTTCTCCTTCTCCTTCTCCTTCTCCTTCCTTCTTCTCCTTCTCCTTCTCCTTCTTCTTCTTCATCTTCTTCTTCTTCTTCTTTTCTTCTTCTTCCTCTTCCTCTTTAAAGCAGTGCTTTGTAGTTTTCAGGATACAGGTGTGAGCCTAAAAGTATCTGAGACAGATTGCAATCAATTAAGAAAGATTATTTTGCCAAGATGAGGACACACCCATGACACAGCTTCAGGAGATCCTCATGACATGTTCCCAAGGTGGTCGCGGCACAGCTTGGTTTTGTACATTTTGGGGAGACATGAGACATTAATCTATATGTATAGAGTGTACATGGATTCGGTCTGGAAAGGCAGGACCACTTAAAGCTGGGAAAGGGGCTTCTAGGTCAGAGGTAGGCAAGAGACAAATGTTTGCATTCTTTTGAGTCTCTGATCAGCCAGCCTTTCACCAAAAACACGTGTGGTGGAGTTGAGGAGCAGCCACTTGTCCCTTAGTTTGGCTTAGAGAAACAATAGGCCAGAGGAAGCCATCAGACATGCATTTGTCTCCATGAACAGAGGGAGGACTTTGAGTCCTCTCTCCTTGGTCCACAAGGAATTTCCTTGTGGGAAAATGGTGAGGAGGTATGTCACTTTTTAAAATCTTCGTAGCTGTCTTATTTAGGATGAAAATGAAAGGCAGGTTTGTCTGACACTGTTCCCAGGTTGACCTTCCCTTTGGCTTTGTGGTTTTCGGGTTCTGAGATTTATTTTCCTTTCACACAATTCCTGTGCTTGTTTCTTTTTCTTTCAATTTACATCTAAGTATTCATTTTCTTTGGAGTGTTTGTAAATGGTACTATATTTTGAATTTAGATGCTCATGTGTTCATTGCTAGTATCTAGAAATACAACTGATTTTTTTATGTCCTGTGACCTTGCAAACTCACTTACTGTTCTAGGAGTCTTTTTAAAAATTCCTTGTGATTTTCTAAGCAGACAGTCATGTCATAGATTAAAATACTTAATATTGTTAACTTGACAATACTCACCAAGCTGATCTGTAAATTCAACAAAGTCTCTCTCAAAATGTTAGCTGCCCTATTTGCAAAAATTGACTAACCGATCCTAACATTCATATGGAAAGGCAAGAGTCCCATATTAGCAAAAAAGGTCTTGAAAAAGAAGAATACAGTTTGAAGACTCATATTTTCCAGTTTTATTTTATTTATAAATTTATTTATTTAATTTTTATTGCATTTTAGGTTTTGGGGTACATGTGAAGAACATGCAAGATTGTTGCATAGGTACACACATGGCAGTGTGGTTTGCTGCCTTCCGTCCCCTCACCTGTATCTGTTATTTCTCCCCATGCTATCTCTTCCCAACTCCCCACCCCCCATCCCTCCCCCATTTCCCCCCAACGGACCCCAGCATGTAGTGCTTCCCTCCCTGTGTCCATGTGTTCTCATTGTTCAACGCCCACCTGTGAGTGAGAATATGCGGTGTTTGATTTTCTGCTCTTGTGTCAGTTTGCTGAGAATGCTGGTTTCCAGGTTCATCCATGTCCCTACAAAGGACGTGAACTCATCGTTTTTGATGGCTGCATAATATTCCATGGTGTATATGTACCACATTTTCCCTATCCAGTCTATCATCGTTGGGGATTTGGGTTGGTTCCAGGTCTTTGCTATTGTAAACAGTGCTGCAATGAACATTCGTGTGCACGTGTCCTTGTAGTAGAATGATTTATAATCCTTTGGATATATACCCAGTAATGGGACTGCTGGGTCAAATGGGATTTCTATTTTTGGGTCCTTGAGGAATCGCCACACTGTCTTCCACAATGGTTGAATTAGTTTACATTCCCACCAGCCGTGTAAAAGTGTTCTTATTTCTCCACATCCTCTCCAGCATCTGTTGTTTCCAGATTTTTTAATGATCACAATTCTAACTGGCGTGAGATGGTATCTCAATGTGGTTTTGATTTGCATTTCTCAGTATTTTTTTTTTATTGCATTTTAGGTTTTCAGGTACATGTGATGAACATGCAGGATTGTTGCACAGGTACACACATGGCAGTGTGTTTGCTGCCTTCCGTCCCCTCACCTGTATCTGTCATTTCTCCCCATGCTATCTATTCCAACCTCCCCAACCCCGCCCCTCCCCCATTTCCCCCCAACGGACCCCAGTGTGTAGTGCTCCCCTCCCTGTGTCCATGTGTTCTCATTGTTCAACACCCGCCTATGAGCGAGAATATATGGTGTTTGATTTTCTGCTCTTGTGTCAGTTTGCTGAGAATGATGGTTTCCAGGTTCATCCATGTCCCCACAAAGGACGTGAACTCATCGTTTTTGATGGCTGCGTAATATTCCATGGTGTATATGTACCACATTTTCCCTATCCAGTCCATCATCGTTGGGCATTTGGGTTGGTTCCAGGTCTTTGCTATTGTAAACAGTGCTGCAATGAACATTCGTATGCACGTGTCCTTGTAGTAGAATGATTTATAATCCTTTGGATATATACCCAGTAATGGGATTGCTGGGTCAAATGGGATTTCTATTTTTAGATCCTTGAGGAATCGCCACACTGTCTTCCACAATGGTTGAATTAATTTACATTCCCACCAACAGTGTAAAAGTGTTCCTATTTCTCCACATCCTCTCCAGCATCTGTTGTTTCCCGATTTTTTAATGATCGCCATTCTAACTGGTGTGAGATGGTGTCTCAATGTGGTTTTGATTTGCATTTCTCTGATGACCAGTGATGATGAGCATTTTTTCATATGTTTGTTGGCCTCCTGTATGTCTTCTTTTGCAAAGTATCTGTTCATATCCTTCGCCCATTTTTGAATGGGCTTGTTTGTTTTTTTCTTGTAGATCTGCTTTAGTTCTTTGTAAATTCTGTATATCAGCCCCTTGTCAGATGGGTAGACTGCAAAAATTTTTTCCCATTCTGTTGGTGGCCGATTCACTCTACTGACTGTTTCTTTTGCTGTGCAGAAGCTGTGGAGTTTGATTAGGTCCCATTTGTCTATTTTGGCTTCTGTTGCCATTGCTTTTGGCATTTTGGTCATGAAGTCCTTGCCTACACCTATGTCCTGAATGGTTTTGTCTAGATTTTCTTCTAAGGTTTTTATGGTATTAGGTCTGATGTTTAAGTCTTTAATCCATCTGGAGTTAATTTTGGTGTAAGGTGTCAGGAAGGGGTCCTATTTCTGCTTTCTGCACATAGCTAGCCAGTTTTCCCAACACTATTTATTAAACAGGGAGTCCTTTCCCCATTACTTGTTTTTGTCAGGTTTGTCGAAGATCAGATGGTTGTGGGTATGTTGTATTTCCTCTGAGGCCTCTGTTCTGTTCCATTGGTCTATATCTCTGTTTTGGTACCAGTACCATGCTGTTTTGATTACTGTAGCCTTGTAGTATATTTTGAAGTCCGGTAGTGTGATGCCTCCTGCTTTGTTCTTTTTGCTTAGAACTGACTTGGCTATGCGGGCTCTCTTTTGGTTCCATATGAAGTTTAAGGTGTTTTTTTCCAGTTCTGTGAAGAAGGTCATTGGTAGCTTGATGGGAATAGCGTTGAATCTGTAAATTACTTTGGGCAGTATGGCCATTTTCACGATGTTGATTCTTCCTAACCATGAACATGGAATGTTTCTCCATCTGTTTGTATCCTCTCTTATTTCGTTGTGCAATGGCTTGTAGTTCTCCTTGAAGAGGTCCTTTACGTTCCTTGTTAGTTGTATTCCTAGGTACTTTATTCTCTTTGTAGCGATTGTGAATGGCAGTTCGTTCTTGATTTGGCTCTCTTGAAGTCTATTACTGGTGTATAGGAATGCTTGTGATTTTTGCACGTTGATTTTGTATCCTGAGACTTGCTGACGTTGTTTATCAGTTTCAGGAGATTTTGGGCTGAGATGATGGGGTCTTCCAGATATACAATCATGTCATCTGCAAATAGAGACAATTTGATTTCCTCCTTTCCAATTTGGATACACTTTGTTTCTTTTTCTTGCCTGATTGCTCTGGCTAGAACTTCCAGTACTATATTGAATAGGAGTGGTGAGAGAGGGCATCCTTGTCTAGTGCCAGATTTCAAAGGGAATGCTTCCAGTTTTTGCCCATTCAGTATGATATTGGCTGTTGGTTGGTCGTAAATAGCTTTTATTGTTTTGAGATACGTTCTGTCAATACCTAATTTGTTGAGGGTTTTTAGCATAAAGGATTGTTGAATTTTGTCAAAAGCCTTCTCTGCATCAATCGAGATAATCATGTGGTTTTTGTCTTTGGTTCTGTTTATGTGGTGAATTACGTTTATGGACTTGCATATGTTGAACCAGCCTTGCATCCCCAGGATGAATCCTACTTGATCACGGTGGATGAGCTTTTTGATATGCTGTTGCAATCGGTTTGCCAGTATTTTATTGAAGATTTTTGCATCTATGTTCATCATGGATATTGGCCTGAAATTTTCTTTTCTTGTTGAGTCTCTGCCGGGTTTTGGTATCAGGATGATGTTTGTCTCATAAAATGATTTGGGAAGGATTCCCTCTTTTTGGATTGTCTGGAATAGTTTCAGAAAGAATGGTATCAGCTCCTCCTTGTATGTCTGGTAGAATTCAGCTGTGAACCCATCTGGACCTGGGCTTTTTTTGGGTGGTAGGCTCTTTAATGCTGCCTCGACTTCAGACCTTTTTATTGGTCTATTCAGGGTTTCGGCTTTTTCCAGGTTTAGGCTTGGGAGGATGCAGGTGTCCAGGAATTTATCCATTTCTTCCAGGTTTACTTGATTATGTGCATAGAGTTGTTTGTAATAATCTCTGATGATGGTTTGGATTTCTGTGGAATCTGTGGTGATATCCCCTTTATCGTTTTTTATTGCATCAATTTGGTTATTCTCTCTTTTCTTTTTTATTAATCTGGCTAGCGGTCTGTCTATTTTGTTGATCTTTTCAAAAAACCAGCTCCTGGATTTATTGATTTTTTGAAGACTTTTTAGTGTCTCTATTTCCTTCAGTTCTGCTCTGATCTTAGTTATTTCCTGTCTTCTGCTAGGTTTTGAGTTTTTTTTTTTTAATCTTGCTCCTCTAGCTCTTTCAATTTTGATGATAGGGTGTCAATTTTAGATCTCTCCTTTCTTCTCATGTGGGCACTCATTGCTATATATTTTCCTCTAGAGGCTGCTTTATATGTGTCCCAGAGATTCTGGTATGTTGTGCTTCATTCTCATTGGTTTCGAAGAACATCTTTATTTCTGCCTTCATTTCATTGTTTATCCAGTCAACATTCAAGAGCAAGTTGTTCAGTTTCCATGAAGCTGTGCAGTTCTGAGTTAGTTTCTGCATTCTGAGTTGTAACTCGATTGCACTGTGGTCTGAGAGACTGTTTGTTATGATTTCTGTTCTTTTGCATTTGCTGAGGAGTGATTTATTGCCAATTATGTGGTCAATTTTAGAGTAGGTGTGATGTGGTGCTGAGAAGAATGTATATTCTGTGGATTTGGGGTGGAGAGTTCTGTAAATGTCTATTTGGTTTGCTTGTTCCAGGTCTGTGTTCAGGTCCTGGATATCCTTGTTGATATTCTGTCTGGTTGATCTGTCTAATATTGACAATGGGGTGTTAAAGTCTCCCACGATTATTGTGTGGGAGTCTAAGTCTCTTTGTAAGTCATTAAGAACTTGCCTTATGTATCTGGGTGCTTCTGTATTGGGTGCGTATATATTTAGGATCATTAGCTCTTCTTGTTGCAGTGATCCTTTTACCATTATGTAATGTCCTTCTTTGTCTCTTTTGATCTTTGTTGCTTTAAAGTCTATTTTATCAGAGATGAGAATTGCAACTCCTGCCTTTTTTTGCTCTCCATTTGCTTGGTAGATCTTCCTCCATCCCTTTATATTGAGCCTTTGTGTATCCTTGCATGTAAGATGGGTTTCCTGGATACAGCACACTGATGGGTTTTGGCTTTTTATCCAATTTGCCAGTCTGTGTCTTTTGATTGGGGCCTTTAGTCCATTGACATTTAGGGATAGTATTGTTATGTGTGATTTGATGCTGTCATTTTGATGCTACCTGGCTGTTTTGTTGGTTAGTTGATGCAGATTCTTGGTTGTGTTGATGCTCTTTTACCATTTGGTGTGTTTTTGGAGTGGCTGGTACTGGTTGTTCCTTTATATGTGTAGAGCCTCTTTCAGGAGTTCTTGTAGAGCAGATTTCGTGGTGATGAAATCTCTGAGTGCTTGCTTGTTCACAAAGGATTTTATTTTTCCTTCACTTATGAAGATTAGTTTGGCTGGATAGGAGATTCTGGGTTTAAAGTTCTTTTCTTTAAGGATGTTGAATATTGGCCCCCAATCTCTTCTGGCTTGTAGGGTTTCTGCTGAGGGATCTGCTGCGAGTCTAATGGGCTTCCCTTTGTCAGTAACCCGACCTTCCTCTCTGGCTGCCCTTAGCATTTTCTCTTTCATTTCAACCCTGGTGAATCTGACGATTATGTGCCTTGGGGTTGCTCTTCTTGAGGAATATCTTTGTGGTGTTCTCTGTATTTCCTGGATTTGAATATTGGTCTGCCTTGCTAGGTTGGGGAAGTTTTCCTGGATAATATCCTGAAGAGTATTTTCCAGCTTGGATTCATTCTCTTCATCACATTCAGGTACACCTATCAGACGTAGATTGGGTCTTTTCACATAGTCCCACATTTCTTGAAGATGTTGTTCATTCCTTTTTGCACTTTTTTCTCTGTTCTTGCCTTCTCTTTTTATTTCATTGAGTTGATCTTCGACCTCTGATATCCTTTCTTCTACTTGGTCAATTCGGCTGTTGAAGCTTGTGCATGCTTCACGAAGTTCTCGTGTTGCGTTTTTCAGCTCCATCAATTCACTTATACTCCTCTCTATGCTGTCCATTCTCGTCAGCAGTTCGTCCAATCTTTTTTCAAGGTTCCTAGTTTCTTTGTGTTTGGTTAGAACATGTTCTTTTAGCTCACTGTAGTTTCTTACTACCCACCTTCTGAAGTCTGATTCTGTCATTTCATCACCCTCCTTCTCCATCCGGTCTGGTTCCCTTGCTGGTGAGGAGTTGTGATCCCTTTTAGGAGGAGAGGTGTTCTGGTTTCGGGAGTTTTCATCCTTTTTGCGCTGGTTTCTTCCCATTTTTGTGGGTTTATCCACCTGTTGTCTGTCTCTGTCCCAGGGAGTTTGAGCTTTATGAGTTTCCGTTGCACTACTGCCTTTTTTGATTTTTCTTTCAGGTCTGACCCGCCCAGCTAGCAGCAAGCCTAGCCTCTGCCTGCCCGCAGGGGCTTTGCTGAGCTGCTGTGGGCTCCGCCCAGTGCCCTGAGCTCTTCCCTGCAGTCCTTTTTATATGGGCCTAGTTAGAACTGTCTCGGCAA
Source organism: Saimiri boliviensis (assembly GCF_048565385.1). Classification (NCBI taxonomy): domain Eukaryota; kingdom Metazoa; phylum Chordata; class Mammalia; order Primates; family Cebidae; genus Saimiri; species Saimiri boliviensis. Next base: position 102,478 of record NC_133468.1, read on the forward strand.
TGGTGGCCCCGCCTCTGTTATGGCGGACTCTCTCTGTTGTGACAGGTTGCCTCGGCAACGGCGGGTTGCCTCGGCAAGGGCAGCCTGCCTCCTTAGAGGTGGAGAGTCTCAGTAATGGCAGAAGCCCCTCCCCCACGGAGACAGACCTTCCGGGTTCAGCTGTGCTCCGTTTGAAGGGCTCAACCCAGAGGGTTTCCAATTACTGTTTTTGTATTCCTTGTTGTTGGGGGTGGAGGGGTGGGACCAACCGAGCCTGATCACCTGGCTCCCTGACTCAGAGTCTTTTCTGTTAAGTTGAACGGCCCTGGGTTCTGGTCCCTTGTTGAAAAGGCGAAGGGATCTCCCGTGCTGCGACTCACGGAGTCGGCTCAAACTGCGGCGCCAGCTCCTGGCGGATTTTTTGCCTAGGAGTCTCCTGGCCTGACTCGCTATTTCAGATGAATGGGCTATTCTGCCATCTCAGGGCTCTGCTTGCCAGCTAAGAGGGCTCCCAGACCAGTGGCTTTTGTACAGAGAACCGCAGCAACAGGGCGTGGTCACAGCAGCCGCGCGGGGGGAATCAGCCCCGCGGGAGCCAAAACAGCAGCACCGGCTGGGACTGCGACGCTGGCAACCCCTCTGCCTGGGTATCTCCTGGTCTGTGGGCAATAAGAGTTCGTCTGGAAATGTGGCGTTCACTCACCCTCTGCACTTTCACTGGGAGCTGAAGAACTGAGCTGTTCTTAGGTGGCCATCTTCCCAGCATTCCATTACAGTATTCTGATTTGCATTTCTCTAATGACCAGTGATGATGAGCATTTTTTCATATGTTTGTTGGCCTCCTGTATGTCTTCTTTTGTAAAGTATCTGTTCATATCCTTCACCCATTTTTGAATGGGCTTGTTTGTTTTTTTCTTGTAGATCTGTTTTAGTTCTTTTTAAATTCTGGATATCAGCCCCTTGTCAGATGGGTAGACTGCAAAATTTTTTTTCCCATTCTGTTGGTTGCCAATTCACTCTACTGACTGTTTCTTTTGCCATGCAGAAGCTGTGGAGTTTGATTAGGTACCATTTGTCTATTTTGGCTTTTGTTGCCATTGCTTTTGGCATTTTGGTCATGAAGTCCTTGCCTACGCCTATGTCCTGAATGGTTTTGCCTAGATTTTCTTCTAGGTTTTTTATGGTGTTAGGTATGATGTTTAAGTCTTTAATCCACCTGGAGTTAATTTTGGTGTAAGGTGTCAGGAAGGGGTCCTGTTTCTGCTTTCTGCACATGGCTAGCCTGTTTTCCCAACACCATTTATTAAACAGGGAATTGTTTCCCCGTTGCTTGTTTTTGTCAGGTTTGTCGAAGATCAGATGGTTGTGGGTATGTTGTATTCCTCTGAGGCCTCTGTTCTGTTCCATTGGTCTATATCTCTGTTTTGGTACCAGTACCATGCTGTTTCGATTACTGTAGCCTTGTAGTATAGTTTGAAGTCCGGTAGTGTGATGCCTCCTGCTTTGTTCTTTTTGCTTAGAATTGACTTGGCTATGCGGGCTCTCTTTTGGTTCCATATGAAGTTTAAGGTGTTTTTTTTTCCAGTTCTGTGAAGAAGGTCATTGGTAGCTTGATGGGAATAGCGTTGAATCTGTAAATTACTTTGGGCAGTATGGCCATTTTCACGACATTGATTCTTCCTAACCATGAACATGGAATGTTTCTCCATCTGTTTGTATCCTCTCTTATTTCATTGAGCAATGGCTTGTAGTTCTCCTTGAAGAGGTCCTTTACGTTCCTTGTTAGTTGTATTCCTAGGTATTTTATTCTCTTTGTAGCAATTGTGAATGGCAGTTCGTTCTTGATTTGGCTCTCTTGAAGTCTGTTACTGGTGTATAGGAATGCTTGTGATTTTTGCACGTTGATTTTGTATCCTGAGACTTTGCTGAAGTTGTTTATCAATTTCAGGAGATTTTGGGCTGAGATGATGGGGTCCTCCAGATATACAATCATGTCATCTGCAAATAGAGACAATTTGATTTCCTCCTTTCCAATTTGAATACCCTTTATTTCTTTTTCTTGCCTGATTGCTCTGGTTAGAACTTCCAGTACTATATTGAATAGGAGTGGTGAGAGAGGGCATCCTTGTCTAGTGCCAGATTTCAAAGGGAATGCTTCCAGTTTTTGCCCATTCAGTATGATATTGGCTCTTGGTTTGTCATAAATAGCTTTTATTGTTTTGAGATACGTTCCGTCAATACCTAGTTTATTGAGGGTTTTTAACATAAAGGGTTGTTGAATTTTGTCAAAGGCCTTCTCTGCATCAATTGAGATAATCATGTGGTTTTTGTCTTTGGTTCTGTTTATGTGTTGAATTACGTTTATGGACTTGCGTATGTTGAACCAGCCTTGCATCCCCGGGATGAATCCTACTTGATCATGGTGGATGAGCTTTTTGATACGCTGCTGCAATCGGTTTGCCTGTATTTTATTGAAGATTTTTGTATCTATGTTCATCATGGATATTGGCCTAAAATTTTCTTTTCTTATTGAGTCTCTGCTGGGTTTTGGTATCAGGATGATGTTTGTCTCATAAAATGATTTGGGAAGGATTCCCTCTTTTTGGATTGTCTGGAATAGTTTCAGAAGGAATCGTATCAGCTCCTCTTTGGTAGAAATCGGCTGTGAACTCATCTGGACCTGGGTTTTTTTTGGGTGGTTGGCTCTTAATTGCTGCCTCGACTTCAGACCTTTTTATTGGTCTATTCAGGGTGTTGACTTCTTCCGGGTTTAGGCTTGGGAGGATGCAGGTGTCCAGAAATTTATCCATTTCTTCCAGGTTTACTAGTTTATTTGCATAGAGTTGTTTGTAATAATCTCTGATGACGGTTTGGATTTCTGTGGAATCTGTGGTGATATCCCCTTCATCGTTTTTTATTGCATCAGTTTCGTTATTCTCTTTTCTTTTTTATTAATCTGGCTAGTGGTCTGCCTATTTTGTTGATCTTTTCAAAAAACCAGCTCCTGGATTTATTTATTTTTTGAAGAGTTTTTTGTGTCTCTATTTCCTTCAGTTCTGCTCTGATCTTAGTTATTTCCTGTCTTCTGCTAGGGTTTTGAGTTTTTTTGATCTTGCTCCTCTAGCTCTTTCAATTTTGATGATAGGGTGTCAATTTTCGATCTCTCCTTTCTTCTCATGTGGGCACTCATTGCTATATATTTTTCTCTAGAGACTGCTTTAAACGTGTCCCAGAGATTCTGGTATGTTGTGTCTTTGTTCTCATTGGTTTCAAAGAACATATTTATTTCTGCCTTTATTTCCTTGTTTATCCAGTCAATGTTCAAGAGCAAGTTGTTCAGTTTCCATGAAGCTGTGCAGTTCTGAGTTAGTTTCTGCATTCTGAGTTCTAACTTGATTGCACTGTCGTCTGAGAGACTGTTATGATTTCCATTCTTTTGCATTTGCTGAGGAGTGATTTATTGCCAATTATGTGGTCAATTTTAGAGTAGGTGTGATGTGGTGCTGAGAAGAATGTATATTCTGTGGATTTGGGGTGGAGAGTTCTGTAAATGTCTATTTGGTTTGCTTGTTCCAGGTCTGAGTTCAGGTCCTGGATATCCTTGTTGATTTACTGTCTGGTTGATCTGCCTAATATTGATAATGGGGTGTTAAAGTCTCCCACTATTATTGTGTGGGAATCTAAGTCTTTTTGTAAGTCATTAAGAACTTGCCTTATGTATCTGGGTGCTTCTGTATTGGGTGCGTATATATTTAGGATCATTAGCTCTTCTTGTTGCAGTGATCCTTTTACCATTATGTAATGTCCTTCTTTGTCTCTTTTGATCTTTGTTGCTTTAAAGTCTATTTTATCAGAGATGAGAATTGCAACTCCTGCTTTTTTTTTTTTTTTTTTTTTTTTTTTTTTTTTTTTTTTCTCTCCATTTGCTTGGTAGATCTTCCTCCATCCCTTTATTTTGAGCCTTTTTGTATCCTTGCATGTAAGATGGGTTTCCTGGATACAGCACACTGATGGGTTTTGGCTTTTTATCCAATTTGCCAGTCTGTGTCTTTTGATTGGGGCATTTAGTCCATTGACATTTAGGGGTAGTATTGTTATATGTGAATATGATACTGTCATTTTGATGCTACCTGGCTTTTTTGTTGGTTAGTTGATGCGGATTCTTGATTGTGTTGATGCTCTTTTACCATTTGGTATGTTTTTAGAGCGGCTGGTACTGGTTGTTCCTTTATATGTGTAGAACCTCTTTAAGGAGTTCTTGTAGAGCAAGTTTGGTGGTGATGAAATCTCTGAGTACTTGCTTGTTCGCAATGGATTTTATTTTTCCTTCACTTATGAAGCTTAGTTTGGCTGGATAGGAGATTCTGGGTTGAAAGTTCTTTTCTTTAAGGATGTTGAATATTGGCCCCCAATCTCTTCTGGCTTGTAGGGTTTCTGCTGAGGGATCTGCTGTGAGTCTAATGGGCTTCCCTTTGTGGGTAACCCGACCTTTCTCTCTGTCTGCCCTTATAATTTTCTCTTTCATTTCAACCCTGGTGAATCTGACGATTATGTGCCTTGGGGTTGCTCTTCTTGAGGAATATCTTTGTGGTGTTCTCTGTATTTCCTGGATTTGAATATTGGTCTGCTTTGCTAGGTTGGGGAAGTTTTCCTGGATAATATCCTGAAGGGTATTTTCTAGCTTGGATTCATTCTCTTCATCACATTCAGGTGTACCTATCAAATGTAGATTAGGTCTTTTCACATAGTCCCACATTTCTTGAAGATTTTGTTCATTTCTTTTTGTGCTTTTTTCTCTGTTCTTGCCTTCTCTTTTTATTTCATTGAGTTGATCTTCGACCTCTGATATCCTTTCTTCTGCTTGATCAATTCGGCTGTTGAAACTTGTGCATGCTTCACGAAGTTCACGTGCTGTGTTTTTCAGCTCCATCAATTCACTTATATTCCTCTCTGTGTTGTCCATTCTCGTTCACATTTCGTCCAATCTTTTTTCAAGGTTCCTAGTTTCTTTGCATTGGGTTAGAACATGTTCTTTTAGCTCAATGTAGTTTCTTACTACCCACCTTCTGAAGTCTGATTGTGTCATTTCATTACACTCCTTCTCCATCTGGTCTGGTTCCCTTGCTGGTCAGGAGCTGTGATCCCTTTTAGGAGGAGAGGTGTTCTGGTTTTGGGAGTTTTCATCCTTTTTGGACTGGTTTCTTCCCATTTTTGTGTTTATCCATCTGTTGTCTTTGTAGTTTCTGTCTTTCAGATTGGGTCTCTGAGTGAGCTTCTAGTTCGTGGATGCTGAAGTTTTCTTCATCTTTTTTTTTTTTTTTTTTTTTTTTTTTTTTTTTTTTTTTTTTTTTTTTTTTTTTGAGCTTTTCTTCTAACAGTCTGGCCCCTCTGCTGTAGGACTGCTGAGGTCCGCTGCAGGCCCTGCTTGCCTGGGGATCACCTGCAGCAGCTGCAGAACAGTAAGGGTTGCTACCAGTTTCCTCTTCCACTATCTTTGTCCCAGAAGGATGCTCACCAACTGTCAGTTCGTTCTCTCCTTTATGAGGTGACTCTTTGGATCTAGAGGGGTCAGGATGATACTTGAGGAATCAGTCTATCTTTTATTGGGGCTTAAGTCCTGAGCTTTGAGCTCTGCTGTTCATTCAGAGCAGCTGGGCAGGTATGTTTAGGTCTGCTGCAGCTGAACTCATAAACCGCTTTTTGTTCCCAGGTGCTCTGTCCCAGGGAATTAGGGCTTTATGAGTTTCCATTGCACTACTGCCCTTTTAGTTTTTTCTTTCAGGTCTGTGCTACCTAGCTAGCAGCCCACCTAGCCACTGTCTGCCTGCTGAGGCTTTGCTGAGCTGCTGTGGGCTCCGCCCAGCTGCCCTGTGCTCTTCCATGCAGTCCTGTTTATATTGGCATAGTTCGAACTGCCTCTGCAAAGGTGGCCCCGCCTCTGTTATGGCAGACTCTCTCTGTTGTGGCAGGTTGCCTGGGCAACAGCGGGTTGCCTCAGCAATGACGGCCTGCCTCTGTAGTGGTGGAAAGTCTCAGTAATGGTGGAGCCTCTCCCCCACAGAGCCGAACCGTCCGGGGTTCAGCTGTGCTTGCTGTGAAACGCTCAACCCAGAGCATTTTCAATTACTGTTTTTGTTGTTGTTGTTGTTGTTGTTGGGAGTGGGGGGCGGGACCAACCGAGCCTGATCACCTGGCTCCCTCAGAGTCTTTTTTTTTATTCTTTAAGTTGAACGACCCAGCGTTCCAGTCGCTTGTTGAAAAGGCGTGGGGATCTCCCGTGCTGCGACTCACTGAGTCGGCTCAAACAGCGGCGCCGTCTCCTGGCAGTTTTTTTTTTTTTTTTTTTTTTTTTTCAGATTTTGTTTTATTTATTTAGGTTCTGGGGTACACGCACAGATCGTGCAAGATTGTTACATAGGTATACACATGGCAAGGTGGTTTGCTGCCTTCCTCACCACCACCACCACCCGCACCACCCCCACCACCCCCACCAGTCACCAGTTTCTGGTATTTCTCCCCACTTTATCCCTCCCCACCCTACCCCTCCCCACTGTCCCTCCCCTAGTCCCAACTGACTGCAGTGTGTGATGCTCTCCTCCCTGTGTCCACCACGTGTTCTAACTGTTCAACACCCGCCTTAATTTTTCTTATTCTGTGTATGTGAGTATGTGATATTTGTAAGGTTGAGAATAAAGACTAAAGTTAGAGAGAGAACACTTTACATTAATCATACAGCTCCTATGTAACCTTCTTGTTTATCAAACATATCCTGAATGGTTTTGAAAAGTATTAGGTTGCTGTATCCATCACTTATTAGACTTCAGTGATCACTTTCTACTTTATCCATTTAAATATTCCCTAACATATCCAAAGTTCTGTTATTGATGCATAAGTGCTCAGACATAAAACTATTAAAATATTATTGATAAAAAGATGAGGCTCTATTTTACTACAGTGTTTGTGCCACTAAGCTTAAGTCCCTTGAACCTTTAAAATTATACTTCAGTTTTTTTCTTTTCTTTTTTGAGATGCTGTTTCGATTTTGTTTCCCAGGCTGGAGTGCAGTGCAGATCTTGGCTCGCTGAAACCTCTGTCTCCCAGATTCAGGCCTTTCTCCTGCCTCAGCCTCCTGAGTAGCTGAGATCACAGGCATGCACCACCATGCCCAGCCAATTTTGGATTTTTATAGATACGGGGTTTCATTTATGTTTGTCAGGCTGGTCTCGAAATCCAAACTAAGAAAAAACGAAAGTGGGCCAGTCGCAGTGTCTGACGCCTGTAATCCCAGCACTTTGGGAGGCCAAAGCAGGCAGGTTTTTTTTGCCTAGGAATCTCCTGGCCTGGCTCACTATTTCAGATGAATGGGCAACTCTGCCATCTCAGGGCTTGCCAGCTAAGAGGGCTCCCAGACCAGTGGCTTTTGTACAGAGAACCACCACAACAGGGTGTGGTCAAAGCAGCCGCATGGGCCACATCAGCCCCGTGGGGGCCAAAAGAGCCACACCGGCCAGAACAGCGGCACTGGCGACCCCTCTGCCTGGGTATCTCCTGGTCTGTGGGCATTAAAAATTCATCTGGAAATGCGGCGTCCACTCACCCTCTGCACTTTCACTGGGAGCTGAAGTCCTGAGCTGTTCTTAGTCAGCCATCTTCCCAGCATTCCCTTTTATTTGTTTATATATTTGTTTATTAGCTACACATGTATGTACTATGTTCTAAGGATTGCATTAGAAAGTGAGAATATAGTAGCAAATAAGACAAATTCTGGCCTTATTATTTTAGAATGCACAGTCTAATAGTAATAATTATCTACAAATTGAATGAGAGTTTGTTGGATATTATGAGGAGCTAGCATAATATGCTTAGAGTGTATAATAATAACTGTCTGGTCTACAGAAGGTGGGAAGAATTCCCTAAAAGCTTTTGTTTGAGGTTTTCTGAAAAGTAATGAATGATTAGGATTTAGAGACATAATCAGCCAGATACTTGGATCTACCCATCTAGATCAGACTTCAAGAGAAAACTAAGAGCTCTAGTGAGTTCAGTAACTGAGATATTGAGCACTTTATTCTTCTACCCACACCTGGTTTAAATATGTGAGTAAAACACATTGTTTATAATGTGAACGTCTTGGATAAATTATGTGAAATGCCAGAAACAAGACACAAAGGACATATTGTATCACTTGATTTGCGTGAAATATCTACAGTACACAAATCCATAAAGATCTAAAGTATATAAGGGGTTGACAGGTGGGTCGGGGGTGGGGGAGCTGAAAAGAATAAAGAGTAACATGAAAGGTTATTTGGTTTTCTTTTGGGGCACAGAAATTGTCCTGGAATCAGATATTTATAATTGTTGCACGCATGCTTATTTAAAAATAAAAATTGATAAACAAATGTATATACTCAATATTCTTATCCCATTTCATACCCACACAACAATTTTGTTGATTCTCAAGTTATAATGAATGCAAAGACAGTCACACATTGTCCTACTGTCTCACAACAGAAGGTTTGGGATTCAAGTTTCCTTAAACAGGCGTGTTCACCATGAAATCATCATGAAACCAGACTATCATGGGGAGCCAACACAAAAGAAAGGTGTCAGCAAAAAAAGAGGAAAAAAGCTATATATGAGGGAAGATTTACAAATATCATAAAAGCTCTCAACTATGTTGTCATAATCTGAAAACACTCCAACCCATCCCAAAGGTCTTTGCACATAGTGAGTTAAATTTAGGAAGATGGAGAGGCTATAAAGATTGTTTTTCTTTAAAGAAAATAAAAAACACTGCTCACCATGTTGGTCAGGCTGGTATGGAACTCTTGACCTCAGGTGATACTCCCTCCTCAGCCTCCCAAATTGCTGTTTTTACACATATGAGCTACTGTGCCAGACCAGCTGATAACTGTTTTGAAACGTGCATCAATATTTACTTTATAGTCTGTACTGCAATTTTCAGTTTTTGTAATAAACATATCAGGATTGAATATCAAAGTTATAAGTTGGAACTTGGCACAGCACCTAGAATATGTCATCTCAGCATTTTTGGGGGTCAAGGCAGGAGGATCACTTGAGCCCAGAAGTTTCACTTGTGGGCTTGGAGAAGGAGTACATGCTTCTATTGAATGGTGAAAGTAGCTTTCAGCAGATAAATGGGGTGTCAGAGGAGGAGGCAGTAGGGAGGTGGTCTTCCCCTGAAGTACAGCCTCTCAGCAGCAGGGCTGGTCTCCAGCTGCTGTCAGCTGAATTCCATATCACTCCACCATTGATGTCCTGCTGTCATCTGCTGGTGCCTCTTGGTGTGCCCTTCTTCTTTAGGGCCAAGCTTCCATAGAGGCTTATAGGGTTCTAACACTTTACAGTTTCTTTAATCTATTTTTCAGAATAGCAACTAATTTTATACGTATATATATGTATATATATGTATATATAGGTGTATATATGTATATATGTATATATGTATATAGATGTACATATGTGTGTATATATATACATATATGTATATATGTATATATCTATCATATTATATATACATATATACGTATATATATACATATATACGTATATATGTATATATAATATAATATAATATATACATATATACATATATGTATATATAATATGATATATACATATATACATATATGTATATATATACACACATATATATACATATATGTGTGTTTGTGCATATATATGTATGTATAAATGTGTGTATGTATGTAAACAACAAATCATCAACACTTTTTCACTGCTAAAATACTTTCCCCTTCTCCATCCTGCTGCTTCCTCTGGTGACTTTCTCATTATGCAGGAAACAACACTTCAGGATTTAGAGTCATAAAAAATAAAAATAAAAATAAACAGAAATTGGGATGCATGTTTCCTTTCATTACTTTTTTGTTTATTTCTTTACTTATTTTGGTGTTTGCTTCTTCTCTTTCTTTTTCAACACTATCAAGTAAAATCACTTAGCAAGGCAACATGATAGATGGCTACATAAGGTGGGGAGTGAAAGTAGATCCAGGAATAAGTAATATTGATATCTTAATCACGTATGCCCTCAATAAACAGTAGATCCTATTTGGTATTTGTGGAAACTGAAAGAACACTTTCTAAAATTCAGGTACACACTCACCTGTGTAATATGTCTCCAAACACCTGTAAAACATAATGAAAAGGCTTTATGCTTTCTCCAAAATGAATCTTCCACTAAGTTCAGTGTGAGATCTGGAGGCAGTTTCTGAAAATATTGTTTTCCTGACATTTTCCCTTCAAGAAAGCATTTTACATTTCTTCTCTAATGAAAAACCTAGTCTATCATATTATCATGAATTAATGTCCTCATACAATCTGAGTTTTGAAGACCTTCTTTATACAAGTGAAGAGAAAAAAGATGCAGAGAGTCTATTTTCCATGGTAACCATGAAGAATCTGCTCAGTCATCTTCCATGGGCCCTATTACAAAAGTGAGTGGATGAAATATAATCTTTGGATTCCCAAAACTCCCAACCTTTCCATGTCTTCAAATTAACCTAATGTAAATGAATCACTCACTATTTTATAAATGTTCAAAAAGCCAAAATATGTTATTGAGTTTAGATGGGGAATATTTGTTGGGGCTGTCACCTTGACTATTCCATGTTTTGTTGCTGGTGGATAAAGTAAGAGAGATCTTTGTTCTGGTAAAATCCAGGAAGTTGGATTAGTTATGAAAATTTGTTTCTGGAAAAAAATAATGGAAATAAAAGGAAGAATGCATTTCAGGAGTAGCCCCACTGGCTACTATGCCCCCAGTGGGGCATACCAGGAGTAGCCCCACTGTTACTGTTTGTTCACCAGCAAAATTTCCATTCATCCTTCAAGACTCATCCAGAGTTGATCTTTGACTCTGTGTGCCTAATAGATAGATATTTGTGGCAGTTATCATGTTTTACTGAGATTATTGCTTTGTGTGTCTGTAATTTCTACTAGATTGTGAAGTCTGGTTGAAGTGACAATGTCAACAAAATCAAGAGACAGACTGAATCCCAGATTCACAGTCTAATAACATTACTTTTAGGTTTCAAATAATGAAAGCAAAATTTTATTTTATACTGCTGATTTTGAAACTTCACCTGGGTCTTCAGCATAAGCAAAAGAAAGATAAAGTGATAAGGAATGAGAAAATCAGATATAAAATGATGGACACTGTCATCATTTAAACCATCATAAATTTCATGGTTTGGCTTGTTCCTGCAAAATCACATGTTGAAATTGATCTCCAACTGGGCAGTGTTGAGAGATAGGTCTTACTGGGAGGTGTTTGGGTCATGGAAATCAATCCCTCATATATAGACTAATGCTTTCATGTTGTTGGGGTGATTTGGGGTGGTGAATTTTAGCTTCAGCAGGAATGAGATTGTTCCAGAGAACACCTTGTGGAAAAGAGTCTGTCTTTCTGGTTTCTCTCTCTTGCTTTCTCTCTCACCACGTGATCTCTTTGGACCCATCTGCTCTTTGTCCATTCCCTGCCATAAATGGATTCAGCCTGAGTCCCTCACCAGGTGTAGCTGCCCAATGGTAGACTTTCAGCCACCAGAATTGTGAGCATAATAAAATTCTTTCTTTTAAAGGACCTCAGGCATTCTGTTACAGAAACACAAACTATAATAAACCAATGTACATATAAATTACTAAATCAAAGGCAGTATAAATTACTTATGGAGTGGATAGTACAAATCCTATTTACATTTGAAAGAATAAGGAGATAAAGAATGCAGAACTATATAGTAAAATGAGATACCCATGTCTCAAAAAAAAAAAAAGAGAGAGAGAGTGAGAAAATGATAAAAATAATTTGCAGCATAGCTGCAGAATGAAGGCGGACTGAAAAATGAAGGCATGTCTTCAAAAAAAAAAAAAAAAGAGAAAATGATAAAAACAAAAACAAAAACAAAAAACTTGAGCATACCCATAAAATAAAGGTGGATTAAAATGTGAAGACATTATATAATCTGTAATATTCTCAACCCCATGAAATCAGAATTCAATCAGTAACATAAAGCCTTTCATTGAACCTGTTAAGCTAAGAGCTAGACCTCCCTAAGTTATGGGAGCTTATTTAAAGGCACTTGACAGCCATGATTGAACCAAAGGAAAGTTGAGTCTTGAGTGTGTGCTCACCTGGGTGATTGGGAAAAATGTGAAAGCCAGAACACATTCTCTCTCTCTCTCTCTTTCTTGTTTTTGTTTTGTTTTGTTTTGTTTTTTTGTTTTTTTGTTTTTTTTTTGGCTCCACTATGAACTGGCTGGGATGTCTGTCTCACATACTCTAAGAGTAGCTGAGAACGACCATGGCTCTCCAGACTAAGACTAGGAGCCACAGCAAGGTTTGCAATCGTTAGGTGAAGTGGTATAGTTGTTGGGGGAGGTGAAGCTGGAAGAATACCCTTGGTGATAAGGAATCCAGTGAAGACACTGTGGATTGTTAGGTACTTGATTGAGTCAATTAGAAATAGGTTATTTTCATTAATAATAATCAGCACTGAGACGTGAGGTTGTCTTATCAGAGCTAAGAAAAGACTCTGGGTACTGTAGACAGCTGTCAAGGAGGTGGCAATAAGAGTATGAGAAGGGACTCAGGTGCTGGTATATGATGTATTTCTCATTTTCTTTTTTTTAAAATTTATTTATTTTTTAACTTTTTTATTGCATTTTAGGTTTTGGGGTACATGTGAAGAACATGCAAGATTGTTGCATTAGGTACACACATGGCAGTGTGATTTGCTGCCTTCCTTCTCCTCAGCTATATCCGCCATTTTCATAAGAAGGACTTTGGAGTAAAAGTCTGCGAGGAAAGGTACACTTCTAAGTGCTAGGCTACCAGTAATAAGGTAAGATAAGGCAAATGGTAAAGTCGTGAGTAATCCTCCTAGTTTTCAAATGTCTTGTTCATCATTGAGATTATGGATGACAGATCCTGAACATAAAATTAATATAGCTTTAAAAAAGGCATGGATGCAGCTGTGAAGGGATGCTAGGTGTGGCTGATTAATGCCAATTGTGACTGTTATAAGGCCCAGCTGCCTTGTTGGAAAATGCAACAATTTTTTTGATATCATTTTGTGTTAGAGTGTTGATTGCTATAAATAAGGTGGTAATAGCCCCTAGGCATGATGTAAAGGCTTGGATTAATGGGTTATTTTCTATGAAAGGGTAGAGGCAGGTAAGCAGGAAAACCCCAGCTGTAACTATAGTGCTGGAGCCGTGCTGAGACTGGGGTTGGGCCTTCTGTGGCACATGGAAGTCAGACATGGAGACCAAATTGAGCTGACTTTACCGCTGCTGCTAAGAGAAGGCTAATTAATGAAAGAGAGTCGGCCATGAGATTTAGAATATATGCATGTTGAAATTTTCATGTGTTGGAGAATAAGAAGAATCATGCTGTAGCTAACATAAAGCCTATATCGAGGATGCAGTTGTGTAGAATTGCTTGCAGGGCTGCTGTTTTAGCATCTGCTCAACCTTATCATCGATGAATTAGTAAGAAGGATATAATTCCTACAACTTCTCATCCAATAAAGGGTTGAAAGAGATTGTTGGTAGTAACCAGAACTAATATCATAATGAGGAAAGTAAGTAGATATTTGAAAAATTGATAGATGTTAGGGTCTGAACTAGATCATATTGAATCAGATCATCACAATGATAATGTGAAGCTAATTTAATCAGTGATGATATGGCGTGTACTAAATATTGCACCAACCTAATCATCTCTGTCTCCACCTTTCTTAATACCCTATGAGTTAGGTGTGGTCTTCAAACATTCATATTAAAAGATGTAGAAGATTCATATTTTGAAAAGCTCATTGTTCTCCAGAGGAAAAGGGCAGCACTTAGAGTTAACTGCATCCAGGTGACCTCTGAAGTTCAACACTGCAGTGAAGGAGATCCTGACCTTGAGGAGTGCTTAACAAAATTTTTCTGGAAGAGTCACTGGGGGAAACATTCATAGAACCCTGGGGTGAGTGGAACTTACATGGAGAATATTATGTCTCTCTTCCTTTACAACTAATAAATGACAGTGACAAAAAATATCTAATTATCTTACGCCTACTTAATGATATTATTTGTAACTCATATTATTACTTTTTATGACAGGAGATTATTAATTATTGTTATTTTGTGTATTTCATAATTGTTCAGTATATTTTTTAAAGAATTTTAAATATCTAGTATTTGCTGCAATACATTTGTATGCATTGTGAATGTATGGAATTCACAATAAAACATATCTATACATATAGGCATGTATATATGTGTGTGTGTTTAATGCATGTATTAATATTGGTACATTGAATTAAGTAAAAAGAGGTATTTATTGAATACTGTAAATGTTGTGCTTTCATGACCTTAAGCTTTTAGACATGATTTTAAATTGCTAAGGCAATGATAAGATGAAAATGTTGATACTAAAGGAAATAAGAAGGCTCTCCAAAATACCCTAGCTTAGAAATCAAAACACAATTGTTGAGCAGATAAATGTCTAGGGCATAATTTAATAATTTTGCCTTATATTTCACATAATTTAATATGATAATATATAAATTAATTTTTATTAATTTTATTAATATAAAATAAATTAATTTTATTTATATATTATCATATTAAATTATGTGATAATATATAAATAATTTCACCTAATTTAATGTAATACTTGTGATTTTAATTGAGGCTTAAAGCAAGCTCTATCCTCTGGGAATTTGATTAACCACTACTCCTGAGGGTATGAGTTGGGCATTATTGTTAGGGAAGCAAGGCATAGGAGAGCTAGAGTGACACCATAGGAGAGAGAAAAATGGCTTCCATGAAGGGAGTGTTTGTGGAAGGGGACCCAAACATGGAGTCCAAAGGGGTGTGGAAGAAGAGGAGGAAGAGGAAGAAGAGGACTTTTTAAGAGGAACCCCAACTTTCTCTAAGACCTCAGGCCAATGAAATTAGTTCCTTAGAATTTCCGCTGGAGTGGTTGATGTTTTGTTTCTTCCTGCACCTGCTAAATTTAAACATAAACTGTTAAATCTCCCAGATGGAGAGAGATGGGAAGGGGGCCGGGTGCTGGGAAGTTCTTGCCCTTGAAACTGTGCCCCCTTGTGGACCTGGAAAGAGAACACATTCCCTCAGTCCTAAGATGTTTATTGCTAAGGAAGCAGCTTAGTAATGCCTGAAAGGACAGACTCCAACAACCACGGAGAGTCCAGACGTCCTAAAACTCACAACAGTACACGCTTTCTAGGTAATTGTAGTTATGCTTTATGCTTTCATGTACTCACACAACAAAATGCCAAAGACGGTTTTTAATAAATGGATCAATAGAATAATACATTTTGTCATGCTGTTTACTCACCTGCACGGAGGCACAGGTTAATGTAGTCTTTACGTAGAAAAGACCCTGAGATAAGAAAAACCTAAAACAAAGATGGCACATTCCTCCTCTTGCTTTCCGAGGGCATCCTACTCTGTAGAAGAGTGGCTTTTAATAAACTTGCTTTTTTTCACTGCATTTTGCCACTCACCTTGAATTCCTTCCTGCAAAAGATCCAAAACCTCTCTGAGGGTCTGGATCAAGACCCCTTTATCTGGTAACATCATGGACATGCCAACAAAAATTAGAAGCATCATGCTGGCTCAGGCCACTGAACAAGCAAGGTGGGTGCATAATAAAAATGTCACAGAAGTGCAAATATAGTCTGGGAGAGAGCCAAGCAGGTCCAGTAGCCCTTGAAATATAGCGATCTCCTAACAACCATTTGTCATGTTGTTGATTGCATCCATGGCATATACCACATCCAGCAGAACACAGTTATAGGGCTGTAACAGATGGGCAACTGAATCACATGGAGCCTCTCTCTGTCAACCAAGGCAACATATACGTATTGACAGTGTAGTTACTGCTACATGGCAGACACAAGGTTTTCCTTGTAAGCAAGCTAATCAAGCTAGTACTATGAAAGTTTTAGAGGCTCGCAGTACTGTGTATAGACAACCCTGGTGCATTGACAGTAACTGACATACCCATTCTGCTGCACATTATGTTCAGGACTGGGCCAGAGAACATGGCATAACATGACACTTTTATGTCCCATAAAACCCCAAGCAGTGGGGTTAATCAAAAGGAAAAATGATCTTTAGAAAGTACAAATTCAAGCTCTGCTGCGTAAACCTAGCTTGCATGGATAAATGAATACACAATCTGCAGTCTTTATTTCTTTAAATTCAGTCAAAAGCAGGACCCCTGAACCATATGACTGATTAGGGCAACTGTTCCTCCTGGTCTACCACCATTCAAAGAAGGGTAACTGAGACCATAGCTTTGCTCCCACACCTGCTGACAAAAAAAAAAAAAAAAAGTGTTTTGTGCATGAAGATGCCAATGGACATAGTTCCAGGAGAAGGGTCATTTCACTGAGGCTTAAATGGTGACAAATACTCCCAAGCTGTATAGGCTATTTCCTGCCCGTGAGTGGCAAATATCTTGGACAGTTGGAATGGTCCCCATTGATCCCATTGAACACTTTAAATGTCCAAGAGAAATGTGTATACTCCGTGGCATGGTGGTGGACTTTCTATTATGCTGTACTCTCAACCAGATTGCTTTGATAACTGCTTCCAAACCTAGGTAACATATGGAATATGGCCCCTTTATGAAAGTTGGCTACATAACTGGGTTGGGTACTTGGATAGCTGGCAGCAGGAGACACTGCTTCGTTTAGGTGTCATACTCTCAGGCTGTTCACTGTCCTGCTTTTGTCTTTGCTATTCCTGTGCTGTCTGCCTTTGGTGGAGTCAACACAGTGCTGCTAAAGTCATACAATATCACACACCCTTCTTCTCGGCCCAGGAACCATGGTGGGAGAGGTGGGCATGTGAGACTATAAAGACAGTTTCAAGAGTGGAATAAAAGAAAACAACTTATTGCATGGCAAGAGTAAGGCCACCTTGAAGCAAAGCCATGATAATGACAGTGTTTGATTTCTAAATACCAAGGTGTTCTGCAAAAAGGCCCTCAAGCAATGCCTGTAGCATAGACAACCCTGCTAAAAGAAACATTCCCTGTAACACATACACCCCTAGAGAAACACTGCCTGTAGCATTGATAATCCTCCTGAGACACACTGCCTGAAGCATACATAATCCCCAAGAGAAACATTGCCTGTAGCTTGGATAACCCCCAGAGAAACATTGCCTGTAGCATAGAAAATTCCACAGAGAAACACTGTCCATAGCATAGATAATCCTCCTAGAAAAACACTGCCTGTAGTGTAGGTAAGATTCCTAGAGAAACATTGCCTGTAGCATAATCCCCCCAGAGAAACACCGCCTGTAGCATAGATAATCCCCCCAGAGAAACACTGCATGTAGCATACATAATCCTATTATAGAAACACTGCCAAAACACTGCTTGTAGCACAAAGAATCCCCCTGGAGAAACACTGCCTGTAGCACAGATAATTCCCTTAGAGAAACACTGCCTGTAACATAGATAATTCCCTAGAGAAGCACTGCCTGCAGCATAGATAATCCTCCAGAGAAACACTGCCTGTAGCATAATCTCCCAGAGAAACACTGCCTGTAACATAGATAATCCTCTTGGAGAAACACTGCCAGTATGATAGATTATTCCCCCCAGAGAAAGACTGCCTGTAGCATAGATAATCCCCCTAGAGAAACACTGTCTGTAGCATAGATAATTCCCCTAGAGAAACACTGCCTGTTGCATAGATAATCCTTCCAGAGAAACACTGCCTGTAGCATAGATAATCCCCCTAGAAAAACACTGCCTGTAGCATAGATAATCCTTCCAGAGAAACACTGCCTGTAGTATAGATAATCCCCCTAGAAAAACACTGCCTGTAGCATAGATACTCTCCCTGAAGAAACACTGCCTGTAGCACAGATAATTACCCTAGAGAAACACTGTCTGTAGCATATATCATCCCCAGACAAACACTGCCTGCATCATAGATAATACCCCAGACAAACAGTGCCTGTGGCATAGATAATCTTTCCAGAGAAACACTGCCACATACCATACATCACACCCCCAGAGAAACTCTGCCTGAAGCATAGTTGATCCCCCCAGAGAAACACTGTCTGTAGCACAGATAATCTAGCAGAGAAACACTGCCTGTAGCATAGATAATACCCCTAGAGAAACACTGCCTGTAGCATAATGAGCCAGAAAAACACTGCCTGTGGCATAGATAATCCCTCAGAGAAATACTATCTGCAGCATAAATAATCCCCCAGAGAAACACTGCCTGTAGCATTGATAATCCTCCAGAGAGACACTGCTATGTACCATATATCACACCCCAAGAGAAACACTGCCTGTAGCATAAATGATCCCCCTAGAGAAACACTGCGTCTAGCATAGATAATCCCCTTAGAGAAACACTGCCTGTAATATAAATAATCCCCTTAGAGAAACACTGCCTGTAGCAAAGATAACCCTTCAGATAAATAGTGCCTGTAGCATAGACAACCTCTCCAGAGAAACACTGCCCCATACCATACATCACACCCCAGAGAAACACTGCCTCTAGCATAGATAATCTTTCTAGAGGAACACTGCTTGTAGCACAGACAATACCATTAGAGAAATACTGTCTGTAGCATAGATCATCCCCAGACAAACTGCCTGTAGCAGAGATTATCCCTCTAGAGAAACACTGCCTCTAGCATAGATAATCCTCCCAGAGAAACACTGCCTGTAACATAGATAATCCCCCTAGAGAAACACTGCCTGTAGCATAGATAATCCCACAGAGAAACACTGCCTGTAACATAGATAATGCCCCTAGAGAAACACTGTCTGTAGGATCGATAATCTCCCTAGAGGAACACTGCCTGTAGCATAGACAAGCCCCCTACAGAAAAACTGCCTGTAGCATAGATAATCCCCCTAGAGAAACACTGCCTGTAGCATAGATAATCCTCTTAGAGAAACACTGCCTGTAGCATAGATAATCCCCCTAGAGAAACACTGCCTGTAGCATAGATAATCCCCCTAGAGAAACACTGCCTGTAGCATAGATAATCCCCCTAGAGAAACACTGCCTGTAGCATAGATAATCCCCCTAGAGAAACACTGCCTGTAGCATAGATAATCCCCCTAGAGAAACACTGCCTGTAGCATAGATAATTCCCCTAGAGAAACATTGCTTGTAGCATAGATAATCCTCTCAGGGAAACACTGTCTGTAGCATAGATAATCCCCCTAGAGAAACACTGCTTGTAGTATAGAAAATCCCCCCAGAGAAACACTGCCTGTAGCATAGAAAATCCCCCTAGAGAAACATTGCCTGAAGTATAGATAATCCCCCTAGGGAAACATTGCCTGTAACTTAGATAATCCCCTTAGAGAAACACTGAGTGTTTCGTAGATGACTCACCATAGAGAAACACTGCCTCTAGCATAGATAATTCTCCCAGGGAAACACTGCCTGTAACATAGATAATCCCCCTAGAGAAACACTGACTGTAGCATAGATAATCCCACAGAGAAACACTGACTGTAGCATAGATAATGCCCCTAGAGAAACACTGCCCGTGGCATAGATAATGCCCCTAGAGAAACACTGCCTGTGGCATAGATAATCCCCCCAGAGAAACACTGCCTGTAGCATAGATAACCCCCCTAGAGAAACACTGCCTGTAGCATAGATAACCCCCCTAGAGAAACACTGCCTGTAGCATAGATAACCCCCCTAGAGAAACACTGCCTGTAGCATAGATAATCCCCCCAGAGAAATACTGCCTGTAGCATAGAAAATCCCCCTAGAGAAACATTGCCTGAATTATAGATAATCCCCCTAGGGAAACATTGCCTGTAACTTAGATAATCCCCTTAGAGAAATACTGAGTGTTTCGTAGATGACTCACCATAGAGAAACACTGCCTCTAGCATAGATAATCCCCCAGAGAAATGCTGCCTGTAGCATAGATAATTATCCCTTAAAGATGTTTATGTACCCTTTGCAGTGGTCATGGGTTTTGGTAAGGAAGTCTGAGGCATGATCAACCACACATGTTATTCCAAAAGCAAGCTATACAAAGTGTATTATCTGGAGGTCAGGTGCAGGGATCCAGCATCCTGTGGCTGCCTGAGACATGATATCTTTGGTAAATTTCTAGTCCGTGTTTCTTTCTGAGAAACTGCATTTTTCAGCCTCCTTCTTCTGCCTCTGAGCCTAGGAAGGCCTTTGGCAGTAGGTTTGCATAGATCTGCTCACTGTGGCGCCTTCAGGGTTTGACTGTTCTGTCTTGGTGTACTCTTATTTGGGGTTAATCTGTCTGATGATGTTAACCTTCCTGTAACCGGCTATTTATATGGAAATATGGAAATTTCCATAATTTGGAAAATTTTGTTACCATTTCTTTAAAACACTTCTCTATGATTTGCTGTTTCTTAAAGTCCAACGACTCTTAGGTTTTCCCTTTTAAGGTTACTCTGTAGATCTCATAAATATTCTTCACTCCTTTTCATTCTTTTTTAGAAAAAAATATCCCCTGACTGCATTTTCAAAAAGGGTGTTTTTGGGGTCACCGATTCTTTCTTCTGCCTGAGCAGTTCTGCTGTGAAGACCCTATTATACCTATTGTACACTCTTCAGGCTGGCCAGTGTGTTTCTCAGCTTCACAATTTCTAGTGTTTTAAATTATTATTATTTTAATCTATCTTTTAAATTACTCAAATAAATTTCTGGATTGATTTTATATTTCATGTTAAAGTTTGCTTTTTTTCTCCCAAAACTAAAATTTCCATATTGCTTTTCTGTGCTATCTTAAAGTCTGCTGTTTTTTTTCATCGTTTTCCCCAACACTGCAATTTCCAAGTTTTTATAAGAGAGTTCACACATGACCATCTTGTTAGGGTCTGTGACTGATGCCTGCTTTGTCCATTTGGGGACATGACGGTTTCAGGTCTATTCTTGTTCCTTATGAATGCATGTCTATGTCTTTGCACTGAAGTTTAATTTGCCTTTGCTATTTCAGTCTTCCCTGTCTGACTTGTTTTAGAGTATGTCTCTCCAGGCATCCTCATTTCTGAGTTGCCTCACCCCGGGACTGCTGCCTTCCTCTCAGCACTAGATGGGGCCCGAAGCCCAGGTTGCTGAGGCTCTCAGGCTGGTTCCCAGTGGGGCCTTTCCTTACGGTGGAGGGTGGTCCCTAGGGGATTCCTGGGTGGCGCGTGGGCTGGCCAGGGCTTCCTGCTGGGAGCACCCGAAGGTGCATTTCCTACAGTGCTGAGGAGCAGCCAGAAAACTCTGCGCTGGTGCTGCTCGCCCATGCCTGCTGTTCCACTCCGGCGGCCCTCAGGAGTTCTCACCCTACAGGCATTGCGGATGCTTCCTGCAGGTGGAGGCTGGAGTGGCTTTACTGAGAAAGAACCCAAGAAGCTGAGGAAGCTGGCTACCACCTGGATTCCACTTTTTCCAGCGTAGAAATGTGACTGCAGGGGACCTTTCTGTGCAGTGCCTGTCAGCCTGTGGGTGCGACAGCCTAGTTAGAGGTCCCTTTTGCCACCTTCTGCTTGAGGTGTTTTACTTCTCTCTTGCCCCATAAATGGGCGCAGTCTCAGTTTTGTGTTTTGAGATATTTCTAGTATATTCTTGTTGCTGGTTTTGGTTTTTTGAGAGGGAGAGTAAAACCAGATTTCTACTTCATGGCCATTTTGGTTGAGAATTTTTTGTTGTTTACATTCCCAAGTTACTTGAATGAGAGCTGGACCTTGCACAAAGTATGGACCAACTTCAATGGATTCCAACTGATATAAAACTTATAACTGCACAAATGTTATAGATGACCTCTGAAGGTGATCTTGGGCAGCCCGCCCCGTCACTGCATGAATATATAACCTGTGACGTTTTCTTTGATTCCTCTTCCACTCATCTTCTGAATTGCTGAAACCTAACCCCATTAGTACCTTCTGCTCTCTTGTAAGTCACACAGTCTCTACAGTAAAAGTTGCAGCTCACATGTATGGTCTTGCTATCCAGTGTGCCACTGGTGGTGTGTTCCTCCAGCCTCCATTCTGGGCTTCTTGTTGGTGTCATTGCTGTGAATACATTGTCCTCTGGAGCAGGCTAGAAACTGACTTTTTTTTTTTTAACTTGGGTTAAGGGTTCACTACAAACCCTGTCTCAAAATTCTGACAGAGCCAGGCATGTGCTGAGAAAGGCTGCCAAGATGAGGCTTGCACTTTACAGTGAGGAATGGCACCTAGGAAATTCTCCATGGGCTCCTCCTTCCAGGGACAGGGATATAAGGTTTGCAGAAAACACGGTGTTAAGAGGCTATTGTAACCTAATTATGGAAGGGACGTTCCATTTCTTTTTCCACATCCATTTAGTCAAAAGCAAGTCACTACATCCATCTCACAGGCAAGGGGAAGGGGCTGCACAGCATGTGGGGCTGGAGGTCATGTCTGCTTCGCAAAGCCTAGAACACCCTTGCCCCAGGTAGCCTCAGGACTTGCTCCTTTATCTCCTTCAAGTCTTGGCTCAGGTCTTACCTGTGCAGTGATGCCTTCCCTGACTACCCTATTAAAATTACAGTCTCAATTCTCAAAAGAAAACAAAATGACACACAAGTGTATGAAAAATTGCTAAACACCACTAATCATTAGGAAAATACAAATTCATGTAACAATGGGCTATAACCACACACCTGTTAGAATGGCTACTAGCAAAAAGACAAAAGGTAACAAGTGTAAGTGAGGATGTGAAGAAAAGGGAAACTTTGCATACTGTTGCTGGGAACATAAATTAATACAACCATTATAGGAAGAGGTGTGAGATTTATTTAAAGAATTAAAAATAGAATTGTCACATGATCCAGTAATATCACGACTGCATATATATCCAAAAGAAATGCTATCAGTCTGTCAAAGAGATATCTGCACCCCGATGTCCATTGCAGAACTAATTACAGCAGCAGGGTGTGGGAACAGCGTAAGTGTTCCTCCAAGGCTGAATGAATGACGATAATGTGGTATTGATACGTAGTGAAATACTATTTGTCCCAAAAAAGAATAAAAACCTGACATTTGCTACAACATGGATGCACCTAGGGGACATTTTGCTAAATGAAATAAGCCAGGTACAGAAAGACAAATAATGCATGATTACACTTATATGGGGAATCTAAAATCATTGAAATCATAGAATCAGAGAGTACTATGGGCTGGAAAGAGGAAAAAAATGTGAAAGTGTTAGTAAAAGTACACAGAATTTCAATCAGGTGGGATTAAGTTCAAGAGACCTATTGGACCACGTGATGGCTTTAGTTAATAATAATATATTCCTGAAATTTGGTCTGAAAATAGGTTTTTGGTGCTCTCACTACAAAAAGAAATGTTAAGTATGTGAGGTAATAAGTGGGCTATCTTGATTCAGCCATTTTACGGTGCGTACATATTTCAAAACAACATGGTGCATCCAATCATCTATACTTTTAGCAGTTAAAATAGATAAAATAATTAAATAAATTAAAATAAATGAAATAAAATTGCAGTTCTCACCCATCCGCCCCCTATCCTCCTCCCCAGTCAATGTCTACCCATACAGTGGTGGTGTGGAGTCAGCTCTCACCAGCTCATGAGAGAGTTGATTGTTACATTTTCTGAAAATGTGGGACTCTGTTTTCTTTTCTTTTCTTTTTTTTTTTTTTTGCATTGATAGAATGTAACTGACCACAGTAGGGACATATACACCACATAAATTGACAA
Organism: Saimiri boliviensis; assembly: GCF_048565385.1. Taxonomy (NCBI): domain Eukaryota; kingdom Metazoa; phylum Chordata; class Mammalia; order Primates; family Cebidae; genus Saimiri; species Saimiri boliviensis. Next base: position 126,233 of record NC_133468.1, read on the forward strand.
ATTAGGGATTTTTTTTTTTTAACTTTCAGTAGTCTTTAACTTTATAAAATTTTAACTTTTCTACACACAAAAACCATTCTAGGAATTAATCTTTTAAACACTTATGAAACTGCAAATTATAAAATAAGAAACTTAACACTTATAATCACAAGGGGCATTATAGTTAGTCCTTCCACTACATGTAACACTGGGGTATAGTTTCAAGATTGAATAGAATATTATAATACACAGATGGTGGGGAATTGACCCCTTCAGTGTACTAAGATTTTTCTTTTTTTTTTTTTCTTCAACTTTTATTTTGAGTTGAGGGGTACATGTGCAGGATGTGCAGGTTTGTCATGCAGGTAAACATTTGCCATGGTGGTTTGCTGCACAGATCAACTCATCACCTAGGTATTAAGCCCAGCCTGCAGTAGCTATTCTTCCTGATACTCTCCCTTCCCCGCAACACCATCCGATAGGCTCCAGTTTGTGTTGTTCCCTCCATGTGTCCATGTGTTCTCATTGTTTAGCTCCCACTTATAAGAGAAATTTGGCATTTGGTTTCCTGTTCCTCTGTAAGTTTGCTAAAATAATGGTCTCCAGCTCCGTTGATGCCCCGGCAAAGAACATAATCCCATTCTTTTTTTATGGCTGCATTATATTCCATGGTACCACATTTTCTGTATTCAGTTTATCATTAATGGGCATTAGGGTTGATTCCATTCTTTGCTATTGTGATTAGTGCTGTAATGAACATATGTGTGCATGTATATGTCCCGAACTGCAGGACAACAACAGGAGCTCGAAGGGAGGGAGTGGGGATGGATGGGCAGGAGACACGAAGAATGGAGACAAGACAGGAGTCTGATCAAGTCTCGTTTATTGTTGCTGAGCTCACAGCTTAAATAGGCCAGGCAGGGAGGCAGGGCAAAGGAAGCTTGCATTTGGGAAGGCCTTCCTAAGTTTCAAAAACTGAAACTTACCAGCAGGAAACAGAAACTGAAACATTCAGCAGAGAAACAGGAACTGAAACTGAAACATTCAGCGGAGAAACAGAAACTGAAACATTCAATGGAGAAACAGAAACTGAAACATTCAGCCGAGAAACAGAAACTGAAACATTACTGAAACTTATCAGCGAGGAAACAAAGACTGAAACTTGTCAACAGCAAACATTAAACTGAAACTTGTGGGCAGGAAGCAGGAACTGAAACTTAACTTGTGCAAACCTCAACAGATCACAAAATGGCGGCTATTGCTGCCCACACCCAGCCGCTCAACAGGCACCTCTCGGTGAGCCTGGGTTGAACCTCATCATTGGTGAGTGGTCAAAGGGAGCATCCTGTATGTTGATCTGCCACCAATATCAGCCCTGAGCCTGGTGGGCGAGTGACTAGGATAAAGGTCTCCACAATAGCCCAACCCCTGGGGAACCTGGGTCTCTGAATCCGTGACCTATAGAGGGTTTTTCAGGTCCCAAACCTCACGGAAGAACCTGGTTTACCTGATTTTTCTTGTGTTTGTGGTGGAAAAACGACAAAACCGAGAGGGGGAGGAAGTGGAAAGGAAAAGATAAAATAATGGGAAAGCAAATAATGAGACTGCTTACCAAAACAGCCAGTGGTGTGTGTGTGGGCTGGTCTGATGACCTGGGTTGGTAGGTCGATCTCTTCATGGAGGGAGCACAAGAGCAGGGATGGGAGTTTGGTCTCCTGTAGGAGTTCCCCCATCCCAGGTTTTGGTACCAAAATGTTAAATATTCACGCTTTGAATGAAGATACCCCCCAGACAGGCTTTTGTGGGCAACGTGGCTGTTCGTTTACCTGGATGCAGGTCAGCTAAGACCAAAAATGGCATTAGCAAAGGGTAGTGGGATGGGAGTTGGTTTTATAGGTTTGGGGTGGGCAGTGGAAACTGTAAACAGAGTAAGATCAGTTACAGTGGTGGGTAGGGGCAAGGAGTATACATGACCATAAGTTCAGTTACAGTGGTGGCTGGGGTGAGGCAGAAGAGCAGTTAAAATGACAGGATGAGTGAGGGGTATTCACATTCATAAGAAGAGTTGAGATGGCAGGGTTGGGTGAGGGGTTTGTCTGGGGAAGCTCTGCTGGGCGCTAAGCGACAATGGTGAACGCAGGTAGGGGGTGGTGGGAGACGATCAGGAGGCAAGCAGGACTTCAGACTTTCAGGTTCCAGGTTTGCATATGGAGACCTGACACCAGGTTCAAGCAATTTCCTGCCTCCGTCTCCTGAATAGCTGGGATTATAGCTGCCCGCCATCACACCCAGCTAATTTTTGTGTTTTTAGTAGAGACGGGGTTTCTCCATCTTGGCCAGGCTGGTCCTGAACTCCTGACCTCATGATCCACCTGCCTCGGTCTCCCAGAGTGACGGGATTACAGATGTGAACCACCGTGCCTGACCACCTCATAGTCTTTGTCTGAAATACAGGGACAGAGGTATACTTCCCAGGGCAGTCCAGGGTCCAGTGAGACGAGTTATCAGGTCTCTCAGCAGAGTGACTTGGACAAGGGAGAGGCTCCACAGCTGTCCTCTTTCCTCAGTTGCTAAGAGCGATTGTGAGTGAGACTGGAAAGTAGCCCAGGTGGGAGAGTGGCCATGTGCAGGGAGGAGGTGACCTGGTGAGGAAGGAGACCCAAGCATCTAAGATCACCTCCCCCTTGACTTTTACACCTTACTTCAATAGAAGTAAAGGCTGGCCGACCGGGTGCCACCTTATAGATCTCAGGCATGGCATGGGGGAATCTTTCCGGAAGGTGTTGTTTTAACTTACACGAGTTCAGGCCCCCACCCCACACCTACTCCATGGACCAAGACCCTTCCCCATGTAATTTCTAGAACTGTAAACCCAAGACCCTTTCACATGTCGTATCTGGAGTTGTCAGCCTCTGTAAAGCTGGGCTTCTGATTGTTAGAGGAGCTTGGCCACCAGGCAGTTACGCCGCCTTGCTCCAGCGCGCCCTCTGCTGGTGACCGGGGGCACTGCAGGGCAGAGGCCGCGCGCCCTCTGGTGGCCGTCCCTCTGCACCACTTGAAGTTGAAGAGCAGAGTGTTCAGCGCCGTCGTTCTGGAAATGCCAACTGATATGGAGCCCACTAGCCCGTGTGTTTCCAAAAACGAAGAAGGGACAATTAATTGGAAACCATAGGAATGAGATAAACATGGATGCACGTTTTACAACTGATGGAAAAATTCACTTAACATAGTCTTTGCGCATAAAATGCAAACTGTCAGAGGCCTCTTAACCATAGTGACTTTATTTTAAATAAAAGCTTTAGAAAAAGCTATATCTGGGCAGGGTGCAGGGCTCACGAGTGTGATCCCAGCACTCTGGAAGGCCAAGGCGGGAGGATCAATTGAGATCAGGAGTTCAAGACCAGCCTGGGAAAATATCGAGATCCTCATGTCTACAAAAAATATAAAAATTAGTTGACATGGTGGCTCGTGCCTGTGGTTCCAACTACACAGGAGGCTGAGGTTGGAGGATCGCTTGAGCTCAGGGCTTTGAGGCCACAGTGAACCAGTCATCATGCTCACACCACTGCACTCAAGCCTGGGAGACAGAGTGAGACACATTCTCTCTCTCTCTCTCTCTCTCTCTCTCTCTCTCTCTCTCTTTCTCTCTTTCTCTTTCTATCTCCCTCTCTCTCTCACACACACACACATACACACACACACACAGGTTAAATCTGTTGAATTATGTATTTAGGGACTGAGTACCTTTGGTCATAAAATATTTATGGTTGCAGGAACAAGTTAATAACTAAGTACAGACCCAAAACTTATAAAATTATACCAGTACTTTAAGCAAAAAGCATTCTTAATTTAAAAATAAGTTTTAAAGATAATAGTACACTCCTAAATTATTGTTAAAATCAATAGTAACAGAGAAAAGTAGCAATACAAATAGCCTGACAGAAACTGATCGCAATCATTCATAAGAGACAACACTATTCTTAATAACCTATATAAACAAACATTAAGTAATTCTGTTTGTACGTTAATGCGCTGTGGTTACAGGTGTGATTACTTAATGTTTACCTTAAGTAAGCACACCTGTAATCCCAGTACTTTGGGAGGCCGAGGAAGGCAGATAACCTGAGGCCAGGAGTTGGACACTAGCATGGCCAACATGGTAAAACCCAGTCTCTACTAAAAATACATTAAAAAAAATAGCTTTGCACAGTGGCAGTATCATAGGCAGTGAGGTTTATCTGAGGTGTGATTATTGCTAATTGAAAACTTTTCCCAATACCCCGCTGTGATGACTGGAAATAAAGTAAGCATTGGCAATTTTTGGAAGTCTCTACAGGGATGGAATAAAAAAATTAAACAACAACAAAAAAATAAATTAAAATAGAAAATTAAAAAAAAATTAGCTGGACGTGGTGGTGCACATCTGTAATCCTACCTACTTGGGAGGTAGAGGCAGGAGAATCCTTAAACCCAGGAAGCAGAGGTTTTAGTGAGCCGAGATCATGTCATTGTGACAAGGGTAAAATTCCGTCTGAAAAAAAATTTTGTTCTTTAAAACAGCTGCGTTCCTCCTCTTGCTTTCTGAGGTCTCCCTGCTCTGTCACTTAGTAGTGGCTAATAAACTCTTTTAATGTCACTAGACTGTGCGACTTGCCATAAATTCCATTTCGTGTGAGACCCAAAATCCTGTTGCTGGGGTCTGGGACAAGACCCCTCTTCTGCAGACAAAATTATACTAATTATTTTTTCTTTTTTTTTTTGAGACTGAGTCTTGCTCTGTTGCCCAGGCTGGAGGGAAACGGCGTGATATTGGCTCACTGCAGCCTGTGCCTCCCAGGTTCAAGCGATTCTTTTGTTTCAGCCTTCTGAATAGCTGGGATTACAGGCGTCTGCCACCACACTGGTTAATTTTTGAATTTCTAGTAGAGACAGGCTTTTTCAATGTTGGCCAGAGCAGTCTTGACCTCTTGACTTCAGGTGATCCACATGCCTCAGCCGCCTAAAGTACTGGGCTGACAGGCATAAGCTACCTTGCCTGGCTGGCTTGCAACCTTGGTGATCACTTAGATATGGAGGGTGAAGGAGGAGGCGTGTCACGCAGATATCGCTCTTGGATTACCACCTGAGCTATTAGGCACAAGGCTCTATTATTGGTTCGAACCCTGAGAGCACCAGTAAACAGCTCGAGGTGGTGTGGAGCAACATGCTGTTTTCATGAGCACCTGGGTGCAGACGGGCTGAGGCCTAAAATGGTATCAGCCCCAAGTGAGGGTGAGGCTGGGGTTTTCTAGTCTCCTGTAAATGGGACGTGTTCCAGTCTGACATAACTGCTCCATGGTACCTAAACGGCCTCTCTCTTGATCTTCAAGGGGTCCTTGTCTTCCAGACTGCCCTTTTCTGGCTTCTGCTCGTTTGCTGACCCACGCTGCTGGTGCACATGGTCTTGTACCTTGGGACCAAGCCTGAGGAGGGAGGAGTAATCCCCCCAAGCTTTCAGGCCCCAGGGAGAATCTTTCATTAAAGAGAGTAGGCTGGCTGATTATTCTTTGTTAAGCACAACTCGGTTTTGCAGGTGCAGTGGGGTGCCTCAAGCTGAAAGCCTGACTCCTCATATGGGCCAGACCCTACGTGGCCGTTCTTGTGACTGCCAGACCACTGAGAGACAGTTTTATCTCACCTCTGTCCTGCACATGTTTATGGGTGCCTTCTCTGTGTTGGCAGATCTGGGGGTCCAGATAGGATCCCGTGAAGAGATCTCAAAGGTCATTAGTCCACAGTGTTTATCACATCACTTCCACAATCAAAGATGAATAAAATATAGAGCATATTTAATAATAAGGTTGATGGTGCACCTGTGCTAGGCAGTGTTTTAGTTCCTGAGACACCAAGGATTGAGACAATCATTGCCTTCGAGTTTTGCATCTGTTAAGTCCTGCTATCGAGAACTGTGTGTTTTAAAATGTCTAATTTATCAGGTGGGATCTGGGCTGTCTGTAAGCTTAGGTAAGGGGAGGCTGGTATCAAGCAAGTATCCAGTACCCCCTCAACATCCCAGTTCTTCTCCACCAATCTTCCAATTCTAGGACTGATGCAGAGGCCCTCGGAGCGACTTAAGAGGGGAAGTAGTCAGTGTGCTCTGTGGCTAGCTTGTTTGGGAGCATACATTGTAAATCCTCTGCAGACAAAACATTGGAAACAAGTAGTGTTTCAGCTTGAGTTTCTCGTAAATGGCTTGCAGTCGTATAAACCAGAGCATGTACACCACAGAGCAACATGAGGGTCCCTCTACCACCCTTTCTCCCAGCGGCCTAAGTGGGCATCTACACAGAATAATGTGTGCAGCCTCACTGTGTGGAAGTCCAGTGCTTTGTGCTTGGAGTGTCATCAGGGAAGGGCCCCTGACTTGGAAGGTTGATGAGCTGCCACGGTGGGAAGGAGGGGACGTGTGGTGCTGCTGGGTCTGCGTCTCACTCTGTGACAGGAGGCATGAGAGAGCCTTGGTCTTATGAAGACCTTGGGTGTCCCAGCTCACTTCAGCCCTGAGCAGCCTGATGCAGGCACTGGGCCTTGGTTCTGGAAGTGAGAATACAGCGCGGGCTTCCACTGCATGGCTGGCACAGTGGACATTCAGGTGCCTATTTGGGGACTGCTACGGAGTCCTGTGCCAGATGCAGTGGTGCACAACTGGGAGCCAAGGGTCTCTGCTTCTGCTGGAGAATCTAGGCAGATGTAAAGGGTTAAGGTTAGTGGTAGGGTTAGGGGTTAAGTTTAGGTTTGGTGTTGGGGTTTGGAGATTGGGGTCAAGGGTCAAGGGTCAGGGCTAAAGAGTAGGATGAGGGATTGGGTAGGGGTAGGGTTAGAGTCACGGGGTTAGGGTTTAGGGTTAGAGGTTAAGGGGGTGAGGGTGAGGGTAATAAGCAGATTACTAACAGATTACTAAAAGCAATTCTGCTTCACTTCAATAACAATCTTCTCCAACTCATTTTGTCTCCACAAACTTATTTTTCCAAGAAGAATCCCAGGCTTCTTGAAGAACCCAGTGACTTTTCGCACCTTAAATCTGTGAAATTCTGTCTTCTGCCGTACATATAGTTCAAATATACAACGCGAGGCAAAGCCAGACGCCTTCCTGAAGGGACCCAAGAAATTCTTCTCTTTCTCTCTCTGGAACAAAATGAATTCTTTTCTCTCTCTCTCTCTGGAACAAAATGAATTCTCTGGACCATCAGTGCTAACCTTCAAAAGCCAAACCCATTTGTGAGATCTCCTTTAAAACTACTCTAGAACCAAGTGTTTATATTTATATGACATTAATTTAGTATTTATATTAATATAAGGGAGAATGCTGAAATCTGTCTACGACACATGTTCCTCTGGCTTATTGCCCAGTAAATTGTTGTCTCAGACTAAACTTCGGTTTCTGTCTCTAATTTTTGAAGTAAAGAATGTAACTGATCTCAAAACATCTGCTTTTATTTTAGCGACTCGTGCTGCCATCTCCATTCTTCCTTGTATTCTTGCAATCTGTGTGGAAGTTCTTTAATGTGAACATTTTAACCACCTTCATGCTCCCATGTATAAGGTCAGCACATTCTTGCTTGAGGCCTTGGCTGCTCATCATCATAGTGTGCCCTAACATATTGTAAGATTTGGGTTTGTTTTGGGGATGAGGTCTACATATAGAGAAAGGAGAAATGCTTAGAGTCACCATCAGGACAGCTGGGATGAAAGCTGGGGATGGGCAGGTGCCTTTCAAGTCACCCCAAGCCTGAGGCTGGAGGAAACATGTCCACCCCCTGTAAACACTTTTATTCATGTTTTAATTACTCATTTGTCTTACAGCACTAAAGTAGTCAAAACAGGCGTATTAAAAAATGAAAAGTAGGCATATTAAAACTTGCAACATTATTTAAATTTAAATATATTATTCATACCTCATCAACATTTTCTTTTGTTGAAAAGTCTAAGATTAATTGACAGTATAGTTTTAATAGTAGATAGAATGATGTGTGTTTTATAAACATTAACATCCTACATTACATGTATGAACCAAGAAAATCTGAGACAGGCTTTAGATTTTTTAGGGAGTTTATTTTGCCAAGTTTGAGGATGCACACACCCGTGATGTATCCTCATGAGGTCCGGACAACATGTGCCCCAGGTGGTAGGAGCACAGCTTGGTTTTCTACATTTCAGGAAGTCATGAGACATCAATTATGTGTAATATGTACATTGGTTCAGTCCAGAAAGGTGAGACAACTTGAAGAGAGGCCAAACGGGGGTCTTCCAGATCATAAGTAGATAAAGATGAATGGTTTCATTCTTTTGAGTTGCTGATTACCCTTTCCAAATGAGGCAATCAGATATGCATTTATCTCGGTGAGCAGATGGGTGACTTTGGATAGAATGGGAGGCAGGTTTGCCCTAAGCAGTTCCCAGCTTGACTTCTCCCTTTAGCTTAGTGATTTTGGGTCTCCAAGATTTTTTTCACAAGGTCTAACATGTTTTCCTATGAACATTAATTATTCATTATGTATTTTATTACACAAATAAGGCCGAGATTTTTTAAAAAGTATCAACTTCATGACTAAGCTAAATAATTACATAGAAGTTCAACTAAATTTGTAAACATTCCAGAGTTTGGGTTTCCAATATTTTTTTGTGATTATTTTAAAGGTAAAGTATTTTTTCCCCATAAAACATAGAAACATCTAAAATCACCCATAGGATGTCCTACCAATTTTGTTTCTCTAGTTTCCTTATTTTCTGCAAAGCCTTATTGAGGAAATTGACTTTGAATATTCTTTTAAACTTTTCTGTTTTAGAAAGTGTTGTGGTGAAACATTGAATTATCATGGTCACAAATTCGGTTCACGTTTTTTCTCTGAATATTTTTTCTTAGTGGCCAATATTTCATTCTGGTGTATTATGGCTAAAAGGTAGACACTGGAAAAAAATAAAGACAAGAAGAATTTGGAATAAGTGATCCAGTCACAATGAGTCAATCAGCCATTGGAACATATTTTTACAAAGTCACTCTTGTTAAAATATTTATCCATGAATTGAAATCAAATCTGTAAGGTTATTATTTTTTTTCCTGACCTAGGGTGAACAGCATTTTAGAGATTGAACCCAGGGAACATCGACAGCACAAGAAAAATATGTGAAAAATAAGTTTACACATATGTAAAGCCCACAAGGAGTGAGGCGTTAGCTCCACCTTCTTGATGGTTGACTGTCTACATTAAGTATTTGGAATTCTTTTGCAAAGAAGATTTCTATTCAACTCCATTTGCTTATTCACCTACACATACAAATGGAGACACCTAGATAATTACTTGAAGCTTTAGTTAGTATTAAACACTGCAGCAGTATGTTGAACAGTTCATTCCTGTGTTGGCCAGCAGTAGCTCTTTTTATTGGCTCCAATTTTCCTTTGACATATTTCAATTTTTTTTAAGTACTTACTTACTTTTTGATACTTCTATCACACATTTCTTCAAAGAGCCTGATTCCTTTCAGAATGGTAGGAAAACTTATATCTGGCTGCTGAGTGAGCACATTGTGTCTTGTCTCTCATTAGCAATGCTAGGAAGTATATGTGTGTATGTCACCTACCTATACACACCTAGTTAGGAAGGTTTTGATGTGGAACTGTATCTGTATTAAACTAAACATAAGTTTATGTTGATGTCTTCACCCCTGATCTACTATCACATGAATTTTTCTACCCTTCTCCCCTTGCTAATTTATAACCTCCCACGTCAACAGTGAGGGACCTAGTTTCTACCATCTGCGACTTATATAACTCATTGTTTGATTCCAGATACAGATACTGTGGTTTTCCAATTGTTCAATTATCCCTGTTGGAAGAAACTTTATAAAATGGAATCCAATGATGAAGTATAGTTTATTTTCCTTCAGCCTACAGATTCTATTCATTGGTAAAGAGACTTAGGTCAGCACCGTTTTCCCTACACCTTCAGAGAGTTGTTTCCCACATTTGTGTCTTAGTCCATTTTGTGCTTCTGTAACACAATACCTGAGGCAGGGTAATTTCTTAGTAAAGAAGATTCATTTGGCTCACAATGCTGGTGGCTGGAATGTTCAAGATTGGGCAGTTGCATCTGGTGGGGCCTCAGTCTTTTTTGCCTCATGGTGGAAAGTGGAAGGGGAGCAAGGGGTGCACCAGAGATCACAGCAAGAGTGAAAGCAGGAGGAAAGCCAAGGAAGCAAGACTCTGACTATCTACTCTTGCAGGAATTAATCCATTCCTTTGAGAGCAGACAGAACTCACCCCCATGGGAGGGCATTAATCTATTTATGAGGAATCAATCTCCATAATCCAAACACCTTCCACGAGGCCCCACCTCCCCACACTGCCACCTTGGGGGTCAAATTTCAACATGAGTTTTTGCAGAAACAAACCACATCTAAACCATTGTAATTTGTAACATAGTTAAATTATTTTTCACATTATGGATTCTGTGCTGGGATACTCCACATTCTGAATAATATTATTTAACTTGAATAGAGTTTGATTTACCCATTTAGCTGTATAATTCTGCATTCTTTTACAAATGGTTAGTGGCCGGTATATACTATTAAAAAAACATATGGAACACTTCAAACCCCCACCCCATGCAGCCAATGGCTTTGCATCTGTGTAGTTTCCCTTCTCCAGAATCTCATTAAATAAGGTCACATTGTGAGGATTCTCTTCACACTGTCTTCTTCCACTTAGCAATGTGCATGAAAGATCACTCATGTCTTCGTGTGAGTTTATAGCTTGTTCCTTTCTATGGCGAAATAGTATTTCATTGCATAAATGTATTACAATTTGGTTATGCATTTTGGGGACCAAACCTTCCTCTTCTTTGGTCCAGGGTTGGAGGCCTTCAAATTATCTGACAATAGATACATTAATAGGGGAGACAATACTTGGCTGCTTGTTCCACATGTATCATCATGTGACAAAATTCATCAGATGGCAGGATCCAGTTTACAAAGAGGTAAAAATAGCCCAAAGAAAAGAAACAAGACTAGAATCTGATAACCCACAAGGGCTATAGTTTTCCTATTAAAAAAAATTTTTTTGGAAACAGGGTCTGGCTCTATGTCTGAGGCTGGAGTGCTCAGCTTACGTCACCCTCTATCTCCTGGGTACAAGAAAGCCTCCCTCTGCAGCCTCCTGATTAGCTGGGACCACAGGCATATGCCATCATGCCCAGCTAATTTTTGGATTTTTAGTAGAGGCAGGGTTTTGCCATCTTGCCCAGGCTGGTCTTGACCTCTTGGCATCCCAAAGTGCTGGAATTATAGGCATGTGCCACCATGCCTGGCTGAGTTTTTCATTGAAACATAAAATTTCTCTCTGTAGTAACCATCATTTTTGATCATAGATAATCAAAGATTATTCTTGTTTTAAAAATAAGTTCAAGTTTTGTTAGATTTTGCCTGACTATTTACGTAAGTGCAGCAAGAACAGGAGCTGACCACATAGGTGCTTTCAAGCTTCTTTGCTGGAAGTTTTCCTACAGAATCTCAGATTGGAGTTTTAAAGGCCTTATTGAGGCTAAAAGCCAAGCCCAGAACATAGTATCAAATTTCAGCTGCAGTCCTAAAAACTTTGAGTGAATTCCTCTCTTCTTGAGGCCCTCAAACTATCCCCAAATTCTTGGGCCTGCAAGGAAAGGACCTTTCTTACTAATCTGTATGGATGTGACTCTTGTAATCTAGGTATCAGGCTGGCTTTTCTCAGACTGCTTTGTAAGGATTAGGTCCATAAAAATCAACCTTAGTTCCTTAAAATTGCTAGTCGTAACTGATCTTAGGTACACTATTGCTAAATATAGTATTCCAGTAAAAGCCTTGATAATATAAACAAAGTTTCCAATTATATCCTTTTCTAAGGTGAACAGATTCTTTTTGGACTTCTGCTAACAACTATATTGTCATGAAAATAAGAGTGTTCAGTAAGAATTTCAAAATTCTGGAGAAATCAGTCGAGGAAAAAGATAAATGCTTCGGTTTTTTTTTTTTTTTTTTTTTTTTTTTTTTTTTTTTCTGAGACGGAGTTTCGCTCTTGTTACCCAGGCTGGAGTGCAATGGCGCGATCTTGGCTCACCGCAACCTCCGCCTCCTGGGTTCAGGCAATTCTCCTGCCTCAGCCTCCTGAGTAGTTGGGATTACAGGCACACGCCACCATGCCCAGCTAATTTTTTGTATTTTTAGTAGAGACGGGGTTTCACCATGTTGACCAGGTTGGTCTCGATCTCTTGACCTTGTGATCCACCCGCCTCGGCCTCCCAAAGTGCTGGGATTACAGGCGTGAGCCACCGCGCCCGGCTGCTTTGTTTTTATTTAATTAAATGTAATCTTAATTGTTGTGAGTTATTGTTAACTTAAGGGAAAGAGATTTCTTAAACCCAGAAACTATAACATTAAAGAACCAGCAATGCTCAAAAGAAGCTATAAAATTATAATCAATTTTCATCAGTTTATTCAGTGCCATGTACTCAATTCCAGTCTTGCTGAATCTTGGGTTAGTCGTGTCATGAACCCATATGTTTCTCAACTAGACTTCTGGACATCTTCACTGAGTCAAGTGTATGGTCCAAGTGTATGATCTTAAAATTATTTGAGCAATATCATCAGAAGCCTGTAACCAGAGTACCTGCCATAGTCTTTTCTGTGAGTCTCAGAGGGAGTCTGTGTTGGAGATGAACATTCTGATCCATAGCTAATTGCAGGAGCTTGTAGGAAAGCATCAGGCCTAAATAATATCTAAATGACAAAGAGCATGAAATGACTATGACAAAAGATCTGATGATGGTCCAAGTGTATGATCTTAAAATTATTTGAGCAATATCATCAGAAGCTTGTAACCAGAGTACCTGCCATAGTCTTTTCTGTGAGTCTCAGAGGGAGTCTGTGTTGCAGATGAACATTCTGATCCATAGCTGATTGCAGGAGCTTGTAGGAAAGCATCAGGCCTAAATAATATCTAAATGACAAAGAGCATGAAATGACTATGACAAAAGATCTGATGAGAGTTCAGGAATGATTTTGTTTTTTACATTTTGATTTATTTTTATTTTTTTGAGAAGATGTTTCACTCTCGTTGCCCAGGCTTGAGTACAATGGTGGGATCTTGGCTCACTGCAACCTCCACCTCCCGGGTGGAGGTTCAAGCAGTTCTCCTTCCACAGCCTCTCAATTAGTTGGGATTGCAGATGTCCGTCACCAAGCCTGGCTAATTTTTTGTATTTTTAGTAGAGGCAAGGTTTCACCATGTTGGCCAGGCTGGTGTTAAACTCCTGAACTCAGGTGATCCACCCACTTTGGCTTTCCAAAATGCTGCAATTACAGGCATGAGTGCCTGCACCCAGTGAGAGGTTTACTTCCTGTAAAGGGTTGCAGCCTGCAGGGAAATCCTTTTAATAGGCTGGGAAGCATAGACTCCAGCCAGAAGCCAGAAGCAGACACTTTAAGGGAGAGATAAAGGAAACAGAAATTTATGCTGAGTGGCATGGCCAAATACAAATATTGAATAAGCTCTAGGAGGAGTCATGAATATTTATGAAAGGAGAAATGAGTGCAATCGCAGTTGAGTTTCTTACTTCCTCGTGGGTCCCATGTACAAAAAATGGCAGTGTTACCATGATGACAGGGTAAAGGGTGAAGTTTTCAGCCTTCTGACATCAAAAGGTGAAGCAAAGGATGTGAAAACTTGCTCTGTGCATCCACTGTATACTGTCCAGACCCTCTCTGTCATGGGTGGTCTCTTATCAGGCAAGAAAGGAAAGGCAGCTTCAGGCAAATGGTTGATATCAGTGGTGGAGTCTTTTGAAGGGGCTGGTTTCTCTTAAATCCTTTGGTTAGGTGTCTGTTCTGACTTGTGTGCATCTTTAATTGGGCTGCTTTACTTGTTTTTTGTTTTGTTTTGTTTTGTTTTGTTTTGAGATGGAGTTTCACTCTTGTTACCAAGGCTGGAGTGCAATGGCACGATCTCGGCTCACAGCAACCTCTGCCTCCTGGGTTCAGACAATTAGCCTGCCTCAGCCTTCTGAGTAGCTGGGATTACAGGCACGTGCCACCATGCCCAGCTAATTTTTTATATTTTTAGTAGAGACGGGGTTCCACCATGTTGACCAGGATGGTCTTGATCTCTTGACCTCGTGATCCACCCGCCTCAGCCTCCCAAAGTGCTGGGATTACAGGCTTGAGCCACCGCACACAGCCTGCTTTACTTGGTTTTAAGATATTTTTGTATATTGAATACAAATTCTTTCTCAGATCTGTATTTTGCAAATAGTTTCTTTCAATATGTGGTTTGTGCTTTTATTCCCTTAACAAGATATTTTTCAAAGTATACACTTTTAATATTAAAAAAAAATCCACCCAATTGTTCCTTTGGTGTGTATTGATAGTTTGTGTTGTTTGTTAAAATTCATTACTGAACCCAAGAGCAGATAGCTTTTATTCTATGTTTTCTTCTCAAAATTGTATAGTTTTGCATTTTTAGTGTAAGGATGATTTTGATTATTTGAGTAAGTTGCAAAGTTTTCATCTACACTTATTTTATTTCCTATGGTTTCCAATGAATTGTTCCTTCACTTATTTTGGGAAAGAGACAGGATAGTGGGCTTTGTTAGAGTTGGTAGATAGCTAGACATGAACATGATGGGAAGGCTTACCTGGAGGGACCATCAAAAATTTATATATTAGTAGCATCTCTAATGCTGGAGTGGATGGGCGCTTCTCAGTTGTGGGTCGGAGGAAAAAGAGGTATCTATGCAGAAAGAAACACCCTAGAATTCCTCTTAGGATGCCCCGATCATCATTCACTCTACAGTTAAAATGTCAGGAAATTGCTAGCTACATGCTGATAAGAAGGACAAAGGGGACATTTTTAAGAGAAACGTGGGGAAGAATTGTCTTCTCAGATTAGGACAGGAAAGGCCATCCAAAAGAGATAGGGAGGCACAGGAGGTACAGACGTGACTGCTGCAGGGTCTTCCTGGGAGGCAGGAAGGAGCCAGCCACAACAGTGGAATTGGATTGATCACCACACATGTGCCTTAGCCAACAGTGAGGAAGCCCCACAAGCCAAAGAGAGGCACGTCGGGGACCAAAGGTGGGAGCAGAAAAACCAGACAGAGCAGGTTGAGAGTTGAGACAGAGGCAGGAATGTGAAGAAGTACATAAATAAAATTCCCTGCACAGGACTCTTCGGCTGTTTTCCTGCACAGTCAGCACGTTCCTCCCTTGGGATCTACTTATATTTTCTATAAGAAGCTCTTTACACTGCATTTATTTTATTTTATTTTTTGAGACAGAGTTTCACTGTTTTTACCCAGACTGGAGTGCACTGGCACGATCTAAGCTCACCGCAACCTCCGCCTCCTGGGTTCAAGCAATTCTCCTGCCTCAGCCTCCTGAGTAGCTGGGACTACAGGTGCAAACCACCATGCCCAGCTAATTTCTGTATTTTTAGTAGAGACAGGGTTTCACCATGTTGACCAGGATGGTCTTGATCTCTTGAGCTCATAATCCACCCATCTGGGCCTCCCAAAGTGCTGGGATTATAGGTGTGAGCCACTGCACCTGGCCTGTATTTATTTTCAATAAAGTTATCTACCATCTTTGTACTGCCTTATGGTTAAAATCTTTCTTCCAAGTTAGACAAGAACTGGGACATCAGCTCTTTCTAGTAATAGCTCCGTTTCAGTTTGAATTTCCAGAACTGTGGGTGTTGAATAAACTGGCTTTCTGACTTTAAGTGCTGCAGAAGGAGGCCTGTAGGGCGCTCCAGCCATCACACAGGGAGCAAGAGGGCCCTGCGGTGTCTCAGCTGCCTGCAGGGAACGTGCTGCCACAACACTGAGCAAGAGGGTCTTGCAGTGTCCCCTGCTGGCAGCAGTGTAGCTGGTGGGCATGCCACCACTACACTGTGTGCAAGAGGGCCCTACAGTGTCCCAAGCAGCCAGCAGGGGGCTTCATGCCAGTACACTATGAGCAAGATGGCCCTGTAGTGTCCCAGCTGCCATCAGAGCCACTACACTGTGAGCCAGAGGGCCCTACAGTGCCTCGAGCAGCCAACAGGGGGCACACGAATACACCACCATGAGCAAGAGGACCCTGCAGTGCTCTAGTTCCCATCACGGAAATGCTGCCAGGACACGATGGGAAAGAGGGTCTTGCAGTGCCCCCAGCGGCCAGCAGAAGGTATGCCCCCACCACACCGCGGGTAAGAGTGCTCAGCTTCACAGGCACCACACCGTGAGCAAGAGGATGTAGCACTGCCTTGGTTGCCAGCAGCGGGCATATTGCCACAACACTGTGAGCAAGAAGGCCCTTCAGTGCTCTAGCTGCCAGCAGGTGATGCCTGTCACCACACTGTAAGAGTGCCCTGCAGTGGCCCTAGCCACTAGCAGGGGGGACCGAGTCTGTGTTTTCAGTTGGCGTCACGGCGCCAGCATGCATTGCTTCATGGTGCACATTGCCTCTCCGCGATCTGTGGAGTTGCATTCTCAGTACAGACCTGTGGGGCACCGTGAGGGTGGAGCTGCGTTCTCCATGGCAGAGACGTAGTGGGCACAGCTTCGGTTTGGGACAACTCTGGATCATGTCCACAGTGAGTAAAATCCTTCCTGTTTGCATTCTTGACTGCTTAGGGTCAGAGACTAGTAAGAAGAGCTCTGTGTGGGAAACTGAACACGAAAAGCCCCTCTGAATCTTGCACACCTGGGTTCTCCCCACTCAAGGCCAGGTGGCTGCAGTGTGAGGTGCACTCAGCAGCCTCAGAAGACAAATGGAGCGTTCCTAAGACAGATATGACCTCTGAAATACGAATACAATAAACCTAGTGCTCAGGTAGAAAACACCTAATGCTAATGCAAGGCCTCCATCCAAAAATGTTACTATAAAATCTGCAATACTCATGCAGCCTTGCCAGTACAGCAGTTTCGATAATCAACACTGACATATCAATGCAAACATAGAAAATAACGTATGGTTAGGGTTTAGGGTGAGGATTAGGGGTAGCGGATAGAGTTAGAGTTAGGGGTTACCAGTTAAACGTTAGAATATAGGGGTTAGAAAAATTTTAGGCCACAGTTTGAGCAAAGAAATGATTCATGAATCATGCCTGAAGCACAAGAATGAAAAACAGGGCTTGGGACTTTGAGCTCTCAGCGGTGGCAGCTGAGTGAGGTTTCTCATTGGCTCCAGCTGGGTGACCGCTGGTTGTGAGGATGGTTCCCTCAGCGTCAATAGTCATACAGCCAACTGGCAGCTGGGCTTTTTGTCATTGACTGGTTGGTTGGTTAATGTTTTTAAGTCAGTTTACATGCCTCAAAGTTCGGTTTCCATTTGATTAGGCAAGATCTCAGGCTAACGGCTTCCTCCTTTTTTGCTTTAACATGTCAAAACCATAATTCATTTTCATTTTACTTTCCTGACATTAATAAAGTAAGTTTACATTTTTGTAAACATTCATTCAGAAAGTCTGTTTAAATGGCAACCTATTTGTGATGGTGGTTAAAATAATGTTTGTTAATTATTAGCATCTTAGAGTAGATGAAATATGTTAACTCTATTAAGCTTTGTTATTAAACCATAACAGGAGTTCAGTTGCTTTTTTCTTCTCCTAGGCTTTAACCATTTAAAATACACTCAAGCATGTCCTAACGATGTGCATACTTTCTGAGAAATGTTTCCTTAATGATTTCATCTTTGTGCAAACACTATAGAGTGTCCTTATAAAACCTGGATGGTGGCCGGGTGCGGCGGTGAACCCCGTCTCTACTAAAAATGCAAAAAAATTAGCTGGGTGATGGTGGTGGCTGGCCGCTGGGGGCACTGCAAGACCCTCTTTCCCATCGTGTCATGGCAGCACTTCCGTGATGGGAACTAGAGCACTGCAGGGTCCTCTTGTTCATGGTGGTGTATTCGTGTGCCCCCTGTTGGCTGCTCGGGGCACTGTAGGGCCCTCTGGCTCACAGTGTAGTGGCCCTGATGGCAGCTGGGACACTACAGGGCCATCTTGCTCATAGTGTACGGGCATGAAGCCCCCTGCTGGCTGCTTGGGACACTGTAGGGCCCTCTTGCACACAGTGTAGTGGTGGCATGCCCACCAGCTACACTGCTGCCAGCAGGGGACACTGCAAGACCCTCTTGCTCAGTGTTGTGGCAGCACGTTCCCTGCAGGCAGCTGAGACACCGCAGGGCCCTCTTGCTCCCTGTGTGATGGCTGGAGCCACCTACAGGCCTCCTTCTGCAGCACTTAAAGTCAGAAAGCCAGTTTATTCAACACCCACATGCCTGTAATCTCAGCACTTTAGGAGGCTGAGGCAGGTGGATCACGAGGTCAAGAGATCGAGACCATCTTGGTCAACATGGAGAAACCCTGTCTCTACTAAAAATGCAAAAAAATTAGCTGGGCATTGTGGAGTGTGCCTGTAATCCCAGCTACTCAGGAGGCTGAGGCAGGAGAATTGCCTGAACTCAGGAGGCAGAGGTTGCGGTAGGCCGAGATCGCATCCTTGCACTCCAGCCTGGGTAACAAGAGAGAAACTCTGTCTCGGAAAAAAAAAAAAAACTGGATGATGTAGCCCACTTCACACATAAGTGATATGGTATAGCTTCTTGCTTTCAGGCTACATACCTGTATAGCTCATCTCTGTACTGAATGCTGTAGTCAAATGTCACACCATGGTGATTGTGGATTGTGATCCCAAAATATCTGAGTCAGGTCTCAGTCAAGTAGAAAGCTTATTTCACCAAGTTTAAGGACATACCCATAACACAGCTTCAGGAGGTCCTGACACCATGGACCCGAGGTGATCAGGGTAGAGCTTGCTTTTATATATTTTAGAGAGTAGGAAGGCTGGGTGGGGGGTGGTTCTAGCTCAGAAGTAGATAAAACAAAAGTTGAATTCTTTTGAATTTTTTTTTTCTTGAGATGGAGTTTCGTTCTTGTTACCGAGGCTGGAGTGCACTGGCACAATCTCGGCTCACCGCAACCTCCACCTCCTGGGCTCAGGCAATTCTCCTGCTTCAGTCTCCTGAGTAACTGGGATTACACACACGTGCCATTGTACCCAGCTAATTTTTTGTATTTTTAGTAGAGACGGGTTTTTACCATGTTGAGCAGGATGGTCTCAATCTCTTGACCTCATGATCCACCCGCCTCAGCCTCCCAAAGTGTTGGGATGAGAGGCTTGAGCCACCGTGCCCAGCCTCTTTTATATTTTTTGATCAGCCTTCCACTGAATACTATGTAGTTTGGTTCAGTGAATTTGCATTTTTACATAGACAGTACAGCAGTGGAATGGTGTGATCTTGGCCAACCACTCCCGCCTCCTCCCCAGTTTAAGCAATTGTCTTGCCACATCCTCCACAGTAGCTGGGATTACAGGCATGCACCACCAAGCCTGGGTAATTGTTTATTTTTAGTAGAGATGGAGTTTCTCCGTGTTTGTCACGTGGCTCTCGAGCTCCTAACCTCAGGTGATCCACCTGCTTTGGCCACTCAAAGTATTGGGATTACAGGCATGAGCCACCGTGCCTGGTCAGGAGGGTTATTTTGATTCTGATATTGTCAACTGTATTTCAGGTATAACTTGTTTTTCTTGGAGTGTTAAATACTACATTGGTATTGTATTACACAAATAAAACAGAGATTCCTTTTTATCACATTCATTGCTAGTGTTATTGATAACTAAATTTAGATACATTCCAGAGTCAGGGCTTCCAGTAATTCTTAGCAATTCTCTAAAGGTAAATTACTTTTTCTCACAAGACACAGTAACATCTAAAGTCAGATTGATTGTCCTGCCACTTTTGTCTAAAAGGAATGCTGGGAAACAAAACAAAGACAAGCATTCATTATAATAAGTGATTCAGTCACAATCAATTGCTATTTTATCTTTTTTTAAAAAGTTATACTTTTGAAATCACCCTGCTTTAAATGGCAGTAGTCTCCAAACTCTGAATTCTTTACTTGGTTCTAAGGTGACCAGATTTCCTAGAGAGTGAACCATACCACAAGAAAAAAGATATGATAAATATGTTTACATGGATGTGTTATTTTAACATAAATCTTGTAAAATAGGCATTTCATTGAAATTATATGTTTGCATCAGTTACTTTGTAGCATCAGGAATGCCCCTATTTTGAAAAGTAGGAGTAGTTAGTGTCAATTACTACTAATTATTAGTACAAATAAATAAGCAGATATTTGAAAATATTTACAATTTTTAAATAAAGGTTTTGTTTTTGTTAGGTAGAAAGGGCCCATTCCCCATATCCAGGACCCACATCCAGCAGGCGGCCTCCGGAGGTTAGTCTGCCCAGCAACAGGACTAGCCCATCCCCCTTGCCACATGGCTCTTCCTTCTTCTTTGCTACCTAGCCCATCCCCCGTGCCACACAGCTCTTCCTTCTTCTTTGCTAACTAGCCCATCCCCCTTGCCACATGGCTCTTCCTTCTTCTTTGCTTAACCTCCACCAATCACTCCTTGACACCTCACCTGTACGGGCTACCTCTAGAGTTCAGCCTTCCCAGCTACAAGGCAAGCCAATCATCTCCCACTTTAGCCCGCCAAAGCTTAAACCAATCCCTGCACGCCACAATATTCCCCCTCCGCCCATGTCCAACTGCCACCAATCACTTCACAACACCTCGCCTAAGCAGGTCGCCTCCCTATAAAAACCCTCTCTGGCAGCTGCTGGGTGCAGCTCTTCCCTCTCCCACTCGAGTTGCCCGCAAACCCCAATAAACCTGGACTCGGCTTAACAACTCCTCGCTCTCATTTGCTTTGGGAAGGGTCTCTGCGGGTTGCACAGTTTTAAATTAGTTTTAGATTCACACTGAAATTGGGAGGAAAATGCAGATTTCCTGTGTAAACCCAAACTAGTTTCCCCTCGTTTAAAGATATCAACTTGTATCAGATATGTTATTAACTTTTTTTTTTTTTTTTTTTTTTTTTTGAGATGGAGTCTTGCTCTGTAACCCAGGTTGGAGTACAATGGCACGATACTGGCTCATTTCACCCTCTACCTCCCATGTTTAAGCAATTCTCCTGCTTCAGCCTCCCAAGTAGCTGGGATTGCAGGCGCCAACCAGCACGCTTGGCTAATTTTTTGTGTTTTTAGTAGAGATAGGGTTTTGCCATGTTGGCCAGGTGGGTCTGGAACACCTGACTGTAGGGGAACAGTCTGGGATGGCACGTCTGCCGGGGGTCTCTCGACCTGCAAGAGGGTCCCAATACCTGGTAGAGAGCGTGTGCTTGAAGAAATAAGAGAGACAGAGAGTGGGGGTCTGGAGGGCTGGATAGGCTGTGCCTAAAGAGCAAATTTTATTTTTCAAAGGCCAGGAATAAATACACTTTCCTTGCTCTGGTTTACGTCATTGCAAGAGGAAATGCAAATCTATACCTTACATGGCCTATACAATAAAGAAGTCAGATACACAATCAGTGGTTGTAAAAAGTAACAGAATTTCCTGTGATCACAAAGCTTGTTTACATCCAGACATTATTCCTCCTGGCTGCAGGTATCTCTGGTTTGATCTTGTTTTAGAAATGAGATGTGAAAAGGTTTTCTGGTTTTCCTCATCAGAATATCTTTTAACCAGATTCTCCTTTGTCTGCTCCTGACTCAACTTATCTCAACTCCCCCATTCAGGAGTCTCTGAGTCAGGGATCAAAGCCATCCATCCTGTATGGTGGCATTTGCTTTGCAAATATTCCCACAGTTAAACCATTATCTAGGGTACAAGGCAGTCAGGCAAGTAAAGAAAAGGTTAAAGCTTATCCTTAAAGAGTCATAAAAAGTTAAGAGCAGAAACTTGTTGCTGGTATGGAGTCACTTGGTCTAGCAGCACCACATAGTTTTAGGCCCAAATGATATCATGGTTGATATTAGAAACTGATCATTCATCTTTCAGTTCCTTTTTCCCGATAGCTCGACTGCCTCCAACAGGAAACTGTGTTTGGGATCAAACTCACCGTATAGTGAGACCCACGCCTTTTGGGGGTCTCACACGGGATGTTCCCCACCCCTGACCTCAGATTATTTACCCGTCTAAGCCTTCAAAAGTTCTGGGATGACAGGCATGAGCCACCATGCCCAGCCTACTATCAGTATATTTGCTTTGGTTAGGTATCTGTTCAGATATTTACCCAGTTTTAAAGTCATGTATGTATTTTGTAAATATCTTCTCACATCTCTGTTCTCTTTTTTTTTTCTGAATACAGTTTTGCACAGTAGAATACTTAGTTTTATAAAGTTGGTGTTATCTATATTTTCATGAACTGGCATGATGTTTTGTGTTACAACTCAACACAAAACTCAATGTCCTATAGATTTTCTTTTAGATTTTTTTGTAGTTTTACATTTTAAGTTATGGTCTCTGGAGTATTTTGAGTAGATTTTTGTTTTTCTTAATTTGTGTATATATTCATTTTATTCTACATGGCTTCCAAAGTCTTCCATCACCATCTTTGGGAAGGAGTGCCTACAGTGGGCTTCATTTTGGTTTGAATTTCTAAAATTATTACATTGAGTAAACTCAATATTGAATTTTATAGGTATTTCAGGACAGCCAGGCGGGGTTGCACGTTCACCTAGAAACTGAGCAAGAGTGTCTGTGCTGACCTCTGGCATCATCAGAGGGTGCACGAACCCACCCCTGACCAACTTTCCTCAGAAGGTGCCAGAATCATCAAGAAGCTTTATCTACCTCAGGGCAGCATGAAGGTTGTGTCAACTTGGTGTTGTTCATTGATAAGTAACAAGCTTCGTGTCCAAAGCCCTGAGTGCAGAGGAGAGAGTCTTTAGAGAGTACTCGGCAGAGGAAAGAATTCAGCTAGAAAAACAAAACCCTCATATCCACTGTTTTGACTACACTCTGATCTTATCAGTGTCCAAGACACAGCTGCTAATAAGTATTCTCACAGTGGTCTCTAATATAGTAATCACACCATACCCTAACACCAATATAATATTCACAACATGCCCTAACACTGATATCCACATCATGCCAAACACTAATATAGCCACACAGTAGCTTTTAATACTAGTAAATACAATGTCCACTAAGTGGACTCTGTTGACATTGAGACTTGTATAAGGATTTCACAGATCTGGTTGAACTATAGCCTCTATAATGGATTTTGATGAGGTCTTTGCTTTCCTGGCATAATATTGATATGGTTGTTTTAAAAAGTAGTTTACTTTCCAATAATGTCATACTTCTAGGAATCTTCTAATAGCAGTACAAAGTATAACCTGTTTCTTCTCTTAGATTTTGCAGCAGTTGTTGCTGTACCAGATTTACAATGTCCCAGAAAATACTTCAGTATATTTAACCCAAAGTACACTCTCCCAGGTAACCACCACGTAACCTCTAGATCAGGAAATCAGCATGGTTCCTACATGATAATTCAGTCTACAAACTCATTTCACTTTTACCTTCTGCACCACCTGGGAGTATGATGTATTTTTTCATTGTTCTGATCCAGTTTTCTTTTCCTGGCCCTGTTCCCCAGACTTTCCTGCATATTTGTCACCTTGACAGACTTAAAGAACATACAAGTTTTTGTTGGAACACTTGTCTTCAGTTCTTTGGGGTATATGCCGAGGAATGGAATCACTGAGTTATATGGAAAATCTATTTGTAACTGTCTGAAGAAACACCAAATGATTTTACACATAGGCTGGACGGTTTAATACAGTCAGAAGCGGTGTTTAAGGGTTCAAGTTACTGCACATCTTTGTCAACCCATTTTTTATGTTTTTTAGTATAACTATTCTAGTGTGAAATTATATGAATTTTTTTTGAGATGGAGTCTTTCTCTGTCACCCAGGCTGGAGTGCAGTAGTACCATCTCAGCTCACTGTAAACTTCACCTCCTGGATTGAAGTGATCTTCTACCTCAGCCAGCTGAGGAGCTGAAATTACAGGCACATGCCACTCTGACTGGCCAATTTTTGTATTTTCAGTAGAGACACGTGTTCTTCATGTTGGTCAGGCTGGTCTCGAACTGCTAACATCAGGCGCTCTGCTCGCCTCAGCCTCCCAAATTGCTGGGATTACAGGTGTGAGCCACGGCACCCTGCCACTCCCAGGCATTTTGGTTTTCTTTCTTGTTTTCTTTTTCAGATGTGATCTTGATGTGTCAGCCAGGCTGGAGTGCAGTGGCTCGATATCGGCTTACTGCAGCCTCCACCTCCTGGGTTTAAGCAGTTCTCCTGCCTCAGCCTCCCACGTAGCTGGGATTCCAAGTGTATGCTAGCAAGCCCTGTTAATCTTCATATTTTTAGTAGAGACGGGGTTCTGCCATATTGGCGAAGCTGGTCTTGAACTCCTAACGTTAAATGATTTGTCCGTCTCAGCCTTTCAAAGGGCTGGGATTACAGGTGTGAACCACCATGTCCACCCTTTCCTTTTTCGAGACAGGGTCCTGTGCTGGCACCCAAGCTGGAGTGCAGGGTTGTGTTCTTGGCTTACTGTGACCTCCACATTGTGGGCTCAAGCAGTCCTCCCATTTCGGCCTCCCAAGTAGCTGGGACTACAGGTGTGTGCTACCATGAACTGGCTAATTTTTGTATTTCTAGTGGAGAGGGGTTTTTGCCATGTAGTCTTTGCTGGTCTTGAACTCCTGGAGTCACATGATGCATCTGCCTCGGCTTCCCCATGTCCTGGAATTACAGGCATCAGCTGACGTGCCCAGGCAGTTTTTAACTTTTTGAGGAATTACCAAACTATGTTAAAAACAGGCTGCACCATTTCCATTCCCCGTACAGTATTTAAGGGTTGTGATTTCTCCCTGACCTTGCCAACACTTGTTAACTTACATTTCTTGGATTATAGCCTTTCTAGTGTGTGTGAGGGTGTATGTTGTGGTTTCACTTTAGATGGCCATAATGATAATCATACTGATCATGTTTTTAAGTTCTTGTTTTCCATTTGCATGTATTATTGGCAAAGTGTGTGTTTGTCATTGTGTATGTCATTGTGTATGACATTGAGTATGTCATTCAGTTTAGATGGCCATAATGATAAGGATAGTATTCATGTTTTATGTGCCTGTTTTTCACTTGAATGCCTTATTGGCAGAGTGTATGTTCAGCTGTGTCTCCATTTTGTAATTTTTGTTGTTGAGTTATACAAATTATATTATACATTTTGGTTAACACACTGTTAGATATGTAATGCACACATGTTTTCTTCCTTTCTGTGGGTTGTGTTTTCACTTTTTTTTTTTTTTTTTTTTTTTTTTGAGATGGAAGGACTCTTGTGCTGTTTCCCAGGCTGTAGTGCAGTGGTGTGATCTCAGCTCACGGCAACCTCTACCTCCTGGTTTCAAATGATGCTCCTGCCTCAGCCTCCCAAGTAGCTGAGATTACAGTCTTCCACTACCATGCCCAGCTTATTTTCTGTATTTATTTATTTATTTTTGAGACTGTGTGTTGCTCTGTCACCCAGGTGTGAGTGCAGTAGTGCAATATCTGCTCACTGCAACTTCCACCTCCCAGGTTCAAGCGATTCTTCTCCCTGAGCCTCCTGACTAGCTGGAATTACAGGCCTGTGCCACCACGCCCAGCAAATTTTTGTGTTTTTCTTAGAGATGGTGTTTCTCCACAATGGTCAGGCTGGTCTCAAACTCTCAACCTCAGTTGATCTGCTTGCCTCAACTTCCCATAGTGCTGGGATTACAGGCATGAGCCACTGCACCTGCCACTCCTAGGTATTTTGGTTCTCTTTCTTTTTTATTTTGAGATGGGTCTTGCTCTGTCAGCCAGGCTGGAGTGCAGTGGCCTGATAACTGCTCACTGGAATCTCTGCATCCTAGGTTCAAGCAATTCTCCTGCCTCAGCCTCCCAAGTAGCTGGATTACAGGTTCCTGTTGCCATACCTGACTAATTTTCATGTGTTTAGTAGAAATGGGGTTTCACCATGCTGGGCAAGCTGGTCTCGAACTCCTGACCTTAAGAGATCTGTCTGCTTCGACCTCCCAAAATGCTGGGATTACAGGCATGAGCTACCATGTTTGGCTTTTCTTTTTTGAGACAGGGTCTTTTGCCGTCTCCCAGGCTGGAGGGCAGGGGTGTGATCTTGACTTACTGCAACCTCCACATTCTGGGATCAAGCAATCCTTCTGTCTCAGCCTCCCAAGTAGCTGTGACTACAGGTGTGTGCCACCATGCCTGACTAATTTTTGCATTTTTATTCGAGACGGGGTTTTGCTATGTTGTCCTGGCTGGTCTTGAACTCCTGGACTCACGTGATACACCTGTCTCAGCCTCCCAATGTGCTGTGATTGCAGGCATTAGCTACTGTGCCCAAACTATTTTTCACTTGTGAGTAAATACGAAACTATGTTAAAAATAGGCTGCACCATTACATACGGTATTTAAGGATGGTGATTTCTCTCTGATTTTGCTAACACTTGTTATTTTATATTTCTTTGGATTATAACCTTTTGAGTGTGTGTTAAAGTAGTTTATCATTGTGGTTTCCATGTAGATTGCCATAATGAGAATTACATTGATCATCCTGTTATGTGCTTGTTTCCCATTTTCGTGTCATATTGTCAAAATGTGTGTTCAACTGTTTTTAGATTTTGTAATTAGGTTGTTTTTATTGTTGAGTCAGACATATTGTACACTGTAGTTAACAGACTATTGTTAGATATATAATGCACTGTGTTGTCTTTTCACTTTCTTTTTGTTTGAGATGGATTCTTGCTCTTTTGCTCAGGCTAGAGTGCAGTGGTGCAATCTCGGCTGATTGCAACCTCCCACTCTTGGATTCACATGACTCTTGTGTCTCACCTTTCGAGTATCTGAGATTTTTTTTTTTTTCTTTTAGAGACAGAGTCTCGCTCTGACACACAGGCCTGGAATGTAGTAGCGCAATCTTGGCTTGCTGTAACTTCCACTTTTCGAGTTCAAAGGATTCCTGTGCCTCAGGTGGGCGCTTCCACGCCCAGCTAATTTTTGTATTTTCAGTAGAGACGAGGTTTCTCCATGTTGGTAAGGCTGGTCTCAAACACCCAACCTGAGGTACTTGCTCGTCTCAGTCTCCCAAAGTGCCAGATTATAGGTGTGAGCCACTACACTCTTTCAGTCCCAGGCCTGCCTTCCTTCCTTCCTTCCTTCCTTTCCTTCCTTCCTTTCCTTCCTTTCCTTCCTTTCCTTCCTTCCCTTTCTTCCCTTTCTTTCTTTCTTTCTTTCTTCTTTGAGGTGGGACCTTGCCTCTGTTGGCCAGGCTGGAGTGCAGTGGCCTGATATCAGCTCACTGAAACCTCAGTCTCTTGGGTTCAAGCAATCCTCCCCTCAGCCTTCCAAGTAGCTGGGCTTACAGGTACATGCCACCTCATCCGGTTAATTTTCATATTTTTAGTAGAGACCGTGTTTTGCCACATTGGCCAAGGTGGTCTTTAACTGATGACCTCAAGCAATCCTTCCACCTCCACTTCTCAAAGTGGTGGTGTGAGTCACCATGCCTGGCTTTTCCTTTTTGAGATGAGGTCTTGTGCTGTCTCCTAGGTTGAAGTGCACTGGTGCTATCAGCTTACTGCAGCCTCCACATACTACGCTCAAGCAATTTTCCTGTCTCAGCCTCCCATGTAGCTGGGACTACAGGTGTGTGCCATCATGCCGGGCTAATTTTTGTATTTCTAGTAGAGATTGGGTTTTGCTGTGTCATCCTGGCTAGTTTTTAACTGCCTGTCTCGGTCTCCCAGTGTGCTGTGATTATAGGCATTAGCTATCGTGCCTGGTGTATTTTTAACTTTTTTAGGAAACAACAAACTATGTTAACAATAGGCTGCACTAGAGAAATACAAATCAAAACTACATTGAGATATCATCTCACACCAGTTAGAATGGCAATTGTTAAAAAATCTAGAGACAACAGATGCTGGAGAGGATGTGGAGAAATAGAATACTTTTTCACTGTTGGTGGGAGTACAAATTAGTTCAACCACTGTGGAAAACAGTGTGCCAATTCCTCAAGGACCTAAAAATAGAAATTCCATTTGACCCAGCAATCCCATTACTGGCTATATATCAAAAGGATTATAAATCATTCTATTATAAGGACACGAATGTTCATTGCAGGACTATTTACAATAGCAAACACTTGGAACCCAAATGCCCATCGACGATAGACTGGACAGGGAAAGTGTGGCACATTTACACAATGGAATACTATGCAGCCATAGAAAACAATGAATTCATGTCCTTTGTAGGGACACTGATGAATCTGGAAACCATCAATCTCAGCAAACTGACAGAAGAACAGAAAATCAAACACCACATGTTCTCACTCATAGGTGCATGTTGAACAGTGAGAACACATGGACAAAGGGAGGGGAGCATCACACACTAGGGTCTGTGGAGGGCATATAGTGAGAATTGGGGAGGGATATCATGGAGAGAAATGCCAGATATAGGTGATGGGGAGAAAGGCAGCAAACCACATTGCCAAGTATATACCTATGTGACAATCTTGTATATTCTTCAAATGTACACCAAAACCTAAAACACAGTAACATACATATTTTTTTTAAATGACTGCACTATTTTATATTCCCCATACTGTATTTAAGGATGTTGATTTCTCTGAGACCTTGCTAACATTTCTTTGGATTATAGTCTTTGTAGTGTGTGTCAAAGGTATATGCCATTGTGGTTTCAGTGTAGATGGTCATAATGGTAATGATACTGATCATCTTGTTATGTGCTTGATGTCTGTTTGCATGTCTTATTAGTGAAGCATGTGTTTAACTGTGTCTCGATTTTCTTTTGGAGACAAAGTCTTGCACTGTTGCCCAGGTTGGAG
Source organism: Saimiri boliviensis (assembly GCF_048565385.1). Classification (NCBI taxonomy): domain Eukaryota; kingdom Metazoa; phylum Chordata; class Mammalia; order Primates; family Cebidae; genus Saimiri; species Saimiri boliviensis. The sequence continues at coordinate 155,073 of NC_133468.1, forward strand.
TGTAGTGGGATGATATCAGTTCACTGTAACCTTTTTTTCCTGTGTTCAAACAAGTCCCCTGCCTCAGCCCCCTAAAGTAGTAGAGATTACAGGCTTCCACTACCATGCCTAGCTAATTTTTTGTATTTTTTCTTTTTGTGACAGAGTGTAGCTCTGTTGCCAAAGTTGGAGAGCATTAGCACAATCTGTGCTCATTGTAAACTGTACTTAACGTGATTAGGCTCAGGGTTAGGGTTAGGGATTAGGGATTAGGGGTTAGGGATTAGGGGTGCGTGGCACAGCATCCCAGCACCAGTGTGCATCATGCCTGAAGCACCAGAATGAAAAATAGGGCTTGGGGCTTCAAGCTCTAAGTGGTGGCAGCTAAGTGAGGTTTCTCATTGGCTCCAGCTGGGCAACTGCCGGTTGTGGGGATGGTTCCCTCAGCGTCAATAGTCATACAGCCAACTGGCAGCTGGGCTTTTTGTCATTGACTGGTTTGTTTGTTAATGTTTTTAAATCAGTTTACATGCCTCAACGTTCGATTTCCATTTACTTAGGCAAGACCTCAGGCTAACGGCTTCCTCCTTTTTTGCTTTAACATGTCAAAACCATAATTCATTTTCATTTTACTTTCCTGGCATTAATAGAAGTAAGTTTACATTTTTGTTGTCATTCAGAAAGTCAGTTTAATTGGCAATCTATTTGTGATGTTGCATAAAATAATATTTGTTAATTATTAGCATCTTAGAGTAGATGACATATGTTAACTCTATTAAGCTTTGTTATTAAACCATAACAGGAGTTCAGTTGCTTTTATTTTCTCCTAGGCTTTAACCAATTAAAATACACTCAAGCATCTCCTAACTATGTGAATACTTTCTGAGAAATGTTTCCTAAGTGATTCCATCTTTGTGAAAACACCATTGAGTGTCTTTATAAAACCTGGATGGTGTAGCCCACTTCACATGTAAGTGATATGGTACAGCTTCTTGCTTTCAGGCTACATACCTGTATAGCTCATCTCTGTACTGAATGCTGTAGTCAAATGTCACACCATGGTGATTGATTGTGGATTGTGATCCCAAAATATCTGAGTCAGTTCTCAGGCAAGTACAAAGCTTATTTCACCAAGGTTAAGGACATGTTCATGACACGGCCTCAGGAGGTCCTGACACCATGGTCCCAAGGTAGTCAGGGTAGAGCTTGATTTTATATATTTTAGAAATACATGAGACACCAATCAATATGTGTAAGATGTATAGTCATTTGGTTCAGTGAGGTGGAACAACTAGAAGTAAGAAGGCGGGGTGGGGGGTGGTTCTAGGCCAGAAGTAGATAAAACAAAAGTTGCATTCTTTTGAATTTTTTGATCAGCATTCCACTGAATATAATTTAGTCTGGTTCAGTGAATTTGCATTTTTACATAGACAGTAGGGTAGTGGAATGGTGTGATTTTGGCCCAGCACACCCGCCTCCTCTGTGGTTTAAGCTATTGTCTTGCTGCATCCTCCCCAGTAGCTGGGATTAAAGGCATGCACCACCAATCCTGGGTAATTTTTGTATTTTTAGTAGAGATGGGGTTTCTCCATGGTTGTCAGGCAGCTCTTGAGCTCCCAAACTCAGGTGATCTCCCTGCTTGGCCTCTCACAATATTGGGATTACAGGCGTGAGCCACCGTGCATTGTCAGAAAGCTTATTTGATTCTGATATGATCAACTGTATTTTAGGTATAACTCGTTTTCTTTGGAGCATTAAATACTGCATTGGTATTTTATCACACAAATAAAACACAGATCTCTTTTTATCATTTTCATTGCTAGTGATATTAACAACTAAATGTAGATACATTCCAGAATCCGGGCTAGTAGTAATTATTAGTTATCCTCTAAAGCTAAATAACTTTTTCTCACAAGACACAGTGACATCTGGAGTCACACTGATTGTCCTGCCACTTTTGTTTCTCTAGTTTCATCAGTTTAACTCTGTAAGTTGCATGCACACATTGACAACCATTCTGCCAGATAGCTCCGTTTTTGTTTTAGAGGCAGATATTTCTCATTACAGCATATACTCCATTTCACTTTGGAATGGCCAAACGAAGCTCCTAGAAGAAACGTGTTTCCTACTTGCTGAATCTAAAGACGCATGCAACACCCTGAGCTGAAGGAACACACAGCAGAGCAGTTTGAAAGATAACTTTCTTCTGTGTTTTAGGCGCAGACTGACCGCTAATTTTCATAGGTTGCAATTTGGATGGAAATAACAGTTTTTAGATACTTCAAGGAAAAGTTTGATGAACTACTGAATGAACATATCAGTGTAACTTTGTAAGGTAAATGCCCACATTGACAACAATTCTTCTAGATAGCTCCGTTTTAGTGTTAAAGCCAGATATTTCTAATTACAAAATATACACCCATTCACTGCGGAATACCCAAAAGCAGCTGTAGAATTCATACATTCTAAAAATCTAGAATTTAGACATTTTATGATTCTAGAATTAAGACATTTTAAAATCGTAGACTTCAGACTTGTTGAAGATTCCAGAATTCATACATTCCATGATCCTAGAATTCTGACATTCTAATATTCTAGAATTCAAACATTGTGGGATTCTAGAATTTTAAATCCCTACAATTCTAGAACTCACACATTTTAACATTATAGAATTCAAACATTTTATGATTTTAGAATTCATACATAATAAATTCTAGAATGCAGATAATTTATGATTCCAGATTTCATACATTCAAAGATTCTAGAATTCAGACCTATTTAAAATTCTAGAATTCATGCATTTTAGAATTGTAGAATACATTCATTCTAAGATTCTAGAATTCACACCTTTTTAGGATTCTAGAATTCATACATTCTAGGATTCTAAAATTCATACAATCTAGAATCTAGAATTAAGACTGTTTTAGGATTCAAGAATTCATTCTTTCTAAAATTCTGTAATTCAGATCTTTTTGGGATACTAGAATTCATACATTCTAGGATTCTAGAATTCAGATTTTTTGTGGTTCGAGGATTCAGACACACTACAATTCTAGAATACGGACATGCTTGGATTCTAGAATTCAGACTTTCTAAAATTCTAGAATACACACATTTTAGGATTCTGAAATTCAGACATTTTATGATTCTACAATTCTAAAATTTGGACATGCTCATAGTTTAGAATCCATTCATTTTATGATTATAGAATTCATATGTTCTAGGATTCTAGATTTCATGTATTTTAGGATTCTAGAATTCATACATTTAAAAATTCTAGAATTCAGACCTTTTAAGGATTCTAGAATTCATACATAATAAGAGTCAATAATTCTGACCTTCCATTATTCTAGAGTTCATACACTCTAAAATTGTAGAATTAAGACCTGTTTAAGATTTGAGAACTCATACATTCTATGATTCTAGAATTCGACATTCTAAAATTCTAGAATTCAGACATCATTGGATTCTGGAAATTTAACTTTCTATAATTCTGAAACTCACACATCCTAGGATTCTAGAATTCAGAGATTTTATGATTCTACAATTCTAGATTTAATTCTCAAATTAAAAAGTTTATGAATCTATAATTAAAACATTTTATGATTCTAGAATTCAGACATTTTATGATTCTAAAATTCAGACATTTTATGATTCTAGAATTCATACAATCGAAGATTTTAGAATTCAGATCTATTTAGGATTCTAGAATCCATATATTCTAAGATTCTAGAATTCAGACCTATTTAGGATTCTAGAATTCATACATTCTGCATTCTGTAATTCATACATTCAAAAATTCTAAAATTCATACATTCTAGAATTCTAGAATACAAACCTTTTTAACGTTATAGAATCCATTCTTTCCAGGATTCTAAAATTCAGACATTTTTAAAATTCCAACATTTATACATTCTAGGATTCTGGGGTTTAGACATATTTAATATTCTAGAATTCATACATTCTAAAATTCTAAAACTCAGATCTTGTTAGGATTCTAGAATTTATACACTATAGGTTACCAGAATTCATACATTCTATGATTCCAGAATTCGGATATTTTATGTTTCTAGAATTCAGACATCATTGGATTCTACAATTGAGACATTCTACAACACACATTTTAGGAGTCTTGCATTCAGACATTATATGATTCCCTCATTCAGACATCTTATGATTCTAGAATTCATACATTCTTAGGATTCTAGAATTCACACTATTTTAAGATTCTAGAATCCTTACTTTTTAGGAATCTGTAACTCAAACATTTTATGGTTCTAGGATTTCTACATTTTAACATTGTAGAATTCAGACCTCTTTAAGATTCTAGAATGCATACATTCCAAGATTCTAGAATTCATATGTACAAAAATTCTGGAATTCAGACATCGTTGGATTCTAGAGTTTTAACTTTCTACAATTCTAGAACTCATATATTTTAAGATTCTAGAATTCAGACATTTTATGATTCTACAACTCTAGAATTTAGACATCCGGAGATTATGGAATTCTAACATTTTATGCTTCTAGAATTCATACATTCGAAGATTCTAGAATTCAGACCTTTTTAGGATTGTCGAATTCATACATTCTAGGAATCTAGAATTCATACATTTTAGGATTCTGTAAATCATACATTCTAGGATTCTAAAGTTCATACATTCTGGAATTCTAGTATTCAGACCTTTATAGAATCCTGGAATTCATTCATTCTAGGATTCTAGAATTCAGACCATTTTAGTATTCTAGAATTCATACATTCTAAGATTCTAGAATTAAGACCTTTTTTGATTCTACAATTCTAGAATTTGGACATGCTTAGATTCTATGATTTAAACATTTTCTGATTCTAGAATTCACACATTTTAGGATTCTAGAATTGAGACATGTTATGATTCCAGAATTCATACATTCTAGGATTCTAGAATTCAGACCTTCGTAGGATTCTAAAATTTATACATTCTAGGATTCTAGAATTTAGACCTTTTTAAGATTCTAGAATTTTTACATTCTAAGATTCTGGAATTCAGACATTTTTAGGATTCTAGAATTTATCATTATAGGATTCCAGAATTCACACATTCTAATATTCTACAATTCAGGCATTCTTTGATTCTAGAATTCAGTCATTCTAAAGTTCTAGAATTCAGACATCGTTGGATTCTAAAATTAAGACTTTCTACAATTCTAGAAATAACACATTTTAGGGTTTTAGAATTTAGACGTTTTATAATTCAAGAATTCTAGAATTTGGACATCCACACATTCTAGAATTCAGACATTTTATGGTTTTAGAATTCATACAGTTGAGGATTATAGATTTCAGACCTTTTTAAGATTCTAGAATCCATACATTTTAGGATTCTAGAATTCAGACATTCTATCATTCTTGCATTCATAGGCCTTATGATTCTAAAGTTCATGTATTCTATGATTCTAGAATTCAGACCTTTTTAAGGATTCTAGAATGCATACATTCTAGGATTCCAGAATTCATCCATTGTAGGATTCTAGAATTCCTACATAATAGGATTCAAGAAGTCAGACCTTTTTATGATTCTAGAATGCATACATTCTAGGATTCAAGAATTCATCTATAAAGATTCTAGAATTCATATATTCTAGGATTCTAAAATTCAGACTCTTTTGGAATTTTTGAATTCATACCTTCTAGGATTCTAGAATTCAGACCTTTTGAGGGTTCTAGAATCCATACGTTCTAGGATTCTAGAATTCAGACATTTTTAGGATTCTAGAACTCATACATTATAAGATTCTGGAATTTAGACAATTTAAGATTCAATAATTCATAGACTCTAAAATTCTAGAATTCATACATTCTAGGATTCTGCAATTCAGACATTTTATGGTTCTAGAATTCAGACATACAACAATTATAGAATTCAGACATGCTTGGATTCTAGAATTCAGACTTTCTCCAATTCTAGAATCCACACATTTTAAAATTCTAAAATTCAGACATTTTATGATTCTGGACTTCTGGAATTTAAACATCCTCAGATGCTAGTATTCAGATATTTTATGATTCTAGAATTCATACATTCTAGGTTTCTAGAATTCAGACCTTTTATGATTGTACAATTCTAGAACTTGGACATCCTTAGATTCTAGAATTTAAACATTTTACAATTCTAGAATTCATACATTTTAGGATCCTAAAATTGGGACCTTTAATGATTCTAGAATTGATCTAGTCCAGGATTCTAAAATTCACACTTTTTTGGGGATTCTTGAATTCATACATTCTGGGATTCTAGAAATCATACCTATTTAGGGTTCTAGAATTCATACATTCTAGGATTATAGAATTCAGACATTTTTAAAATTCTAGAACTCATACATTTTAAGATTCTGGAATTTATACCGGTTTAATATTCTGGAATTCATACACTCAAAAATTCTAGAATTCATACATTCTAGGATTCTACAATTCAGACATTTCATGGTTCTAGAATTGAAACATACTACAATTCTATAATGCAAACATGCTTGTATTCTAGAATTCAGACTTTCTCCAATTCTAGAATTCACACATTTTAAAATTCTAAAATTGAGACATTTTATGATTCTGGACTACTGGAACTTAAACATCCTAAGATACTAGAATTCAGACATTTTAGGATTCTATAATTCACACATTCTAGGTTTCTAGAATTCAGACCTTTTATTATTGTACAATTCTAGAATTTGGATATCCTTAGATTCTAGAATTTAAACATTTTACGATTCTAGAATTCATACATTGTAGGATTCTAGATTTGAGACATTTAATGATTCTAGAATTATTCTGTTCTAGGATTCTAAAATTCACACTTTTGGGATTCTTGAATTCTAGGATTCTAGTATTCTGACGTCTTTAGGGTTCTAGAATTCATACAGTCTAGCATTCTAGAATTGAGACATTTTTAGGATTCTGGAACTCATACATTCTAAGATTCTGGAATTTAGATCAGTTTAATATTCTAGAATTCATACACTGAAAAATTCTAGAATTCATACATTCTAGGATTCTACAATTCAGATATTGTATGGTTCTAGAATTGAGACATACTTCAATTCTAGTATTCAGACATGCTTGGATTCTAGAATTCAGACTTTCTCCAATTCTAGAACTCACACATTTAAAAATTCTAAAATGCAGACATTTTATGATTCTGGACTTCTGGAATTTAAACATCCTTTATGATTCTAGAATTCATACATTCTAGGTTTCTAGAATTCAGACCTTTTATGATTCTACAATTCTAGAATGTGGACATTTTTAGATACTAGATATCAGACATTTTAGAATCCTAGAAATTCATACATTCTAGCATTCTAGAATTCAGACCTTTTTAAAATTCTAGAATTAATACATTTTAAGATTCTCAAATTCAGACATCCTATGATTCTAGCATTCAGACACTTTATGATTTTAGAATTCATATATTTTAGGATTCTAGAATTCAGACATTCTATCATTCTAAAGTACAGACATTTTATGGTGCTGGAATTCTGACATTCTACAATTGTAGAATTCAGACATCCTTGGACTCTGGACTTCAAACATTCTAAAATTCTAGAACTCACACATTTTAGTATTCTAGAATTTAAACACATTATGATTCTACAATTCTAGGATTTGGATATTTTCATGTTTTAGAATTCAGATGTTTTATGATTCCACAATTGTTACATTCTACTATTCTAGAATTGAGACCGTTTTTAGATTCTAAAATTTATACATTTTAAAATTCTAGAATTCAGACATTTTATGATTCTAAAATTGAGACATTTTTATGACTCTAGAATTCATACATTCTAGGATTCTAGAATTCAGACCTATTTAGGATTCTAGAATTGAGACTTTTTATCATTCTAGAATTCATGCATTCAAAGATTCTAGAATTCAGATCTATTTAGGATTCTAGAATTCATACATTCTAAGATTCTAGAATTCAGACCTTTTTAGGATTGTAGAATTCATACGTTCTAGGAATCTAGAATTCATACATTTTAGGATTCTGGAAATCATACATTCTAGGATTCTAGAATTCAGACATTCTGGAATTCTAGAATTCAGACCTTTATAGGATCCTGGAATTCATTCATTCCAGGATTCTAGAATTCAGACTTTTTTAGTACTCTAGAATTCATACATTCAAAGATTCTAGAACTGAGACCTTTTTAAGATTCTAGAATTCATACACCCTATGATTTCTGAATTCATATATTCTAGGATTCTAGAATTCAAACAGTTTTAGGATTCTAGAATTCATATATTCTGACATTTGAGAATTCAGACATTCTATGATTCTTAGAGTTCATACACTCTAAAATCGTAGAATTCAGGCCTGTTTAAGATTTGAGAACTTATATATTCTATGATTCTAGAATTCAGACATTCTAAAACTCTAGAATTCACACATCATTGGATTCTAGAAATTTAACTTTCTACAATTCTAGAACTCACACATTCTAGAATTCTAGAATTCAGGAATTTTATGATTCTACAATTCTAGATATTGACGTCTTTAGATTCTCGAATTAAAATAGTTTATGAATCTATAATTAAAACATTTTATGATTCTAGAATTCAGACATTTTATGATTCTAGAATTCAAATATTTTATGATTCTAGAATTCATACATTCTAAGATTCTAGAATTCCGACCTATTTAGGATTCTAGAATTCATACATTTTTGCATTCTGGAATTCATACATTCTAGAATTCTAGAATACAAACCTTTTTAACATTATAGAATCCATTCTTTCCAGGATTCAAAAATGCAGACATTTTTAAAATTCTAGAATTCATACATTCTAGGATTCTGGGATTTAGACATATTTAATATTCTGGAATTCATACATTCTAAAATTCTAGAATTCAGATCTTGTTAGGATTCTAGAATTTATACATTATAGGATACTAGAATACACACGTTCTTTGATTTTTGGATTCAGATATTTGTTTCTAGAATTCGGATATTCTAAAATTAAAGAATTCAGACGTCGTTGGATTCTACAATTGAGACATTCTACAACACACATTTTAGGAGTCTGGCATTCAGATATTATATGATTCTCACATCCAGACATCTTATGGTTCTAGAATTCACACTATTTTAAGATTCTAGAATTCTTATGTTCTAGGAATCTATAACTCAGACATTTTATGGTTCTAGGATTTTGACAATTTAACATTGTAGAATACAGACCTCCTTAAGATTCCAGAATGTATACATTCCAAGATTCTGGAATTCACATATACGAAAATTCTAGAATTCAGACATCATTGGATTCTAGAATTTTAACTTTCTACAATTCCAGAACACACACATTTTTAGATTCTAGAATTCAGACACTTTATGATTCTACAATTCTAGAATTTAGACACCCAGAGATTCTAGAATTCTAACATTTTATGCTTCTAGAATTCATACATTCGAAGATTCTAGATTTCAGACCTTTTTAGGATTTTAGAATTCAAACATTCTAGGCATCTAGTATTCATACGTTTTAGGATTTTGAAATCATACATTCTAGGACTCTAGAATTCATACATTCTGGAATTCTAGAATTCAGACCTTCATGAATTCATTCATTCTAGGATTCTAGAATTCAAACTTTTTAGTAATCTAGAATTCATACATTCTAAGATTCTAGAATTGAGACTTTTTTGATTCTACAATTCTAGAATTTGGACATGCTTAGATTCTAGAATTTAAACATTAAATGATTCTAGAATTCATACATTTTAGGATTCTAGAATTGAGACATTTTATGATTCTAGATTTCATTCATTCTAGGATTCTATAATTCAGACCTTTTTAGGATTCTAAAATTTATACATCCTAGGATTCTGTTATTTAGACATTTTTAGATTTTAGAATTAATATGTTCTAGCATTCTAGAATTCAGACATTTTTAGGTTTCTAGAATATATGCATTATAGGATTCCAGAATGCATACATTCTAGGAATGTACAATTCAGAAATCCTTGATTCTAGAATTCAGTCATTCTAAAGTTCTAGAATTCAGATAGCATTGGATTCTAAAACTAGGACTTTCTACAATTCTAGAACTAACACATTTTAGGATTTCAGAATTAATATATCTTATAATTCTAGAATTCTAGAATATGGACATCCTCGTATTCTTGAATTCAGACATTTTATGGTTTTCGAATTCATAGAATTGAGGGATTATAAAATTTAGTCCTTTCCTTTTATTTATTTATTTTTTTTATTGCATTTTATGTTTTGGGGTACATGTGATGAACATGCAATATTGGTACATAGGTACACACATGGCAGTGTGGTTTGCTGCCTTGCTTCCCCTCACCTGTATCTGTCATTTCTCCCAATGCCATCTCCTCCCACCTCCCTACCTCCCTTCCCTCCCACATTTTCCCCCAATGGACCCAGTGTGTAGTGCTCCCCACCCTGTCCACCTATTCTCCTTATTAAACACCTGCCTATGAGTGAGAACATGTGGTGTTCGATTTTCTGCTCTTGTGTCAGTTTGCTGAGAATGATGATTTCCAGGTTCATCCATGTCCCTACAAAGGACACGAACTCACCATTTCTGATGGCTGTGTAATATTCCATGGTGTATGTATACCACATTTTCCCTATCCATTCAATCATCGATGGGCATTTGGATTGGTTCCAGGTCTTTGCTACTGTGAACAGTGCTACAATGAACACTCGTGTACATGTGTACTTATAGTACAATGATTTATAATCCTTTGGATATATACCCAGAAATAGGATTGCTGGGTCAAATGGGATTTCTATTTTTAGGTCATTGAGGAATCGCCACACTTTCTGTGTTTTAAACACAGTCTTATTGCTAATTCTCATATGGGTGTATAAAACTGGAAACTTCTTTTTCCAGACTCTGCAAAGAAAGGGTTTCTAAAATGCTTCATACACACATCAGTTTAACTCTGTAACTTGAATGCACACTTTGACAACCATTCGGCTAGATAGCTCCGTTTCTGTTTAAGAGCCAGATATTTCTCATGGCAGCCTATACTCCCATTCACTCTGGAATATCCAAACACAGCTTTTATATGAAACATGTTACTAACTCGCTGAATGTAAACAAAGATGCAGCTTCCTAAGTTGAACGAACTCACTGCAGAGCAATTTGAGAGTAACGTTTATTCTGTGTTTTAAACGCACTCTTACTGCTAATTCCAATATTGCTGTATACGGCTGGAAATATCTATTTCTATAATCTCCAAAGAAAGGTTTTCTGAAATGCTTCATACACACATCAGTTTAACTCTGGAAGTTGAATGTGCACTTTGACAAGCATTCTGCTAGATAGCTCCATTTTTGTTTTAGAGCGAAATATTTCTCATTACAACCTATACCACCCTCCACTCTGGAATATCCAAACGCAGCTTTTAGAAGAAAGGTGTTACTAACTTGCTGAATCTAAAAGTAGATGCAGCTTCCTAAGATGAGCGAACTAACAGGAGAGCAATTTGAGAGGAACGTTTCTTCTGTGTTTTAAACGCAAGCTTACTGCTAATTCTCATATGGCCGTAGACGGCTGGAAACATCTATTTCTAGAATCTCCAAAGGAAGAGTTTCTGGAATGCTTCATACACATATCAGTTTAACTCTGGAAGGTGAATGAATGGACACTTTGAAAACCATTCTGCTAGATAGCTCCGTTTTTGTTTTACAGCCAGATATTTCTCATTACAACAAATACTCACATTCTATCTGGAATATCCGAATGCAGCTTTTAGAAAAAACGTATTACTAACTCACAGAATCTAAACAAAGGTGCAGCTTCCTAAGGTGAACAAAATCACAGCAGAGCAATTTAAGAGAAAAGTTTTTTCTGTGTTTTAACTGCAGTCTTACTGCTAAGTCTAATATGGCTGTATACGGCTGCAAACATCTATTTCTACCATCTCCAAAGTAAGGGTTTCTGAAATGCTTCATACAAATATCACTTTAAAACTCTATGTTGAATGTACACTTTGACAACCATTCTGCTAGAGAACTCCATTTTTGTTTTAGAGCAAAATATTTCTCATTACAGCCTATAGTCCCGTTGACTTTGGAATATCCAAACTCAGCTTTTAGAAGAGACATGTTAGTAACTCGCTGAATCAAAACATAAATGCAGCTTCCTAATCTGAATGAAGTGACAGCAGAGCAATTTGAGAGAAAAGTTACTTCTGTGTTTTAAACGCAGTGTTACTGGTAAATCTCATATGGCTTTTCTCGGCTGTAAACATCTATTTCTAGACTCTCCAAAGAAAGGGTTTCTGAAAAGCTTCATACACAAATCAGTTTAACTCTGTAAGTTCAATGTATACTTTGACAACCATTCTGATAGATAGCTGCATTGTTGTATTAGATATTTCTCACTACACTCTATACTCCAATTCACTCTGGAATATTCAAACGCAGCTTTTAGATGAATCGTATTACTAACTTGCTTTATCAAAACAGAGATGCAGCTTCCTAAAGTGAACGAATTCACAGCAGAGCAGTTTGAGAGAAACGTTTCTTCTGTGTTTTAAATGCAGTCTTACCACTAATTCTCATAAGGCTGTATACGGCTGGAAACATCTATTTCTAGACTCTCCAAAGGGATTTTGAAAAGCTTCATACACAAGTTTGTTTAACACTGTAAGTTCAATGTACACTTTGACAACTATTCTGTTAGATAGCTCCGTTTTTGTTTTTTTTTTTTTTTAGAGCCAGATATTTCTCATTACCGCCTGTAGTCCCATTCACTATGGAATATCTGAACGCACCTTTTAGAAAAATCATATTAGTAACTCGCTTTATCTAAACATAGATGCAACTTCCTAACGTGAACGAAATCACAGCAGAGTAATTTGAGAGAAACATTTCTTCTCTGTTTTAAATGCAGTCTTGCTGCTAATTCTCATATGGCTCAATGCGTCCGGAAACAACTATTCCTAGACTATCAAAAGAAAGAGTTTCTGAAACGCTTTATACACAAATCAGTTTAACTCTGTAAGTTCAATGTACACTTTGGTAACCATTCTGCTAGATAGCTCCGTTTTTGTCTTAGAGCCAGATATTTCTCATCACAGCCTATAGTCCTCTTCACTCTAGAATATCCAAACGCAGCTTTAAGAAGAAACGTGTCACTAACTCGCTGAATCTAAACTTCGATGCAGCTTCCAAAGTGAAGGAACTCACCAAAGACCAATTTGAGAGTCACATTTCTTCTGGGTTTTAAATGCATTCTTACTGCTAATTCTCATATGGCTGTATACGGCTACAAACACCTATTTCTAGACTCTCCAAGGAAAGGGTTTCTGAAACGCAAAATACACACATCAGTTTAACACTGTACATTGAATGAACACTTTGACAACCATTCTGTTAGATAGTTCCCTTTTTGTTTTAGAGCCATATATTTTTCATTACAGCCCATAATCCCATTCACTCTGGAATATCCAAACTCGGCTTTTAGAAGAAACATGTTACTAACTCACTGAATCTAAACATAGATGCAGCTTCCTAAAGTGAACGAACTCACAGCAGAGCCATTTGAGAGAAACGTTTCTTCTGTGTTTTAAATGCATTCTTCCTGCTAATTCTCATACGGCAATGTACAGCTTGAAACATCTATTTCTAGACTCTCCAAAGAAAGGGTGTCTGAAATGCTTCATACGCACATCAGTTTAACTCTGTAAGTTCAATGTACACATTGACAACCATTCTGGTAGATAGCTCCGTTTTTATTTTAGAACCAGATATTTCTCATTACAGCCTATAGTGCTGGAATATCACTCTGGAATATCCAAACGTAGGTTTTAGATGAAACGTGTTACTATCTCGCTGAATCTAAACTTAAATCCTGCTTCCCAATGTGAACAAACTCACTGCAGAGCAATTTGAGGGAAACGTTTCTTCTGTGTTTTAATGCAGTCTTACTGCTGATTCTCAAATGGCTGCATGTGGCTGGAAACATCTATTTCTAGACTCTCCAAAGAAAGGGTTTCTGAAAAGCTTCATACTCACATCCATTTAACTCTGTAGGTTCAAAGTACACTTTGACAACCATTCTGTTAGGTAGCTTCGTTTTTGTTTTAGTGCCAGATATTTCTCATTACAGCCTGTGGCCCCATTTCCTCTGAAATATCCAAATGCAGCTTTTAGAAGAATCCTATTACTAACTCACTTTATGTAAACACAGATGCAGCTTCTTAAGGTGAATGAACTCACAGCAGAGCAATTTGAGAGAAACGTTTCTTCTGTGTTTTCATCGCAGTCTTTTTTTTTTTTTCTTTTTTTGCATTTCAGGCTTTGGGGTATATGTGAAGAATATGCAAGATTGTTGCACAGGTACACACATGGTGGTGTGTTTTGCGGCCTTCCTTTCCCTAACCTGCATCTGTCGTTTCTCCCCATGCTATCACTTCCCACCTCCCCACCAACCTGTACCTTCCCCATTTTCCCTCAGTGGACCCTACTGGGTAGTGCTCCCCTCCCTGTGTCCATGTGTTCTCATTGTTCAACATCCACCTATGAGTGAGAACATGTAAACGCAGTCTTACTGCTTATTCTCATCTGACTGTATACCGCTGGCAACATTTATTATTAGACTCTCAAAAGAAAGGGTTTCTGAAATCCTTCATACACACATCAGTACGTTGAATGTACACTATGAAAACCATTCTGTTAGATGGCTCCGTTTTTGTTTTAGAGCCAGATGTTTCTCATTACAACCTATAGTCCCATTCACCCTGTGATATCCAAATGCTGCTTTTAGAAGAAATGTTTTACTAACTCGGAGAATTTAAACAAAGGTGCAGCTTCCTAAGGTGAACAAACTCACAGCAGAGCAATTTAAGAGAAAAGATTTCTCTGTATTTTATCCGCAGTCTTACTACTAATTCTCATATGACTGTATAGGGCTGCAAACGTCTATTTCTAAACTCTCCAAAGAAAGGGTTTCTGAAGTGCTTCATACAAATATCAGTTTAACACTCTACGTTGAATGTACACTTTGACAACAATTCTGTTAGATAGTTCCCTTTTTGTTTTAGAGCCAGATATCTCTCATTACACCTCATAATTTCATTCACTCTAGAATATCCAAATGAAGCTTTTAGAAGAAACATATTACTAACTCGCTTTATCTAAATATAGATGCAGCTTCCTAATGTGAACAAACTCACAGCAGAGCAATATGAGAGAATCGTTTCTTCTGTGTTTTAAATGCATTCTTCCTGCTAATTCTCATATGCCTGTATGCGGATTTAAACATCTATTTCTGGACTCTCCAAAGGAAGAGTTTTAGCAATGCTTCATACACATCAGTTTTGCTCTGTAAGTTGAATGTACACTTTGACAAGCACTCTGCTAGATAGCTTTGTTTTTGTTTTAGAGCCAGACATTTCCCATTACACCTTATAGTCCAATTCACTCTGGAATATCCGAACGCAGCTTTTAGAAGAAACTTGTTACTAACTTGCTGAATCTAAACTTAGATGCAGCTTCCTAAGGTGATTGACTTGACTGCAGAGCAATTTGAGATAAACGTTTCTTTTGTGATTTAAATGCAATCTTACTACTAATTATCATATGACTGTATACGCCTGGAAACATTTATTCCTAGACTCTCCAAAAAAAGGATTTCTAAAACGCTTCATACACACATTAGCTTAACTCAGTAAGTTGAATGTACTCTTTGACAACTATTCTGCTACACAGCTCCGTTTTTGTTTTAGAGCCAGATATTTCACATTACAGCCTAAAGACCCATTCACTATGGAATATCCAAAAGCATCTTTTAGAAAAACGTTGTCACTAACTCGCTGAATCTAAACATAGATGCAGCTTCCCAAGATGAACGAACTCACAGCAGTGCAATTTAAGAGAAACTTTTCTTCTGTGTTTTAATCAGAGTCTTACTGATAATTCCCTTATGGCTGTATACGGCTGGAAACAACTATTTCTAGACTCTCCAAAGAAAGGGTATCAATGCTTCATACACACATCAGTTTTACCCTGTAAGTTGAATGTACACTTTAAAAATAATTCCGCTAGATAGCTCCGTTTTTGTT
Source organism: Saimiri boliviensis (assembly GCF_048565385.1). Lineage (NCBI taxonomy): Eukaryota > Metazoa > Chordata > Mammalia > Primates > Cebidae > Saimiri > Saimiri boliviensis. The sequence goes on from NC_133468.1 coordinate 171,134, forward strand.
TAAGAGCCAGATATTTCTCATTGCAGCTTATAGTCCCATTAATTCTGGAATATCCAAATGGAGCTTTTAGAAGGAACGTGTTACTAAGTCGCTGAAACTAAACATAGATGCAGCTTCCAAAGTCAACAAACTCACAGCAAAGCAATTTGAGAGAAACGTTTCTTCTGGGTTTTAAACGCAGTCTTACTGCTAATTCTCATATGGCTTTATACGGCTGCAAACACCTATTTCTAGACTCGCCAACGAAAGGGTTTCTGAAATGCTTCAAACACACATCAGTGTAACTCTGTAGGTTGAATGTATGTTTTGACAACCATTCTGCTAGATAGCTCTGTTTTTGTTTTAGAGCCAGATATTTCTCCTTACAGCCTATAGTCCCATTCACTCTGGAATATCCAAACGCAACCTTTTAGAAGAGACGTGTTACTAACTCCTGAATCTAAATATACATGCTGCTTCCTAATGTGAACAAACTCACAGCAGAGCAATTTGAGAGAAACGTTTCTTCTGTGTTTTAAGAGTAGATTTATTACTAATTCTCCTATGGCTGCATACGACTGGCAACATCTATTACTAGACTCTCCAAAGAAAGGGTTTCTGAAAAGCTTTATACAAATACCCGTTTAACTTGTAAGTTCAATGTACACTTTGACAAACATTCTGTTATATGATCCCTTTTGTTTTAGAGCCAGATGTTTCTCTTTACAGCCTGTAGTCCCAGTGACTCTGGAATATCCAAACACAGCTTTTAGAAGAAACCTATTACTAACTTGCTTTATCTCATATAGATGCAGCTTCCTAAAGTGAACAAACTCACAGCAGAGCATTTGGAGAGAAACCTTTCTTCAGTGTTTTAAATGCAGTCTTGCTGCTAACTCTCATATGACTCTAAGTGGCTGGAAACATCCGTTTCTAGACTGTCCAAAGAAAGGGTTTATGAAATGCTTAATATACACATCAGTTTAAATTTTTAAGTTCAATGTACGCTTTGATAATCATTCTGCTAGATAACTCTGTTTTTGTTTTAGAGCCAGATATTTCTCACTACAGCCGCTTTTAGAAGAAACGTATTACTAACTCACTGAATCTAAACATAGATGCAGCTTTCTAAGGTGAGGGACCTCAGAGCTGTGCTATTTCAGTGAAACAGTTTTTCTGCCTTTTAAATGGATTATTTCTGCTAATTTTCATATTGCTGTATAGGGCTGGAAACATCTATTTGTAGACTCTCCAAAAAGAGGGATTTTAAATCTCTTCATACACATATCAGTTTACTTTTGTAGGTTGAATGTACTCTTTGACAACCATTCTGCTAGGTAGCTCCATTTTTGTTTTAGAGCCAGATAATTTTCATTACAGCCTGGTCCCATTCACTCTGGAATATCCAAACGCAGCTTTTAGAAGAAACGTGTTACTAACTCGCTGAATCTAAACATAGATGCAGCTTACTAAGGTAAACGATCTCACAGCAGAGCAATTTGAGAGAATCGTTTTTTCTGTGTTTAATACACAGTCTTACTGCTAATTCTCATCTGGCTGTATATGGCTGCAATCATCTATTTCTAGATTCTCCAAAGAAAGTGTTTCTGAAACGCTTCATACACACATCAGTTTAACTCTGTAAGTTGAATGTACCTACTCATTGAGAACCATTCTGCTAGAGAGCTCTGTTTTTATTTTAGAGCCAGATATTTCTCATTACAGCCTATAGTCCCATTCACTCTGGAATATCCAAATGTAGCTTTTAGAAGAAATGTTTTATTAACTCGCTGAATTAAAACATAGGTGCAGCATCCTAAGGTGATCATTCTCACCGCACAGCAATTTGAGAGAAACGTTTCTTCTGTGTTTTCAATGCAGTCTTACTGCTAATACTCATATGGCTGTATAAGGCTGAAAACATCTATTTCTAGACTCTCCAAAGAAAGGGTTTCTGAAATGCTTCATATACACATCAGTTTATCTCTGTAGGATGAATGTACACTTTGACAACCATTTTGCTATATAGCTCCCTTTTTGCTTTAGAGCCAGATATTTCTCCTTACAGCCAATAATCCCATTCACTCTGGAATATCCGTACGAAGCTTTTAGAAGAAACGTGTTACTAACCTGCTGACTCTAAACATAGATACAGCTTCCTAAGGTGACCGAACTCACAGCAGAGGAATTTGAGAGAAACGTTTCTTCTGTGTTTTAAACCTAGTGTCACTGCTAATTCTCATATGGCTGCATACGGCTGGAAACATCTATTTCTAGACTTGCTAAAGAAAGGGTTTCTGAAACGCTTCATACAAATATTAGTTTAACTCTGTAAGTTGAATATATGCTTTGACAACCATTCTGCTAGATAGCTCCATTTTTGTTTTAGAGCCAGATATTTCTACTTACAGGCTATAGTCCAATTCACTATGGAATATCCAAACGCAACTTTTACTAGAAAAGTATTGGTAACTCGCTTCATCTACATATAGATGCAGCTTTTTAAGGTGAACAAACTCACAGCAGAACAATTTGAGATCAACACTTCTTTGGTGTTTTCAACGCAGTCTTACTGCTAATTTTCAAATGACTATATATGGCTGGAAACATCTATTTCTAGACTCTCCAAAGTCAGAGTTTCTGAAACCCTTTCTACACACATCGATTAAACTCTGTACGTTGAATATACACCTTTGACAACCATTCTGCTACACAGCTCCGTTTTTGTTTTAGAGCCAGATATTTCTCATTACAGCCTATAGTCCCAATTCACTCTGGAGAACCAAACACAGCTTTTAGAAGAAGCGTGTTACTAACTTGCTGAATCTAAACATAGGTGCAACTTCCTAAGGTGATTGACCTCATAGCAGAGTAATTTGAGAGAAACGTTTCTTCTGTGTTATCAACGCAGTCTTACTGCTAATTCTCATCTGGCTGTATAAGACTGGAAACGTCTATTTCTCGACTCTACAAGAAAGGATTTCTGAAACAGTTCATACACACATCAGTTTAACTCTGTAAGTTGAATGTATACTTTGACATCCATTCTGCTAGATAGCTCCGTTTTTGTTTTAGAGCCAAATATTTCTCATTACAACCTATAGTCCCATTCACTCTGGAATATCCAAATGCAGCTTTTAGAAGAAATGTGTTACTAACTCGCAGAATTAAACAAAGGTGCAGCTTCCTAAGGTGAACAAACTCACAACAGAACAATTTAAGAGAAAAGTTTTTTCTGTATTTTAACCTCAGTCTTACTGCTAATTCTCATATGGCTTTTTACGGCTGCAAACATCTATTTCTACCCTTTCCAAAGAAAGGGTTTCTGAAAGCTTCATACACACATCAGTTTAACACTCTACATTGCATGTACAATTTGACAACCCTTTTGACTACCATAGAGAGCTCCGTTTTTGTTTTAGAGCAAAATATTTCTCATTGAAGCCTATAGTTGCGTTCACTCTGGAATATCTAAAGTCAGCTTTTAGAAGAGACATCTTAGTAACTCGCTGAATCTAAACATAAAGGCAGCTTCCTAATGTGAACGATGTGACAGCAGAGCAATTTGAGGGAAACATTTCTTTGTTTTAAACTCAGTGTTACTGCTAAATCTCATATGACTGTTGTCGACTGTAAACATCTATTTCTGAACTCTCCAAAGAAAAGGTTTCAGAAAAGCTTCATACACAAATCAGTCTAATTCTGTAACTTCCATGTATACTTTGAGAACCATTCTGTTAGATAGCTGCATTTCTGTTTTAGAGCCAGATATTTCTCATTACATTCTATAGTCCAATTTACTCTGGAGTATCCAAACGCATCTTTTAGAAAAACGTGTCACTAACTCGCTGAATCTAAACATAGATGCAGCTTCCCAAGGTGAACGAACTCACAGCAGCGCAATTTAAGAGAAACTTCTCTTCTGTGTTTTAATCGAAGTTTTACTGATAATTCCCATATGCCTGTATATGCTTGCAAACATCTATTTCTAGACTCTCCAAAGAAAGGGTATCTGTAATGCTTCATACACACATCAGTGTTACTCTGTAAGTTGAATGCACACTTTAAAAACAATTCCGCTAGATAGCTCCGTTTTTGTTTAAGAGCCAGATATTTCTCATTACAGCCTATAGTCCCATTAATTCTGGAATACTCAAATGCAGCTTTTAGAAGGAACGTGTTACTAACTCGTTGAAACTAAACATAGATGCAGCTTCCAAAGCCAACGAAGTCACCGCAGAGCAATTTGAGAGAAACGTTTCTTCTGGGTTTTAAATGCAGTCTTACTGCTAATTCTCATATGGCTTTATACGGCTGCAAACACCTATTTCTAGACTCACCAACGAAAGGGTTTCTGAAATGCTTCAAACACACATCAGTGTAACTCTCTAGGTTGAATGTATGTTTTGACAACCATTCTGCCAGATAGCTCTGTTTTTGTGTTAGAGCCACATATTTCTCCTTACATCCTATAGTCGCATTCACTCTGGAATATCCAAACCCAGCTTTTAGAAGAAACATGTTACTAAGTCCTGAATCTAAACATATATGTTTCTTCCTAATGTGAACGAACTCACAGCAGAGCAATTTGAGAGAAAGGATTATTCTGTTTTAAAAGTAGATTTACTACTAATTCTCCTATGGCTGCATATGGCTGGAAACCTCTATTACTAGACTCTCCAAAGAAAGGGTTTCTGAAAAGCTTTACACAAGCATCTGTTTAACTCTGTAAGTTCAATGTACACTTTGACAACCATTCTGTTATATAACTCCCTTTTGTTTTAGAGTCACATGTTTCTCTTTACAGCCTATAGTCCCATTCACTCTGGAATATCCGAACGCAGCTTTTAGAAGAAACTTGTAACTAACTCGTTGAATCTAAACTTAGATGCAGCTTCCTAAAGTGAACGAACTCACAGCAGAGCATTTTGAGAGAAACTTTTCTTCGGTGTTTTAAATGCAGTCTTGCTGCTAACTGTCATATGACTCTAAGCGGCTGGAAACATCTATTTCTAGACTGTCCGAAGAAAGGGTTTGTGAAATGCTTAATATAAACATCAGTTTAACTTTGTAAGTTCAATGTACGTTTTGATAATCATTCTGCTAGATAACTCCGTTTTTGTATTAGAGCCAGATATTTCTCACTACAGCCTGTAGTACCATTCACTCTGGAATATCCAAACGCAGCTTTTAGGAGAAACTAGTTCCTAACTCGCTGAATCTAAACACAGATGCAGCTTCCTAAGGTGACCGACCTCAGAACAGTGCTATTTCAGTGAAACATTTCTTCTGTGTTTTAAACGGATTCTTTCTGCTAACTTTCATATTGCTGTATAGGGCTGGAAACATCCATTTGTAGACTTTCCAAAGAGAGGGATTTTAACTCTCTTCATACACATATCAGTTTACCTTTGTAGGCTGAGTGTATTTTTGACAACCATTCAGCTAGGTAGCTCCATTATTGTTTTAGAGCCAGAGAATTTTCATTACCACCTATAGTCCCATTCACTCGGGAATATCCAAATGCAGCTTTTAGAAGAAACGTGTGACTAACTCACTGAATCTCAACATAGATGCAGCTCCCAAAGGTGAACGAACTCACAGCAGAGGAATTTGAGAGAAACGTTTCCTCTGTGTTTAAAACGCAGTCTTACTGCTAATTCTCATATGGCAGTATACGGCTGCAAACATCTGTTTCTAGACTCTCCAAAGAAAGGGTTTCTGAAACGGTTCATACACACATCAGTTTAACTCTGTAAGTTGAATGTACATTTTGACAACCAATCTGCTATATGGATTCGTTTTTGTTTTGGAGCCAGATATTTCTCATTACAGCCTATAGTCCCATTCACTCTGAAATATATAAACACAGTTTTTAAAAGAAACGTGTTACTAACTCACTGAATCTAAATATAGATGCAGCTTCCTAAGGTGAACGAACTCACAGCAGAGCAATTTGAGAGAAAGTTTTCCTCTGTGTTTAAAACGCAGTCTTACTGCTAATTCCCATATGGCAGTATGTGGGTGGAAACATCTATTTCTACAATCTTCAAAGAAGGGGTTTCTGAAATGCTTCATAGGCACATCAGACTAACTCTGTAAGTTGAATGTACACTTTGACAAGCAATCTGCTAGATAGCTCCGTTTTTGTTTTGGAGCCAGATATTTCTCATTACAGCCTACAGTCCCATTCACTCTGGAATATCCAAATGCAGCTTTTAGAAGAAACATGTTACTAACTCACTGAAACTAAACATAGATGCAGCTTCCTAAGGTGAATGAAATCACAGCAGAGCAATTTGAGAGAAATGTTTCCTTTGTGTTTAAAACGCACTCTTACTGCTAATTCTGATATGGCAGTATACAGCTGGAAACATCTATTTCTAGACTCTCCAAAGAAAGGATTTCTGAAACGTGTCATACACACTTCAGTTTTACTCTGTAAGTTGAATGTACACTTTCACTTTGACAACCTATCTGCTAGATAGCTCTGTTTTTTTTTTTTTTTTTTCTTTTTTACACCCAGATACTTCTCATTACTGCCTAGAGTCCCATTCACTCTGGAACATCCAAAGGCAGCTTTTGAAAGAAACGTGTTACTAACTCACTGAATTTAAACATAGATCCAGCTTCCTAAGGTGAATGAACTCACAGTGGAGCTATTTGAGAAAAATGTTTCCTCTGTTTTTAAAAGGCAGTCTTACTGCTAATTCTCATGTGGCAGTATACGGCTAGAAACATCTATTTCTAGACTCTCCAAAGAAAGGGTTTCTGAAACGTTTCATACACACATCAGATTACCTCTGTAAGTTGAATGTAGACTTTGAAAACCAATCTGCTAGACAGCTCCGTTTTTGTTTTGGAGCGAGTTATTTCTCATTACAGCCTATAGTCCCATTCACTCTTGAATATCCAAACGCAGCTTTTAGAAGAAATGTGTTACTAACTCACTGAATCTAAACACAGATGCAGATCCCGAAGGTGAACGAACTCACAGCAGTGCAATTTGAGAGAAACTTTTCCTCTATGTGTAAAACGAAGTCTTACTGCTAATTCTCATATGGCAGTATACTACTGGAAACATCTATTTCTAGACTATCCAAAGAAAGAGTTTCTGAAACGCTTCAAACACACATCAGTTTAACTCTGTAAGTTGAATGTACACTTTGAAAACCAATCATGCTAGATAGCTCCGTTTTTGTTTTAGAGCCAGATATTTCTCATTACAACCTATAGTCCCATTCACTCTGGAATGTACAAATGCAGCTTTTAGAAGAAACGTTTTGCTAACTCACTGAATCTAAACATAAATGCAACTTCCTAAAAGGAACCAACACACAGGAGATCAGTTTGCAAGAAGCGGGTCTTCTGTGTTTCAAACGCATTCTTACTGCTAACTCTTATATGCCTCTTTAGGACTGGAAATGACTGTTTCTACATTCTCCAAAGAAAGGGTTTCTGAACTGCTGCAAACATACATCAGTTTACCTCTGTAAGTTGACTGCACACATTGACAACCATTCTGATAGATAGCTCTGTTTTTGTTTTAGAGCCAGATATTTCTCATTACAGCCTGTACTCCCATTCATTCTGGATTGTACAAACGCGGCATTTAGAAGAAACGTGTTTCTAACTCGCTGAATCTAAACATAGATGCCACTTCCTAAGAAGAACCAGCACACGGATGATCAGTTTGCACGAAGTGGGTCTTCTGTGTTTTAAATGCATTCTTACTGCTAACTATTATACGCCACTGTAGGGCTGGAAATGACTGTTTCTACATTCTCCAAGTAAGGGTTTCAGAACTGCTGCAAACACACATCAGTTTAACTCCGTAAGTTGAATGCACACATTGACAACCATTCTGCTGGGTAGCTCCGTTTTTGTCTTAGAGCCAGATATTTCTCATTACAACCTGTACTCCCATCCACTCTGGAATGTCCAAACGCAGCTTTTAGAAGAAGCGTGTTTCTACCTCGCTGAATCTAAACATAGATGCAACTTCCTAAAAGGAACCAACGCACAGCAGATCAGTTTGTAAGAAGCGGGTCTTCTGTGTTTTAAACGCATTCTTACTGCTAACTCTTTATGCCACTATAGGGCTGGAAATGACTGTTTCTACATTCTCCAAAGAAAGGGTTTCTGTACTGATGCAAACACACGTCAGTTTAACTCTGTAATTTGCATGCACACATTAACAACCATTCTGCTAGACAGCTCCGTTTTTGTTTTACAGCCAGATATTTCTCATTACAGCCTGTACACCCAACCACTCTGGAATGTCCAAACGCAGCTTTTAGAAAAAACGTTTTTCTAACCTGGTGAATGTAAACATAGATGCAACTTCCTAAAAGGTACCAACACAGAGCAGATCAGTTTGTAAGAAGTGGGTCTTCTGTGTTTTAAACGCATTCTTACTGCTAAATCTTTATGCCACTATAGGGCTGGAAATGACTGTTTCTACATTCTCCAAAGAAAGGGTTTCTGAACTGCTGTAAACACCCATCAGTTTAACTATGTAAGTTGAATGCACACATTGACAACCATTCTGCTAGATGTCTCCGTTTTTGTTTTAGAGCCAGATATTTCTCTTTACACCCTGTTCTCCATCCACTCTGGAATGTCAAAACACAGCTTTTAGAAGAAACATGTTTCTAACTCGCTGAATCTAAACATAGATGGAACTTCCTAAAAGGAACCAACACACAGCAGATCAGTTTGTAAGAAGTGGGTCTTCTGTGTTTTAAACGTATTCTTACTGCTAACTCTTAAATGCCACTATAGGACTGGAAATGACTGTTTCTACATACTCCAAAGAAAGGGTTTCTGAACTGCTGCAAACACACATCAGTTTACCTCTGTAAGTTGAATGCACACATTGACAACCATTCTGCTAGATAGCCTTGTTTTTGTTTTGCAGCCTTTCTGCTCAGCTTTTCTTGCTCCTCCCAGGCCCGGCACTGCCTCTGTGGGCCCCCGGGAGGTCAGGAGCTTAGGGTAGGAAGGGAGCGCCTGCTGGGGGAACTAGCAGGGCTCAGAGCTGCCCAGAAGGGGCCAGGGTGGGACCCCTGCCTGGTCATTAATAAACACAGTCAGTTCCTCTATTTATCCTCCCCTCTGTGCAGTGCCCAGAGGGAAGGGGTGGCGCCGGGCAAACATCTGGAAGTGTGTCCCTGGCCCCCTTCTCTTGGGGGTATATGGGTGGGAGGGCAGGAGCCCAAGCTTCAGAGGACATCCCGGGCACCTGTGCTGCTTACTGGGTTGGCCGCCCACCCTCCAGGCTGCTCCCATCAGTCCCAGGCATCCTGAATCTCTGGATCTGCCCCACTCTCCACCCTATGGGTTTATCGAAGGGTCACAAGGCTGACCCTGTTCCTCTGGCTATGGGAACTGCCTAGTGCCCCAAAGTGGAGGAGGGAGCAGGATGGGCATGGCCACAAGTTCATGATGAAGGTCATGGGGGACCAAGGGGGTGGAGGGACCGATGGGAGGACAGAGAGGCCGGAGGACAGAGGATGCAGATCTGGAGTGACAGCAGGCAGAGTGGAGAGATGGGGACACTCGGGGTGTGTGGATGACCCTCGGAGCTGGGCCTGGAAAATAGTAAGAGAATAGGTTAGGGCCACCAGGGGTTGGGCACACCTAGAAGACTGTGAGGGCACTGGCATTGGGCTCAGAGAAGAGGCTGGGCAGAGACAAAGGAGCCCCTCCCCTCTGCCTACCCTCCATCCCAGGCCCCAGGGGAAGCAGGGAAACTGGGCCAACCCTGGGGGCCCTGGTCAGGCCTGGCTCTGACCACCCACTGGCCACTTGGGACCAATTGAGACAGGTTGGCTGCTCGGTCCCCACCTGCTTCCATTGGGGCTCCCGCTGCCAAACCAGTTCCCCTGGCTGGCTCCCATCGATGGTCCTATCTCAGGGCCTCACCTTCCCAGCTGCTACCAGGGAAGCAGCCTGAGCCAGAAGGAGCAGGTGTGGAGGGGCCACATGGATCTGCACATCCTCCATCCTCTCACTAGAGGCATAGGGCTAGGTGCCATGCCAGCTGCGGGGTAGCCAGCTGAGAACAACACAGAAACTACACCTGCGTATGCCCTCATCCATTGCTGTCCACGCTTCCCCTCATCCAGGAAGCCTCCCTGCTGCCCACCCTGACATCCCTCCAGGGTCTCATGCTCCCACCACTCAGCCCTGACCACTCTGGGCTACTGCTGCATGGGGACAGGACTGTGCCCCACGAGAACTTCCCATGAGGTCAAAGGCTGGCTGGGTGACTACAGTGGCCACAGAGGAAGCCCATTGCTGACTGCTTACTGAATGAATGAACGAATGAATGAATAGATGCATTCTTCTCATTTTACAGATAAGTAACCTGACACCCCCAGAGAAGAGGTCACCTGCCTGAGGGCACTTCTATCTCACCAGCATCAGACCAGGTATGTGCAACCCCAGAGCCCAGGCCTGGAACAGCTGGGATGGGGGCTTCCAGGAGAGCAGGACCTGGGCCCCTCCTCCACAGGCACTGCGAGGACTGCCCCAGCCATCACAGTGGACCCCACAGACAGGCCCCCCACATATGCCCATCTTCACCCCGAGCTCTTTGCTCCCAGTCACCCACTACCCCTCACAGCAGCCCTGTGGTGGTTCATCCACAGCACAGAGAGGTGGTTACTTGCCCAAGGTCACGGTACCATGTGGTGGAGAGTGAAACTCTGGCTGCCTGGCTCCCCATCCCATCTTTCTCCCGGCTCTCTGTGTGACGCCTCGACCAGCATATCTCCCCTTCGCCCCTTTGTGTTTTGTTTTGAGATGGAGTCTCACTATGTCGCCCAGGCTGGAGTGTGCAGTGGCTCAATCTCAGCTCACTGCAACCTCCACTTCCCCGGTTCAAGCAATTCCCCTGCCTCAGCCTCCCAGGTAGCTGGGATTACAGGTGCATCCTATCATACCCCGCTAATTTTTATATTTTTAGTAGAGCTAGGGTTTCACCATGCTGACCACGCTGGTCTCGAAGTTGGGGTGGTCAGGAAAGGAGTCCTTGCTGCTCTGAGACCTGAAGGAGGGGAGGGGCAGCCCTGTGCAGACACTAGAAAGTGAGCTCCAGGCAGAGGGACCAGTCCCTGCAAAGGCCCTGAGGCCTCCAGGGGATGTGAACAGAGAGGCGACGGAGTCTTGTGGGCCCGTAAGACACAGACAGTAATGTTCTGAGGAAGGGGACATGGCCCCTCTCACTGTGTCTTTAATCAAAAGTGCCCTCTGGCTGTGTCTGCCATGCAGATGGGGTAAGGGGTGAGCAGGGAGACAGGAAGGAGGCTGCTGTCTCCTGTGGATCCCGGCGGAACATGAGAGTCGAAGGGACAGGTTAGGGGCAGAGGAGGAAGATGTGGGCCGGCTCACTGCTGCCACCCAGCCACCATGATTCTCTCGCGCAGTCCGCACTGAGACCCCGGAACCATGTTTCAGAAGAGGAAGAAGCAGGTGGCAATCTGTGCACCATCCAACTTTGAGCACTGCGTGCACATGGGCTTCAATCTCCATGAGCAGAAGCTCACTGGGCTGCACGCCAGTGGCAGAGGCTGATGGAGGAGTCGGCTCGCCAGCCCAAGCACCTCATCGACCCTACCTGCATCACCTCCATCCAGCCCATGGCCCCCAAGGTATGCGGCACCCACCACCACCTCCCCCAGCTCGCCCCCCACCCTGAGTGGCCTGGCCCTCACCCCACACTCGACCCTATAACCAACACCTTCTCAATTACATGGAAACGGAGATGTAATCCTGTGGGGAACGCTCCCGTGTGAGACCCCTAAAAGGCGTGAGTCTCACTATACGGTGAGTTTGATCCCAAACACAGTTTCCTACTGGAGGCAGTCGAGCTATCCGGAATATAGGAACTGAAAGATGATTGATCAGTTTCTAATATCAACCACAATATCGTTTGGGCCTAAAACTATGCGTTGCTGCTAGACCGAGTGACCCCCTACCAGCAACCAGTTCCTGCTTTTTAACCTTTTTTATGACTCTCTTTTAAGAATAAGTTTTAACCTTTTCTTTACTTACCTGACTGCCTAATGGTTTAACTGTCGATATTTGCAAAGCAAATGCCACCATAAGGGATGGCTTTGATTCCTGACTCAGAGATTCCTGAATGGGAAATTGAGTTAAGTTGAGTTAGGAGTAGACAAAGGAGAATCCGGTTAAAGAATATTCTGATGAGCAAAACCAAAAAACTTTTCACATCTCAGTTCTAAAACAAGATCAAACCGGAGATACCTGTAGCCAGGAGGAATAATGTCTGGATGCAAACAAGCTTTGTGATTACAGGAAATTCTATTACTTTTTACAACCACTGATTGTGTATCTGACTTTTCAATTGTATAGGCCATGTAAGGTATACATTTGCATTTCCTCTTGCAACCATTGTGTATCTGATTTCTCTATTGTATAGGCCATGTGAGGCATACATTTACATTCCTCTTGCTATGACGTAAACCAGAGCCAAGAAAGTGTATTTATTCCTGGCATTTGAAAAATAAAATTTACTGTTTAGGCACAGCCTATCAGCCCTCCAGACGCCTCGCTTTCTCTCTCTCTGTCTTTATTATTTTCTCAGGCGCACTCCCTCTTCCAGGTATTGGGACCCTCTTGCAGGTCGAGAGACCCCCGGGCAGACGTGCCTACCCGTCCGGACAGTCCACGACATAATCCCAGCTTCCACCCTGATCCTGGGTCCCAGGCTGGCCCTTCTCCAACCCTCCACCCACTGCCTCCAAGTTCTGAGAACCCCATGCCACCCAACCTGAGGCTTCCCTGACCCGTCTGACAGTCCCCACACCAGCCTCCAACCTGAGCCTCATACCCTGGGCAGTATGCTCCTGTCCCTGGACCACACTCATCCCACCCTTGAGCCTTCCCAGAGTTCCTGGCAGTGGGGAACGGACCCATTCCCACAGGGTGACAGTCCCTAGTGCTGAGGACTTGGATCGAGGAGCCTGGAGGAGGTAACTGAACCAGACCAGGGGTCCAGGCAAGCTTCTGGGAGGAGGGGACACCGTGGCTGAGGAGGAGGAGGAGGAGGATGAGGAGGAGGCAGAATGGCAGCAGATTGAGGGGAAGCTGAGCTTTCATGTAGGAAATCACCCCTGTGGAACACTGCGGACTTTTTGGTTTTGGGGGTTTTTTTCTTGCCATCTAGAGCAAAATGGCAAGGTTGGGATTTGAACCAACTTCTGTTTCCAAGCCCCATGCTCTTAATCCCTCTCCTGCCTCCATGTGAAATTATAAGAGTTGTAGACCTGGTGTCTGGCTGTGGGCGGCATGAGGCTGGCCTGGCAGGAAACTGTGCTGGACCTCGGGAAACCAGCCTTACAGCCTGGACTCTCTCCCATGGTTGGTGGGGACTGGGAAGGGTTGCAGGCCAGGAGGAGCTCGCCAGGTTTGTTTCCAGGGGGTGTAGATGGATGTGCCTGGACTCGCATCTCCCAGTGCCCAGCCCAGCCTGGCAGGGAGGAGTGCCAAGACCCACAAGTTGGCCATAGACACAAGTACAGTCTCGATTTGGAGGCCCATGGAAGGGCCCGTGTGGCCCACGCAGGACGCTTTTGAATGCCTTGACTTCTTTGCCACCACTTAAAAAGTGACAGACTTCACTTTTCAAAGCTGTTGGATTCTGGTGACAGACCAGCTGGAGCTGAGTGGCAGCTGCCTCCACAGGTGTGGCCCTGGCTCTTGTGGGCCACAGGCCGCATGCGATCCCCTCTGCTCCAGGACCTGCCTGGCTCTGTGGCCACTGGCATGTGTCTCCAAAATCCCAGCCCCTGCTTGGCTTGCCAGATGAGAGGCCTGGCTGTGACTGTCCACCAGGAAATAGGGCACCTGAATTCACACACAGTGCCTCGTGGCCAGTGCTGACCGGGAGCCCCATGGGTGCTTGTGTTTGCTGCCCTGGGACAGGACCCAGGCCTCCCAGGGCCCTCTCCACCCCCTGGCTTTTGTTTTGTTTCATTTTAAGAGAGTTCTGCTCTATCTCCCAGGCTGGAGTGCGGTGCCACTGCGATGTCAGCTCACTGCAACCTTCACCTCCCAGGTTCAGGCAATTCTGCTGTCTCAGCCTCCTTCCTGGCTCAGCATCTGGAGTAACTCCCAAGGGATTACAGGTGCCTACCACCATGGCCAGCTAATTTTTGTATTTTTAGTGGAGACAGGGGTTTCATCATGTTGGCCAGACTGGTCTGGAACTGCTGACATCACGTGATCCTCCTGCCTTAGGCCTCCCAAAGTGCTGGGATTACAGGCACCCACCACCATGCCCAGCTATTTTTAGTGGAGACCTTTTCACAATGTTGGCCAGGATGGTCTTGAACCCTGACTTCAGGTGGTCCTCTCACCTCAGCCCCCCAGAGGTGTTGAGATTATAGGTTTGAGCCATCGTACCCAGCCTCAACCCGCTGTTCTAACAGCAAAGTCTAGCCTTGTGTCCACTTTGCTTTTCTGGGGCCGCTGGGTAGGGTCCGGGTTCCAACAGACAGCCATGACCAGGAGAGACGGGGCAGCAGAAGGCCACAGGTTTTGGGGGATCAGTGTTTCCTGCATATTAGAGGCAGGCATCCAGCTACAGATGCCTGGCAGCCTGGGGAAGGTCCCTGTCAGCATGACCACTGTTCTCAGCTCACTGTGGCCCCTGCACAACCACCTCATCAATCCATGGTTTAGCAAAAGTTCACTTAGCCCCTGCTGTGCGCCAGATGCTTATAGGTGCTGAGATATAGTGGGACCCGAAGGAGACAGGAAAAAACAATCCCTGCCCCCAGGAGCATGCACTGGACAGAGGCAGGAGCAGACAGATGCCTGCGTGCTCCATGTCAGCCGCTGTCAGGTGATCTAGGTGGAGCACAGGCAGGGCAGGGGCTGGCATTTTAGATGGGTGGCCAGTGGAAGCTTGAGCAAAAACCTGAAAGAGTGGACAGAGAGAGCCACAGGGACCCTGGGAGTTGATGTTCCAAGCAGAAGGAGCAGCCAACAGGGCAGGAGGGGGCGGAGCAGCAAGAACACCTGTGTGCGTGGGAATAGCGCAAGGGCAGGGTGGGCATGTATGACACAACTCAGACCATGGGGAGTGGGGACGGTAGAGACTTGGAATGCACTGAATGCCCTGCCTGGTTTCCACATGGGTTTGTATTTGGCACCCGGCTCCTGGAACCCCATTGACCTCTACTTTGGGGCCAGGCCTTTGTGACTCTCCCTGTCCTCCACCCCTTGTCCTTTGTGGGAGCAGAGAGTGTGGTTTTGGGGCTCATGAACACTGGCTCCCACAGGGGAGGAAGTGCCAGCCCAAGCCTGGCCACAGCATCCTGTAATTTGTAGCCTTCAGCCTGATTATGGGGTGAGTCAGCTTCTGCCCTCCTTCCCTTCCACCCCACAGGGCACGACTGTGCTGCCCATCTGGGGAACAGGAGAAAAACAAGGGGTGCCTCTCTGGGATCCCACCCAGCCCAGGGAGGCTGCAGCCTGGCCATAGCCATCACTCCTCTGACCCTGCAGCGGCATCCCAGAGGGGGACGGGCCACCGCCCATGCCATCCTTACTCCACAGTATCTCATTTTGTCTCTCTCTTATCTCTGTGTGTGTCATGCCATCATGTCCCTGTGTTGGATGCCCATTCTGTGTCCCCCACTTCTTGCTGCACCCCCACCCACCATTGCCCGGGACCCCAGACTATCATGTGGGGCAGTAAAGGTACCAAAAATGGGGCCCTCATGCTGCTTCTGGGCGAGTTTGAGAACATGTCGGTGACACGCTCCAACTCTCTTCAGAGAGACAGCCCTCCAGCGCCCGCCTGTGCCAGCCGGGAAAATGGAATAATGGAGGAGCTGGCCACCACGGCCAGAGTGGTCCTGGGGAAGGCAGGCAGTCTAGGCTGGATCACCAGTCACAGTGAGGCAGATGGCGACAGTGGTGACAGGCGACAAGTGGGGCCAGAGAAAAGGCCCAAATCTTCCAGGGAGGACTCAGGGGACCCCCTTTCTCTGGACCTGACATCGGCACCCCTCAGCCTGTTGGTCTGGCCAGTAGGGTGAAATTGGCAGCTGACTGGCCCTTAAACACCTATGAGAGGGTTGACACCAACCACCCATGACGGGGTGCAAGGGTGACCCGTCCCCCACCCCAGGGCCTCCAAGGTCCCCTAACTGTTGCTCTCCCATCGCCACCTTCCAGCCCTGCCAGACCCATTGTGCATCTAATCCTGACCACCAATGTGTCTGTCTCATCACTGGGCCTCTCCCCTACTTAGGGAGCAGAACTGGGCCCAGGCACCCTTCACTGACAGTTACCTCTGTTTTCTGTTTCATATAGAGCCTCAAGACGTGGCCCCTAATGGGCCATCAACAGGTGGCCTGGCAGACCAGCACTTCTCCTCCTCCTCCTGGCCTCCCGCTTGAGCCCAAGGTACCCCCCAGCACTGGAGTGCTAGACCCCCACGCCTCAGAACCCCAGCTGGTCCCTCCAGCTGGAGACCCTGCTGCTCTCATCACCCCTGCTCTTCCTGGGCCCCCTGGCACCCGCTTGCCACAGCGGGAGCCACAGCACATATCCTATGAGCATTTCCGGGCTGCCTTGCAGCTGGTGGTGGACCCAGGCGACCCCTGATCCTACATGGACAACTTCAAAATAGGCGACGGCTCCACGGGCATTATGTTCATTGCCACCGTGTGCAGCTCGGGCAACCTGCTGGCCATCAAGGAGATGGACCTGTGCAAGCAGCAGATGCATGAGCTGCTCTTCAGAGAGGTGCGAGAGCTGCTGCCCTGCTGTACCCTCTCCCTGCCACCCTCCTGCCCTGCCCTTCCTTTTCTCCTGCCATCCTCCCTCCCTGCTTCCCTCTGCCCCCACTCTACCTCCTCTCCCTGCTGTGCTCCCACCCTGCCCTCTCTCCTCTCCCTGCACTCTGTGCTGCGCCAGGCCCCCCTGCTCCCCTCACTGCTTCCCACCCCCAGGCCATCTCCACCCCGGGTAGGTCCCTGCCTGTCCTCACAGCATCCTCACCCACATCTCTGTCCCTGAGCCTCTGACCCAGGGTTCCTCGGCCCACTGACTACCCACCCAGTGTCGTCCAGCCCCCTCACACCCATTGAGGCCCACCTGGACTCCAGGGTAGTGTCCTCCAGACCTGCCCCTCCTGGGTTCCCCGTGTCCCACCCCAGTCTGTCAGCCCTGGGCTGGCAACTTCTCCCTATGTCTGCACAGTCCATTGTCTCCCACTCCAGGCCCCGCCCCAGGCTCCACGCAACCACCAAGTCCTCAGCACAGCCCACACATCCACCAAAAGGAAGTTTCTCACGTTCAGGCCAACCCCACCCCCATTCCACCTTAGACCCTGGCAGTGCCCTGCAGCATCCTGACAAGAGGAAGCCTGCACCCATTTTGCCCAGTGTATGAGGCCCCTCTCGTCCTGCCATGCATCACAACACCCAGCTGCACCAGGAGCTCTCCAGCCTAGGTTCCTCATTTGCCCTCACATGCACGCCTCTTTTCTCATCCTTGCCCAATACTTGCTTGTCCAGGGTCTCAGCCCTGAGCTCAAATGCTCTTCCCACCTCCCTTCAGCACCAACCCAGGACTGACCTGAGATGGGCATTGTCCCAGGGGAGCACTCAGAAGGGAGGTGTGGGCTTTAGGCTGCCTCTGAGGGCCATGTGGCTGGGGCAGTACTAGGGGAGGGCAGGCCAGGTGGCCCCATGGACACAAGCTCGATGTAGAACTACTGCAAGGGGACCCAAGGGGAGGCAGTGGCTGGGTGTGAGGCAGGTCTGGGCAGCCCTCCTGCCCCTTTCTGCTCCACTCTGGCCACTTTTACTGCTGACCTGGCCCCTGCACAGGTGGTGATCATGTGGGACTATGAGCATGAGAACGTGGTGATGTACTACAGCTGCCTGGTGGGGGACAAGCTCTGGATGGTCATGGAGTTTCTGGAAGGAGACTCTCTCACCAACATTGTCACCCACACCAGGTACTGCTGGGGCCTCAGACTCCTCCTGTGACATGACCAGGTCCCCTGCAGACCACTTGGGGTGGGGCCACATCTCCAAACCAGCTGTGCAGTGTCCCCCTTTACCCCCTGGGCATGGGGTCATGTCTTCCATTCCTCCAGCTTCAGAGTGGGGTCAAGCTGTCTCAAGTTCCTCCCAGCCCAAGGCAGGGCTTCATTCCCCTCTGCCCCTGGGGAGCTGTCCACCCACCTGCTCACCCCCACCCACAGGATGAATGAGGAGCAGATCTCGGCCATGCCTGGCTGTGCTCCAGGCCCTGTTGGTGCTCCACAACCAGGATGTCATCCAACTGGACATCAAGAGTGACTCAATCCTGCTAACCCATGACAGCAGGGTGAGGGGACAGGTGATGGGCTGTGGGGGGTCAGGGTTCTCATGGTGGAGCTTCCCTGTCTCTCACCACCCCTTTTGAGGGTAGGTGGGCTTGACCCTCTAGGGCTGTGTTGAGTATCCGGGACTTTGTCCCTGATGCAGCCCAGAGCTGGGTTCCAGCACTTTGGGGGCTCTGTGCAGTGGGAGGACACAGGCTGCTGGGGGCTCTGCAGTGGGAAGGCACAGGCTGGTGGGGGCTGTGTAGTGGTAGGACACAGGCTGGTGGGGGCTCTGCAGTGGGAGTGCACAGGCTGTTGGGGGCTCTATAGTGGGAGGACACAGGCTCGTGGGAGGTCACAAGCTGGAGGGGACTCTGCAGTGAGAGGGCACAGGCTGGAGGGGGCTCTGTGCAGTGAGAGGACAGGCTGGTGGGGGCTCTCTGCAGTGGGAGGTTACAACCTGGAGGGGTCTCTGCAGGGGAAGGACACAGGCCAGTGGGGACTCTGCAGTGGGAGGGGACAGGCTGATGGGGACTCTGCAGTGGGAAGACACAGGCCGGTGAAGGCTCTTTGCAGTGGGAGGACACAGGCCTGTGGTGGCTCAGCAGGGGGAGGACACAGGCCGGTGGGGACTCTGCAGGGGGAGGACACAGGCTGGTGGGGGCTCTGCAGGGGGAGGACACAGGATAGTGGATGGTTTGTGCAGTAGGAGGACACAGGATGCTGGGGGCTCTGCAGTGGCAGGACACAGGCCAGTGGAGGCTCTGTGCAGTGGGAGGACACAGGCCGGTAGGGGCTCTGTGCAGTGGGAGGATACAGGCTGGTGGGGACTCTGCAGTGGCAGGACACAGGCCGGTGGAGACTGTGCTTTGGGAGTACACAGGCTGGTGGGGGCTCTGCAGTGGCAGGACAGAGGCCAGTGGAGGCTCTGTGCAGTGGGAGGACACAGGCTGGTGGGGGCTCTGTGCACTGGGAGGACACGGGCTGATGGGAGCTCTGCACTTGGAGGACACAGGCCGGTGGGGACTCTGCAGTGGCAGGACACAGGCCGATGGAGACTGTGCTTTTGGAGTACACAGGCTGGTGGGGGCTCTGCAGTGGCAGGACACAGACCAGTGGAGGCTCTGTGCAGTGGGAGGACACAGGCTGGTGGGGGCTCTGCAGTGGCAGGACACAGGCTGGTAGGGGTTCTGTGCAGTGGGAGAAAACAGGCTGGTGGGGGCTCTGCAGTGGAAGGACACAGGCTGGTGGGGACTCTGCAGTGGCAGGACACAGGCCAGTGGAGGCTCTGTGCAGTGGGAGAAAACAGGCTGGTGGGGGCTCTGCAGTGGCAGGACACAGGCTGGTAGGGGCTCTGTGCAGTGGGAGGACACAGGCTGGTGAGGACTCTGCAGTGGGAGGACACAGGCTGGTGGGGACTCTGCAGTGGCAGGACACAGACCAGTGGAGGCTCTGTGCAGTGGGAGAAAACAGGCTGGTGGGGGCTCTGCAGTGGAAGGACACAGGCTGGTGGGGGCTCTGTGCAGTGGGAGGACACAAGGTGGTGGGGTCTCTGCACTGGAAGGACACGGGCCGGTGAGGGCTCTGCAGTGGCAGGACACAGGCCAGTGGGGGCTCTGCAGTGGGAGGGCACAGGCTGGTGGTGGCTCTGTGCAGTGGGAGGGCACAGGCTGGTGGGGGCTCTGCAGTGGGAGAAAACAGGCTGGTGGGGGCTCTGCAGTGGAAGGACACAGGCTGGTGGGGGCTCTGTGCAGTGGGAGGGCACAGGCTGGTCAGGGCTCTGTGAAGTGGGAGGGCACAGGCTGGTGGGGGCTATTCCGTTAGCACTGGATGCTGGGCCCAGGGGCAGGGTTCTGGGCAGACAGCGCAGCCTTCACCACAGGCTTCTCCCTCCACTGAAAAGCCACTGCCTGCCCAGCACCCAGGTTGGGGTATGAACACAGCCCTATCTCTCATTCTTTGGACTGAGATTCTGAACCCCAGGCTGTGGCATTGATAATGCAGGGTGGACATGACTTTCCGTAGGAAAGGGCCCTTGACGCCAATGAAATTTCTGCAGAACTGGATGACTCCATCCCTTCCCCCAAGGAAAATAAAACTGCACTGTCAGTCTAGGCAGAGGCAGAGAGAGCTGTTTCACCGTCAGTCCGTGGAAATCTCAGGATGTCTGCAGATATATTTTGGGGGCGACAACTGTAGACCACCTGAAATTGTCCTCCCATGGTTGTGGGGGGGGTTCACTGGAGACAGGAAGACCCATAGAGATCCTCGAAATTCAGAAAGTGGGTCAGGTGTAGTGGTTTACGCCTGTAATCCCAGCACTTTGGGAGGCCGAGGCGGGGGAATCACGAGGACAGGAGTTCGAGACCAACCTGACAAACATAGTGAAACCCTGTCTCTAGTAAAAATACAAAAAATTAGCTGGGCATGGTGGCAGTCACCTGTAATCCCAGCTACTTGGGAGGCTGAGGCAGAATTGCTTGAACCTGGAAGGTGGAGGCTGCAGTGAGCCAAGATTGCGCCATTGCACTCCAGCTTGGGCTACAGAGCAAGACTCTATCCCAAAAACAAAAACAAAAACAAAAACATAAAGGGGTCTACAGTTCCTAAGAAGGTGTCGGGGGCCTGGTTGTTGTAGAGGTAGGCTGTGGCCCCTCACAGCCCCAGAGCAGGGCTGCCTTCCTCTCCAATCCAACCCAAGATGCTCCTGGGCTGCAAGACCCCAGGGCACAGGCTTTCAGGGCCACCAGTTCCCAGCCCTGCCTGACCTTTGCTGTCTGCAGTACTCAGGCCACTGCCCCCAAGAGCCCTAGAGGCCATGAAGGTGGGAGATGGGGGGATCCTGTGGGAGGTGACTCACCCAGGAGTCCCCACTGGGAGGTGGTAGAGCTCCCCAGCGGTCTGGCTCTGGAGCCCAGCTCTGACCTCTGGGCTGCACATCATGTCTGAAAATAGAAAGTAAAACACCGATTTCTGTGACAGTGACAGGGAGCACACGTGAGCCTTGTGGCTTCCAGGTGGGGGCCTGGGAAATATAGCTCCACCTGACGAGGTGGCAAGTGGCCGGAACCCACATCTGTGACATTTCTGGCCTCTTGTTTTGTGTGGCAAGAACCAAATGAGACGGGTTCTTCTCACATCTGGAAAGGTGCATTTTAGAAGTGCTGCTGGGTGCTAGAGAGGGCTTTGTGTCCGTTCTTTTTCTGAGTGGGTTTTCCCTTCCCTAGGCTAAAGGGCCTGTCACCTGTCTCATTATTTCCCTCAATGGTTCTGTCTTCCTCTGCCCTCCCCTGTCCTGGCTGTCCCACAGGTGGATGCAGATCAGGTTATTCTGTCTCACAGCCCCGTGAAGCTCTTCTCAAAGTACCATGGGAAGCAGAGGCTGGTGTCTGGGCAGGGGCCTGTGGTGGAGAATGCCCGGGGGTAACCTTTTGGTCTTACTCTGTCTGAAGGGAAGGGGCAGGGCTGGAGTCTTCCCTCCCTTAGCTGAGTGGGGACTGTAGTGAGGGATGCTGGGTGCTGGGGTGCATGGGTGATGCTGCGAGCTCAGGGGAGGGAGGACAGCTCCTGAGTGTGATCGGTCCTCATGTCTGGTGGTTTCCAAAAGCCAGTCTTCTTACCCCTGCATCAGAATCCTTTGGGGAGCATAAAATGCAGATTCCAGTGTCTCTGCACTGGAGCCTTGGTTGACTAGGTCTAGGGTAAAACTCAGGAATCTGTATTTTTAAAAAACCAAAATACCTCTCCTAGTGGTTCTGTAACTAGGTTTGGGAACCCCTTCTCTAGTCTCTTCCTTGGGGTGCTCAGTCAGTGTATTAGCCAGTGGTAGTGAAGCAGTTACAGGGAGCTTGTTTTGGGAGCCTGCAGAATACCAGGCCCCTGTTCTCAAGCAGCTGGGTGATGCTGAGCCTGTCCTCTGTAGCAGAGGTGTGTCACACACTGAACAGGATGAGGAACAGGATGAGGCGCAGGGCTTATGAATGAATCAGGGGCTTGTGCCTGAGGAGGCAAGAATAACACCATGAGCAATAAAGGAGCGTTTACCAAGGCGTATGATTAAAGGCTCATAAGCTCACAGGAGTGTGCCACAGGTATTGGGGGGGGCAGTGGAGTATCCCTGGGTCAGGAATTGCCTTGGCTTCTTGGAGGGGTACAGTGGAGCCCAGCAGATAGCTAAGGTTTCCCAGGCAGGGGAAATAGGAGGTTGGAATGGGATAGGGAGAGGAATGAGAACAGGAGGGGTGGTGCCAGGGTGTCTGGAACCTTGCACGTTAACTTGAGGAGTCTCAGGGCAGTGGAGGGCAGGGCAGGCTTTATTACTGATGGGGCAATCTGACAGAATCAGGATTTGGGGGAAATTCATTTTGAGATTAATCCAAAACCACATCCAGTTAACACTGCGAGTTGGAATTGAGGACAGGAAGATGGAGGCAGATCTTAGAGGAGATAGACTGAAGCTGGCTTGGCCCTCCCCAGGGTCTCTTCTTCCTTGCTGATTCATGTTCATCTTACAAGATTTTAGCTCCAGCCCTCCTCCCTCTGCTGGACTCCCCAGCCCACTGAGGAGTCTCTTCTGAACTCAGCACTGACTGGCAGCACTGTTCTCAGAACACTGGTTTTGATGGGCTCTGAATGTGCTGGGCTCCTCGGGACAGTTTTTTTTTTTTTTTTTTTTTTTTTTTTTTTTTTTTTTTTTTGAGAAAGGGTCTCACTCTGTTGCCCAGGCTGGGGTACAGTGGTGCAATCGTAGCTCATGGTAGCCTTGACCTCCCGGGCTCAACTGATCCTTCTGCCCCAGCCTCTTGAGGAGCCTCCTGAGTAGACTGCAGGCATATGCCACCATGTGTAGCTGACTGTTTTATTTGTAGAGACAGGGTCTCACTATGTTGCCCAGAATGACCTGGAACTCCTGGGCTCCATCAATTCTCCCACCTCAGCCTCCCAAAGTGCTGGGATTTCAGGTGTGAGCCAC
Organism: Saimiri boliviensis; assembly: GCF_048565385.1. NCBI lineage: Eukaryota > Metazoa > Chordata > Mammalia > Primates > Cebidae > Saimiri > Saimiri boliviensis. The sequence continues at coordinate 194,443 of NC_133468.1, forward strand.
TGCACTCAGCTGGGGACAGAAATTTTTATGTGCTTTTGCCCTCTGGGCCATGTCTGGCATAGGACCTGGTACCTGTCATGTGCCTGGTGACTGTTGGTGGGTTGCCCAGGAGCTGCCCTCTTTACCTGTGCAGTTGCAGCCTGCTCGCCAGCACCTGCAGGATTTGTGCCATCCTTGCTGGGCTCTGCTTGCTGCCCTCCTGCCTGGCTTGATCAGGACTGGGTTGTGTTCCCTTCGCTTGTGATGTGATGCATTCAGAAAGGCATCTTTCCCCAAAACTGTCCAGCATTACTTCCCTGAGCTCGCTCCAGACTGGGATTCCAGAATGTTCTTACCATGGATGAGCTGCAGATGGCCTTCCCCCTGCTTGACATGGTGGACGTGGAGTGGCAGCCGAAGACCACGGTACTAAGGGGCACAGGTTGGGCTGTGTCATCTGCACGCCTCCAGTGCCCTGCATTGGCTCCATCACTCACCTTGCAAACCCTCCTGCAGAGCTGTGTTTGTCTCTGCTTCTGCAGGTCTACTGCCTCCTTGGAGGCACATCTGGCTAAGGGTTTTGTTCCCTGGATTTATGAGAATGGTTCAGAGGCTGGGCATGGTGGCTCACACCTGTAATCCCAATGCTTTGGGAGGCCGAAACTGGAGGACTGGTTGAAGACCAGCCTGGACAACATAGTGAGACCCTGTCTCTACAAAAGAATAAAATTAATTGGCCGGGTGCAGTGGCTCATGCCTGTAATCCAAGCACTTTGGGAGGCAAAGGTGGGTGAAATCTCCTGAGGTCAGGAGTTCCAGATTAGCCTGGCCAACATGGTGAAACCCTGTCTCTACTAAAAATACAAAAATTAGCTGTATATAGTGGTAGACGCCTGTAATCCCAGCTACTCGGGAGGCTCCGGCAGGAGAAATGCTTGAACCTGGGAGGCGGAGGTTGCAGTGAGCCAAGATTATGCCATTGCACTCCAGCCTAGGCAACAGAGTGAGACTCTGTCTCAAAGAAAGAAAATGAGCCATGCCGATTGTCCCAACTACTCAGGAGGCTGAGGCAGGTGGGTTGCTGAAGCCCAGACATTGGAGGCTGCAGTGAGCTGTGATCACATCACTGCACTCCAGCCTTGGCCACTGAGTGAGACTTTCTCAAAAAAAAAAAAAAGAAAAAGAAAAAGAAAAAAATAGCCCAGATAAGCGACAGGCTTTACACCCTGTCCTCTCTGCATTGTTTGTAATTAGCTGGGAACCCCTTTCATAGCCCCAGCCTCCTTTCCGACAAGCAGTTCCAGACTTGCTGGCTGACCTTGCCAGTGCTGCCCAGGAGAGCCGCTGGCAGTTGTGAGGTGAGCTATCCAGATGGGGTTTCACAATGTTGACCAGGATGGCCTCGATCTATTGACCTCGTGATCTGCCCGCCTCGGCCTCCCAAAGTGCTGGGATTACAGGCATGAGCCACCGCACCCGGCCAACATTACATTTCTTAAACACAAAGACTAAATATTAAAAGCAGCCAGGTCCCCTCCCTTTCATACACACATACATCTCTGAAAGGAATAATTCGCCTGACAGACAACATGTCAACAAAAATTTAAAAACCTAGTACAACTTACAATGATTGGCATCATCTTTGGTGCACTAAAATCAAATAGCTATCCACTAAATTCTGAATGCAGAGAACATGACCACTAAAATCAAAACAGCAATTTTTGCTTCCATGTTATGAGGTTGGTGCAAAAGTAATTCCAGTTTTTGCCATTGAAAGTAATGGAAGTAGAATGCAGTGACTCGTGCCTGTAATCTCAGCACTTAGGAAGCCAAAACAACTGGATCACTTGAGAAGTTAAGAGTTTCAGAACACCCTGGCCAACATGCTGAGACTCTGTCTTAACTAAAAAATGCAAAAATGAGCCAGGCATGGTGGCGGGTGCCTGTAATCCCAGCTACTTGGCAGGCTGAGACAGGAGACTTGCTTAAAACCAGGAGGTGGAAATTGCCATGAGCTGAGATCACTCCACCCTGGCAACAGAGCAAGACTCCACCTCAAAAACAAAAACAAAAAAAGGGTAATTTCAAAAACCTCAATTATGTTTGCACCAAACAACATAATAAGTCAGTTTCCCTCCCACTATTAACAATTGGAAACTAAACAAATGTACAAAATAAGCGTTTCCTGTAATTGGACAACAGATAGTACAGGGCTGTGATCCATGTGAGAAGAGAATAAATTACATGTGTCCTGAGACTATCCAGCTTTCGACCTGGAGATATTTTCAGCCTCACTGTAAAGGAGAAGGAAACCAAACAGAACACAGCGTTCTCAGTAAATTGAGGGATCAGAGCTCATGGAGGCTTAGGTAGCTACATTTTGGGGGGCAGAGAACTGGAGAGGTAAGGGACATACAGATAAAAAGCTAGCAATTTTTCGTAAAGATTTCTTTAAGTTCCTAGCTGACAACTAAGATGTGCATAAAAAGACCACAATCTCATGCAGCTAGGAGGAGAGCAGTTAGTGGAGAGGTGTAAGTCCAACAATTTCTGGATGTAAGAAAGAACTGGAACATAGACAAGCTCTGAAGATCCTGAGTGAGAAAACTCATTGAACACCTAGGGAGTACAAGAAAGCACACAGATGGATGGCAACTTCCTGGCAGCAGGAAGAAACTAGCTCTAGAATAACAGCTGCTGCAAGACTTCACCTAAGTTCCCTATAGATTCTCGATATCAGCCCTTTGATAGCTGTATAGTTTGCAAGTATTTTCTCCCATTTTGTAGGTTGTTTGTTGACTTTGTTAGTTCCTTTCACTTTGCAGATGCGCTTTAGTTTTTAATTAGGTCCCATCTGTCAATATGTTTTTCTTATCACTGCTTTGGGCATCTTTGTCATGAAATCTTTGCAAGACCTATGTCCACAATGGTATCTTCTAGGTTTGCTTCACTAGTTTTTATAGCCCCAAGAACACTGTGGGTTTTAGGTTTAAGCCTTGAATCCATCTTAAGTTGATTTTTGCATATGGTAAAAGGAAGGGGTCCAGTTTCAATCTTTTTTTTTTTTTTTTTTGAGACGGAGTTTCGCTCATTACCCAGGCTTGAGTGCAATGGCCCGATCTCGGCTCACCGCAACCTCCGCTTCCTGGGTTCAGGCAATTCTCGTGCCTCAGCCACCTGAGTAGCTCGGATTACAGGCATGCGCCTCCATGCCCAGCTACTTTTTTGTATTTTTAGTAGAGACAGGGTTTCACATGTTGACCAGGATGGTATCGATCTCTTGACCTTGTGATCCACCTGCCTCGGCCTCCCAAAGTGCTGGGATTACAGGCTTGAGCCACAATAAACCCTTCCCTGTCCCTCTTCTGGTCCCACCTCCTGGCCCACCCCAAACCCAGCTCTGCCCCATGAAAACCACACGCTTGACCCCTCCACCCCAATTCACAGCCCAGGGCGCTTTAACCATCCTGTTAGAATGGCATTCTTTCCCCTGCCTCCTCCCTGGCTGGCGTTTCAGCCCACCCTGGACGGGTTCGTTCTTGTCAAGTTGAAAAACGGTGGCTCAAGCCTGTAATCCCAGCACTTTGGGAGGCCGAGGCGGGCGGATCACGAGGTCAAGAGATCGAGACCATCCTGGTCAACATGGTGAAACCCCGCCTCTACTAAAAATACAAAAAATTAGCTGGGCATGGTGGCATGTGCCTGTAATTCCAGCTAATCGGGAGGCTGAGGCAGAAGAATTGCCTGAGCCCAGGAGTCGGAGGTTGCAGTGAGCGGAGATCGCACCATTGCACTCCAGCCTGGGAAACAAGAGTGAAACTCAGTCTCAAAAAAAAAAAAAAAAACAAAAAAAACAAAACAAAAAAACAAGAAATCAATATGACCGATGGAAAGGATACCTCATCACCTCATGGATCTGACTATGGCGATTTCCGAGTGGGAAATAGAAAAGGCCAGCTAGATTATTCAAGATGCCTATGAGCAAAGATAAGCAGAGAGACATTAATTAAAGAAGCGATTCTGGTTTCTCAGTGGAATTAAGATGGAATAGCAAGGAACCAGGATTTGCTGGGTGAGAACGGACGCTGTTTCTCACTGTGGTGTCTCCAGGCAACACCTTTCAAATCTAAGGCAGAAAATCTGATCCCTGGGAAGGATGATCTCAAGAATAAGGCTGTACCATCCGTTGTTGAGGCCTCAGACATGTGTAAGGACATACCAAAGAGACTTCCGCGTATCTTTTTTTGAGATGAAGTTTCGCTCCTGGTGCCCAAGATGGAGTACAGTGGTAAGATCTCCACTCACTACGAACTCCGCCTCCCGGGTTCAAGGGATTCTCCTGTCTCAGCCTTCTGAGTAGCTGGGATTCCAGGCCATCACGTCCGGCTAATTTTTTGTATTTTTAGTAGAAACGGGGTTTCGCCACATTAGCCATACTGTTCTCTTGATCTCCTGACCTCAGCTCATCTGCCCACCTCAGCTTTCCAAAGTTCTGGGATTACAGGTGTGAGCCACCATGCCTGGCAGCTTCTACATATTTAAAGACACTGTGCCTCACTCAGCAGCTTCATAGGAGCCTAAAGATAAAGAAAGATCTATTTTTTTATTTTAGAATTTTATTTGTTTGTTTGTTTGTTTAGAGACACTCTCACTCTGTTGTCCAGAATGAAGCACAAAGGTGTGATTTCGAAGAGGAAAAGAGAGAGGAAGAGAAAGATAGGCTTTGAGAGACTGTCCACAGCTTTTCCAGCCCCTGCTGTGAGAGCCTTCTCAGAGGGGTCCACAGATTCTGCGGGGCAGGGACCAGCCACTCACACCATGCGCTATCTGAATTCTCAGTCCACAGAACTACAAGAGGCAGTCATCAATTATTGTGTTAACTAACTTCGTTCGGGGATGAATTTTTGTTACGCAGCAATAAATAACCGGAAAAATTTAATTTACTGACTTAGAAAATGTCAAAAAATATGTTGTAAAGTGAAAAAATTTAACAGTGAAATAACACATATGGTGCCACTTTGGAAACTGAAAACTTTGTATATGGAATTCACGTACACATAATATGTTTGCACAGACTATAATTTCAATGCTTTCTGTTAACTAACACTGGAGAATCAGTAATAAGGGAATAAATATACATATATAATTCTTTATATATTGTATTTATATATAAATATAGATTTTATATTTATGTATCTTGTAAGTATATATTATATATAAATTTATATACTTATATATTTATATTTTACAAATATTTACATATAAATATTGTGTATAAATTTCTATATTTCTGTATTTATATAGTATATACTTATATAATTTCATTTCTTTATAAATATGTATGGTTTTATTATGTATATATGTACATATTTTTATTTGTGTATATATTTATAAATGGCTTTTCATCAATGGCTTTTTATCAATGAGGTATAAAGGGCTTTTTACTTTTTTGAAAAAAAACTTTTCTTTCTTTTTTTTTTTTTTTCGAGGCGGAGTTTCGTTCTTGTTACCCAGGCTGGAGTGCAATGGAGCAATCTCGGCTCACGGCAACCTCCGTCTCCTGGGTTCAGGCAATTCTCCTGCCTCAGCCTCCCGAGTAGCTGGGATTACAGGCACGCGCCACCATGCCCAGCTAATTTTTGTATTTTTAGTAGAGATGGGGTTTCACCATGTTGACCAGGATGGTCTCGATCTCTTGACCTCATGATCCACCCGTCTCAGCCTCCCAAAGTGCTGGGATTACAGGCTTGAGCAACTTCGCCCGGCGTATTAAATTGTAATTTTAGCCGGGTGCGGTGGCTCAAGCCTGTAATCCCAGCAGTTTGGGAGGCCGAGGCGGGTGGATCACGAGGTCAAGAGATCGAGACCATCCTGGTCAAGATGGTGAAACCCCGTCTGTACTAAAAATACAAAAAAATTAGCTGGGCATGGTGGCACATGCCTGTAGTCCCAGCTACTCAGGAGGCTGAGGCAGGAGAATTGCCTGAACCCAGGAGGCGGAGGTTGCGTTGAGCCGAGATCGCGCCATTGCACTCCAGCCTGGGTAACAAGAGTGAAACTCCGTCTCAAGAAAAAAAAAAATTGTAATTTTAAAAGGTGAAACATTGGGACATGGTAGCTCATGCCTGTAATCCCAGCACTTTGGGAGGCCAAAGCAGGTAGATTATCTGAGGTCAGGAGTTTTAGACCAGACTGACCAACATGATAAAACCTTGCCTTTACTAAAAATACAAAATTAACTTGGTATGGTGGTGTGTACCTATAATTTAAGCTACTTGGGAGGCTGAGGCAGGACAATTGCTTGAACCCGGGAGGTGGAGGTTAAAGTGAGCTGAGATCTCACCCTTGCACTCCAGTCTGGGTGATATAGTGAGACTTCGTCTCTAAACAAAAACAAAAAAATGTGGATATAATTTTAATATTTTTAAATTTGAAATGGCTTTATTTTGGCCCAACATATAATCTGTTATGGATAATGTTCCATTTGTGCTTGATAAGAATGTGTATTCTCATACTGTTACATGAAATATTCTATATATGTCCAGTAGGTGCAACTGTTCTATAGTGCTATGCAAACATATCATTTTTTTTTTTTTTTTTTTTTTTTTTTTTTTTTGAGACGGAGTTTCGCTTTTGTTACCCAGGCTGGAGTGCAATGGCGCGATCACGGCTCACCGCAACCTCCGCCTCCTGGGTTCAGGCAATTCTCCTGCCTCAGCCTCCGGAGTAGCTGGGATTACAGGCACGCGCCACCATGCCCAGCTAATTTTTTGCACCTTTAGTAGAGACGGGGTTTCACCATGTTGACGAGGATGGTCTCGATCTCTTGACCTCGTGATCCACCCGCCTCAGCCTCCCAAAGTGCTGAGATTACAGGCTTGAGCCACCACGCCCGGCCTGCAAACATACCATTTTTTTTTTTTAGCTTTCTGTCTGAATAATCTATTGTAACAAAATTCTCTACTATTTTCATATTTGTCTGTTTTTTTCTAAAGTTCTCTTCACGTGTGTTGATACATTTATGTGCCCCAAAGTTGGGTGCATATATTTTTAATTGTTATATCTTTTATTTATTTGTTTATTTTTTAAAGATGGGGTTTCACCATGTTGGCCAGGCTGGTCTTGAACTCCCGACCTCAGGTGATCCACCCACCTCGGCCTCCCAAAGTGCTAGGATTACAGGCATGAGCCACTGCGACAGCCTAATTGTTATATCTTTTTGAAAAATTATCCTCTTATTATTACAGAGTGATCTTCTTTGTCTCTTGGGACTATTTTTTTTTTCTAGAAGTATATTTTGTCTGATATAAATATGGCCACTCTTACACATTTTTTTTTTTTTTTGTCTAGATGCAACTTTGTTTTAATTGTGCCACTGTGCTCGAGCCTAGCAACAGAGCGAGCCTCTATCAAATAAAAAGTATAAATCTTTTACGGAGTATCAACATATTTTCAGTAAATTTAACATATACATGAATAAAATTCTTGCAGTAAAATTAAAATTCATTTTGTTGATTTGTATTGAGCTCAAGTAATATTGGATAAAAAGCCAGCAAATAAAGAGCTAAAAATTATTTGAAATAGAAATATTGTGAATAAAGTTTTTCTGTCAATTTCAGTAAAAACATTTTTAGCTCATACTAATATTCTTATCTATAGTTGTACAATAACAAATGATACTTTTTATTACCAATTGTACTTCATATTTGTATTCCATTCATAGCAGCTTTCTTCACTGTTTCAATGCCTTCTGCACTTCACGTCAGTGAAAAACAGGCCAGCTGCTGCCAGGAAATGGATGTGATCTTATTGCTACTTTAAGAGTGATGACAAAGGCCAGTCGCGGTGGCTCACACGTGTGATCCCAGCACTTTGGGAGGCCGAGGCAGGTGGATCACGAAGTCAAGAGATCGAGACCATCCTGGTCAACATGGTGAAACCCCGTCTCTACTAAAAATACAAAAAAAAAATTAGCTGGGCATGGTGGCGCGTGCCTGTAATCCCAGCTACTCAGGAGGCTGAGGCAGGAGAATTGCCTGAACCCAGGAGGCCGAGGTTGCGGTGAACCGAGATCGCGCCATTGTACTCCAGTCTGGGTAACAAGAGCGAAACTCTGTCTTAAAAAAAAAAAAAAAAAGAAAAAAAAAAGAGTGATGACGAAGAGCACTTGTCTGAATTGTTCCCATGTGGCAAACACTGTAATTTCCCCCAAAGTACACACATTTCTTATTTTTCCGTAAATTTACTGATGAAATAAAATACTGAGTTAAGAAAGTCTTGATCTCATTCAAATATGTTTTATGAAATTTGGTTGACATTTTCATGTCTCTGAGTTGAATGGAATGTTGAAAATTCCCATGAATCCAAATAGAGGGTTATACATGACCAATATTTTTACTAGAAGCCTTTCTGGGGCAAAATAAGATTCATAACATTTCGTTATAATATAGAAGAAATGTGTGAACTCTGTTCCCGGTAATCAACTCTGAACACTGAGCATTCTCAGTTCCTGGTATTCCCCTGAGTCATTCAGGAAAAATTGGTATATCTGTAAGGAGACAGAAAAAGGTGTCCGGGGGAGGGTCACAGCTTTTCACATAAATGTTTTTTATAGACCCCTATTAGGATCTTGATCTAATTGGTCTATCATTTGCATGACTAGATAGTTACTGAATCTAGTCATACTATTTTTTTTTTTTTTTTGGCAGCTAATGATGTCTGTTACCTATAAGTTTCGTACAATAACTTGCTAAGCTGAAACATAAAACTTTTGTTAATTTACCCTAAATCGAGGAACTAGATTTGCAATTTCCAGTCTTTCAATGTTAAAGCAATTCAGAGAAGAGTGATGTGTGTATGTTGTATGCATTTTTTTGTTATATTCAAGATTATTATCTCTGGAGTCAAAGTTGCTTGTGTTTTAATACTGGCTGTGCTATTTTGAGCAAGTTCTTTCTCTCTCTCCCTTGGTTTCTTTCTTTGTAAATTGAGGATAATAACAATGCCTTTGTTATTAAGTGACTGTATGTGTTAGCCCATTCTCACACTGCCAGAGGGACATATCCAAGACTAGGTAAATTATAATGAAAAGAGGTTAATTTGACTCACAGTTTAGCATGGCTGGGAGGCCTAAGAAGACTTACAATCATAAGAAAGAGGAAACAAACACATCCTTTTTTATATGGTGGCAGGAAGAGAAAAGGTGCTTAGCAAAAGGGGGGAAGTCCCTTATAAAACCATCAAATCCTTTGTGCATGTTGGCTCACACCTATAATCTCGTCACTTTGGGAGGTCAAGGTGGGTGGATCAGGAGATCAGGTATTCAATACCAGCCTGGACAACACGGTAAAACCTTTTGTATCTATAAAGATACAAAAAGATAGCCAGAAATGGTGGCACACCTGTAGTCTCAGCTATTAGGGAGGTTGAGGCAGGAGAACTGCTTGAACGCAGAGGGTGAAGGTTGCAGTGGCACCAAGATTGCACCATTGCACTCCTGCCTGGGTTACAGGGCAAGACTCCATGAAAACAAATGAAAGAAGACAAACCAACCAACCAACCAAAAACCCCATCAGGTCCTATGTGAACTCACTCAGTATCATGGGAACAGAATGAGGGTAACTGCCCGCGTGATTCAATTACATCCCACCAGGTATCTCCCGTGACACATAGGGATTATGGAAACTACAATTCACAATGAGATTTGGGTGTGGACACAACCAGACCATATCACTGTAAGAACAAAATTTATTAATATATATATAGTATTACGGTTAGTGCTCAGTACAAATTAGCTATTATTAACGAGACATTAATATGCTAAATTATGTTAATGCATGTTGCCACACAAATATTTTTTCATTACACATGAGTTTTCCAACCAATAAATGAATATGTATTTAAATTACGATTTTATTCTAAATGTGATGTATACATTTAGAATAATAGCATACACAGTAGAATATCATGCAGCCTTAAAAATGGGGAGACGCCGGGTGCAGTGGCTCACGCCTGTAATCCCAGCACTTTGGGAGGCCGAGACCGGTGGATCATGAGGTCAAGAGATCGAGACCATCCTGGTCAACAAGGTGAAACTCCGTCTCTACTAAAAACACAAAAAATTAGCTGGACATGGTGGTGCGTGCCTGTAATCTCAGCTACTTCAGAGGCTGAGGCAGGAGAATTGCCTGAACCCAGGAGGCAGAGGTTGCAGTGAGCCGAGATCGCGCCATTGCACTCCAGCCTGGGTAACAAGAGCGAAACTCTGTCTTAAAAAAAAAAAAAAAAGAGAGAGAGACAACGTCAATTGAAAAAATACTGGGCTGGGCGCGGTGGCTCCAGCCTGTAATCCCAGCACTTTGGGAGGCCTAGGTGGGTGGATCACAAGGTCAAGAGATCGAGACCATCCTGGTCAACACGGTGAAACCCCGTCTCTACTAAAAATACAAAAAAATAGCTGGGCATGGTGGCGCATGCCTGTAATCCCAGCTACTCAGGAGGCTGAGGCAGGAGAATTGCCTGAACCCAGGAGGCGGAGGTTGCGGTGAGCCGAGATCGCGCCCTTGCACTCCAGCCTGGGTAACAAGAGCGAAACTCCATCTCAAAAAAAAAATATATATGGATAAATTTAGAGGATACTTTACTAAGTAAAATAAACCAGATACACAAAGAAAACTACTGCATGATTCCACTTTTATGTAGAATCTGAGAAAGTTGAAATAACAAAGTACAATGTGGAATAATTGGTTACCAAAGACTGTTGTTGATAAAAGAATGCAAAGTTTTACGGACAGGATAAATACGTTTTGAGATCTATTGCACAGTAGGGTTACTACAGTCAATGATAATGTATTGTACATTTCAAAATAACTAACGGTAAGTTTAATGTCTCACTGCAAAAAATTTATAGGTAAGTAAGGCGATAGATATGTTACGTAACTTGACTTAATTATTCCATATTTTATATATATATCAAAACATTACACTGCACCCTACAAACGTACACAATTTTGATTTTTCAACCAAATATACTGGTAGTACATGTGTTTTTCTAAGAAAATTTAACAAATCGGGCAAGAGAAATAAATATTTCTTCATATTGTATAATTTCAGGAAAAATATACACATATTTTTATTACATACAGCTTGCTTATTTAGTGATGTAGGTAAGTAAACTTTGATATCATGAGTAGTTTGAACCTACCGCTCAATAGTAAAATATGTTAATTATTATTTTTCAGAGCAATATAATTTCTTTATTTCTTTCACTTTCTTCTTTTGCTTTCTTTTTCTTTCTTTCTTTCTTTTCTTTTATTTTCCTTCTTACTTTCTTCTGTTTTTCTTTTTTTTTTTTTCTGAGAAGAAATTTCACTCTTGTTGTCTAGGCTGGAGTGCAATGGTGCGATCTTGGCTCACTGCTACCCCTGCTTCCTGGGTTCAAATGTTTCATCTGTCTCAGCTTCCTGAGTAGCTGGAATTATAGGCATGTACCACCTAAATTACAGGCATGCCTGACTAATTTTTTTTTTTTTTTTTTTTTTGTAGAGGTGGGGTTTCTCCATGTTGGTCAGGGTAATCTTGAACTCCCAACCTCAGCTGATCTGCCTGCCTCAGCCTCCTAAGGTGCTGGGATTACAGGCGTGAGCTGCTACACTCGGCTTTATTCAAAAAGTTAATACTTTAAAAGACAGACTCTAAAGCAACTGTTTAAATTCTCTCAAGATAAATGACTTTTTTCACTTATTCATAAAAGTTATATAAACATATACTTTAAACTACCTTTAAGTTTATTAAGTGAATATAAAAAACTAGTTGGCAAAAAGAATTTATTAAACAAGTAGATCAGAAAACGCTTTGCCTCTTTCTCTAATCTTAAAACAGAAAAAAACTCAGCATTTAAGTGTTTATTATCTGGTGTTACAAGGGTGGTAAAGAGCAGTACAAGATGAGGGAGCTTCCTTTAGTATTTATATTCCTGCCATGTGAGACTGTGTGAGAGTCTGCCAAGGACAGTATTACAAATACCCATCGAATATTAGAGTCCCAAACTGTCAATTAAAATGAACACAAATTACAACCCCCTGGTGTGGACACCTTGTTGTTCCCAGGCTTACCACTGGTCCTGATCTAAAACACTTTACAAATAACCAGAGCTAATGATTTTCTGTGCTCTCTCTATATGCTGGACATTCTTCTCACACCTGTATTTGAGTTAATTGCTTTAATTTTACCAAAACCCTAAGATTTAGGCAGTAATATTCTTACTGTACAGCTGAAGAGTCAAGAACAAAGATGTCAAGAAACTGTCTCCTGGTCACACAGCCCATAAGTGGCAGAACCAGGATGCAATCAGAGGCCACCAGAAACCGAGTTTTAACATTCATCATTAAGGCCAGTCAGCCTCATGCAATTTTATTTATTCATATGTTTAGTTAGTTAGTTACTTAGTTTTTTATTGCATTTTAGGTTTTGGGGGTCATGTGAAGAACATGCAAGATTGTTGCATAGGTACACACATGGTGGTGTGATTTTCTGCCTTCCTCCCCTTCACCTGTATCTGGCATTTCTCCCCATGCTATCTCTCTCCAACTCCCCACCCCTCGCTGTCTGCCCCCAATTTTCTCCCAACAGACCCCAATATGTAGTGCTCCCTTCCCTGTGTCCATGTGTTCTCATTGTTCAACACCCAGCTATGATTGAGAACATGCGGTGTTTGATTTTCTGTTCTTGTGTCAGTTTGCTGAGAATGATGGTTTCCAGGTTCATCCATGTCCCTACAAAGGACACGAACTCATCGTTTTTGATGGCTGCATAATATTCCATGGTGTATATGTACCACATTTTTCCTGTCCAGTCTATCATTGATGGGCATTTGGATTGGTTCCAGGTCTTTGCTATTGTAAACTGTGCTGCAATGAACATTCGTGTGCATGTGTGCTTACAGTAGAATGATTTATAATCCTTTGGATATATACCTAGAAATGGGTTTGCTGGGTCAAATGGAATTTCATTTTCTAGGTCCTTGAGGAACCACCACACTGTCTTTCACCAGGGAAGCCACAATCACCTCTGTGCACGCTGCCACCACCACCGCTGCCGCCACCCGCCAAGCCCAGCACCGGCGAGCACACCTCCTGGTTTATTTCTTTTTCTTTCTTTCTTTCTTTTTTTTTTTTTTGAAGCGGAGTTTTGCTCTTGTTACCCAGGCTGGAGTGCAATGGCGCGACCTCGGCTCACCGCATCCTCCGCCTCCTGGGCTCAGGCAATTCTCCTGCCTCAGCCTCCTGAGTAGCTGGGATTACAGGCACGTGCCACCATGCCCGGCTGGTTTATTTATTTCTTTTTTTTTTGAGACGGAGTTTCGCTCTTGTTACCCAGGCTGGAGTACAATGGCGCGACCTCGGCTCACCGCAACCTCTGCCTCCTGGGTTCAGGCAATTCTCCCGCCTCAGCCTCCTGAGTAGCTGGGATTATAGGCACGCACCACCATGCCCAGCTAATTTTTTGTATTTTTAGTAGAGACGGGGTTTCACCATGTTAACCAGGTTGGTCTCAATCTCTCGACCTCGTGATCCACCCACCTCGGCCTCCCAAAGTGCTGGGACTACAGGCTTGAGCCACCGCGCCCGGCCCCGGCTGGTTTATTTCTTTAGTGAAGTGGCCTGCAGGCTTGCCTAAGCCCACTGGATAGGGTGTCCCTGATGTGGTGAATCATCACTGTGACATCAGCTGCCTGAAGCAGAGCAAAAAGTTTAAAATGTCTTTTGTTCCCCACCTCAAAGAATACTTCCCGGCTGCCCTTTGGACTCTGCAGTTGTAACTTTTCTTCCTGCCACAGACTGGTTGCCAGAAAATGACTGTCCCATTGCTACTCTCACACAGAAAGTACTCCAGTCTCTGAGGGAACAAACACCCTGTCCCACCTCTGCTCCAAACCAGAGAACTGCCAGGGCGCCTTGAAGTGTGTCCCTACTGTGCCTTGTATTTCCTCAGATGTTCTTGGGAGTAATTCTTTTTTATTTTCAGTTTGTTCGTGAGAATTAGGGATAATTCTATAAAAAATATTCTAGTATAAGCCGGGCCTGGTGGCTCAAGCCTGTCATCCCAGCACTTTGGGAGGCTGAGGCGGGTGGATCATGAGGTCAAGAGATCGAGATCATCCTGGTCAACATGGTGAAACCCTGTCTCTACTAAAAATACAAAAAAAAAAAAAAAAATTAGGGGCATGGTGGCGAGTGCCTGTAATCCCAGCTACTCAGGAGGCTGAGGCAGGAGAATTGCCTGAACCCAGGAGGCGGAGGTTGCGGTGAGCCGAGATCATGCCATTGCACTCCAGCCTGGGTAACAAGAGCGAAACTCCATCTCAAAAAACAAAAAACAAAAAAATTCTAGTATAAATCAGCTTTCCAGTAAGTTTCTACTATGTCCAGTGCCTAAAGTAACCTGAAAAGATTTCGACAGTATATTGGGACCTGAAAATAAATAGATAAATAACCCTGAAAGAGAAATACACTTATAAACGTTAGGATACTATTTCTTTCTTTCTTTCTTTCTTTTTTTTTTTTTTTTTTTTTTTTTTTGAGACAGAGTTTCACTCTTGTTACCCAGGCTGGAGTGCAATGGCGCGATCTCGGCTCATCGCAACCTCCGCCTCCTGGGTTCAGGCAATTCTCCTGCCTCAGCCTCCTGAGTAGCTGGGATTACAGGCACGTGCCACCATGCCCAGCTAATTTTTTTGTATTTTTAGTAGAGACGGGGTTTCACCATGTTGACCAGGATGGTCTCGATCTCTTGACCTCGTGATCCACCTGCCTCGACCTCCCAAAGTGCTGAGATTACAGGCTTGAGCCACCGCACCCGGCAGGATACTATTTCAACTGATCTCTACAACAGCTGTGGAATGATGATTTGACCCACTTTACAAATGAAGAAACAGAAATTCAAGAAGGATCAATCACTTGCACAAAGGTAGTCAATGCAGTGCTGAGACTAGAGCCCAGGTAATTCTGATTCTTAGCCCAGGGACCTTCCATTCTAACAAGCTGCCTTCTGCCATACTCTTCTTTCTGACCACAAAGATTGAACGGAGTCTTCTGCTTCTGGCCAAATTGGAGTAATAGAGACCAGATTTGTCCTCCACCTTAAGCAACTGGAAAACTGGAAACACGATTTTCAACTATAGCTCCCACACTGCATATAGTGCGGTACAGTAGAGAGATCCCTGGGAGAGAGAAAATAAAAGAGGTGAGCCCCAAGATTACTCCGGTTTATCACCTGAGATTTTGAACTGCAAAGCAGTGAGGGAGGACCCAGGCAGAGCCTGTAGTAAGTTTGAAAAAGTCAGGGTGGTGACATCACAGGACAGACTAGAGAACATTGCTGCACACAGAGAATGCCTTGGATTCCTGTCTTTAATCTTCAGGAAAGTGCTGATTAGTACATGTATTTGAGGAAATGATGCAAAGCAGGGAGAAGAACTTCTCCAAAGAAATAATCTCTGTAGCTCACACAGAGCTTGCAACACTTGGTGTTTCCATCAGCTAAAGGGAAAAACCCTTTTTGATAAAGGGAGCATTGGTTATAACAGGGGTCCCCAAACCCCAACGATGCTCCATGGCCTGTTAGGAACCCGGCCGTACACAGCAGGTGAGCAGCAGCGAGAAAGCATTACCGCCTGAGCTCCACCTCCTGTCAGGTCAGTGATGGCATTAGATTCTCATTAGAGCACAAACCCTGTTGTGACCTGTACATGCAAGAGGTCTAAGTTACACTACAGATTTAGGTTGCATGCTCCTTATGAGACTCTAGCTAATGCCTGATGATCGGACGTGAAACAGTTTCATACTGAAACCATCACCCTGAACCCAAGCAGTCTACCCGCACCTCATCTGTGGAAAAACTGTCTTCTGGGTGACAAGTCCCTGGAGTCAAAACTGTCGGAGACCACTGGCTTACAATAGGCAAAAGAGTATCATCCCCAGTGTAAACCATGAACTATGCGTAATAATAGCATGTAAGTTCATCAATGGTAATAAATGTGCCTTTCTGGAGAGAGACATGGATAGTCTAGCAGGCTAGGCATGCATAGAGGCAAGTGGTATGTGAAAACCTTTTGTACTTCCTGTTCAAATTTTGCCATTAATCTGAAACAACTCTAAAAAATAAGACTTATTATTTAAAAACGCATATTGCAGGCCGGGGACAGTGGATCACGCCTGTCATCTCAGCACTTTGGGAGACTGAGGTGAGTGGATCACGAGGTCAAGAGATCGAGACCAAACTGGTGACATGGTAAGAAGCCGTCTCTACTAAAAACACAAAAAATTAGCTGGGCATGGTGCCACGTGCCTGTAATCGCAGCTACTCAGAAGGCTGTGGCAGGAGAACTGCCCGAAACCAGAATGCGGAAGTTTCGGTGAGCCGAGATCGTGCCAATGAACTCCAGCCTGGGTAAAAAGAGTGAAACTCAGTCTCAAAAGAAAAAAAAAAGGCATATTACAACCATAGTGGAAAAAAATAGCCACTAACTAATAGCTGCTCTTATCCTGCTTCAAAAAATTAAAAAGCCAGCTTGAAAAGAAGCCACTTGTTTTTAAGTCATTTTATTGAATATCAAACGAGTCTAAAACAATTTTAACACAAAATGCCAAAAGCCCAGTGCTCAGTGAGTTACAGCGGGCAATGTCTAACACCAAATCAAATAATATTAGGAATGCGGAGACACAGAAAACTGAGATGCATGATGAGAAGGGAAAAAAATTCAATCTACTTTAACTGACTTAGGAAGGACACAACAGAGGAGAATTTAAAAACAATAGGAAGGCCTGAGGTAGTGGCTCAGGCCTGTAATCCAAGCACTTTGGAGCCCAAGGCGGGTGGATCACCTCAGCTCGGGAGTTCAGTACCAGCCTGACCGACACGGTGAAACCCCGACTTTACAGAAAATAAAAACTAAAAATATGTAATCCCAGCACTTTGGGAGGTCGAGGCGGGTGGATCACAAGGTCGAGAGATCTAGACCATCCTGGTCAACAAGGTGAAACCCCGTCTCTACTAAAAATACAAAAAATTAGCTGGGCATGGTGGCACGTGCCTGTAATCCCAGCTACTCAGGAGGCTGAGGCAGGAGAATTGCCTGAACCCAGGAGGCGGAGGTTGAGGTGAGCCGAGATCGCGCCATTGCACTCCAGCCTGGGTAACAAGAGCGAAACTCCGTCCCCCCCAAAAAAAAAAAGTTCGCCGGGCATCGTGACGGCAGGCGCCTGTAGTCCTAGCTTTTTTGGAGCCCGAGGTTGGAGGATTGCCTGAGGTCGGGAAGTGGAGGCTGCCATGGGCCTTGGCCGGACGAATGCACTGCAGCCTGTTGCCTGGGTTGGTCTTGAATTCCTCGGCTCTAGCAAAGTACCCGCCTCACCTCCGAACTTGCACCCACCATATTCATCTGTCCCGGAGGTGTCGTTTAACTCTGTAAGTTGAATGCACACATTGAAAATCATTCTGCTGGCCAGGCGCGGTGGCTCAAGTCTGTAATCCCAGCACTTTGGGAGGCCGAGGCGGGTGGATCACGAGGTCGAGAGATCGAGACCAACCTGGTCAACATGGTGAAACCCCGTCTCTACTAAAAATACAAAAAATTAGCTGGGCATGGTGGTGCGTGCCTATAATCCCAGCTACTCAGGAGGCTGAGGCAGGAGAATTGCCTGAACCCAGGAGGCGGAGGTTTCGGTGAGCCGAAATCGCGCCATTGCACTCCAGCCTGGGTAACAAGAGCGAAACTCCGTCTCAAAAAAAAAAAAATAAAGGAATAAAGAAAACCATTCTGCTAGATAGCTCCTTTTTTGTTTTAGAGCCAGATATTTCTCATTACAGCCTATACTCCCATCCACTCTGGAATGTCCAAACGCAGCTTTTAGAAGAACTGTGTTACTAACTCCCTGAATCTAAACATAGATGCAACTTCCTAAAAGGAACCAACACACAGCAGATCAGTTTGTAGGAAGCAGGTCTTCTGTGTTTTAAATGCATTCGTACTGCTAACAATTATATGCCACTATAAGGCTGGAAATGACTGATTCTACATTCTCCAAAGAAAGGGTTTCTGAACTGCTGAAATACAAATCCGTTTAACTCTGTAAGTTGAATGCACACATTGACAAGCATTCTGCTGGATAGCTCCGTTTTTGTTTTAGAGTCAGATATTTCTCTTTACACCCTGTAATCCCATCCACTCTGGAATGTCCAAACCTAGCTTTTAGAAGAAACCTGTTTCTTTTTTTTTTTTTTTTTTTTTTTTTTTTTGAGACGGAGTTTCGCTTTTGTTACCCAGGCTGGAGTGCAATGGCGCGATCTCGGCTCACCGCAACCTCCGCCTCCTGGGTTTAGGCAATTCTCCTGCCTCAGCCTCCTGAGTAGCTGGGATTACAGGCACGTGCCACCATGCCCAGCTAATTTTTTGTATTTTTAGTAGAGACGGGGTTTCATTATGTTGGCCAGGTTGGTCTCGATCTCTTGACCTCGTGATCCACCCGCCTCGGCCTCCCAAAATGCTGGGATTACAGGAGTGAGCCACAGCGCCCGGTGAAGAAACCTGTTTCTAATTGGCTGAATCTAAACATAGTTGCAACTTCCTAAAAGGAACCAACACACAGCAGAACAGTTTGCAAGAAGTGGGTCTTCTGTGTTTTAAACGCATTCTTACTGCTAACTCTTATATGCCAGCATAAGGCTGGAAATGACTGTTTCTACATTCTCCAAAGAAAGGGTTTCTGAACTGTTGAAATACAAATCAGTTTATCTCTGTAAGTTGAATGCACACATGGAGAACCATTCTGCTGGATAGCTCCATTTTTGTTTTAGAGCCAGATATTTCTCTTTACATCCTGTACTCCCACCCAGTCTGGAATGTCCAAAGGCAGCTTTTAGAAGAAATGTGTTTCTAACTCGCTGAATCAAAACATAGTTGCAACTTCCTAAAAGGAACCAACACACAGCAGATCAGTTTGTAAGAAGCGGGTCCTCTGTGTTTTAAACGCATTCTTACTGTTAACTCTTATATGCCACTATGGGGCTGGAAATGACTCTTGCTACATTCTACAAAGAAAAGGTTTCTGAACCAGTGAAATACAAATCAGTTTAAGTGCAGCCGGGGAAATGGAACCATGTTCATGGCCAGCTTCTGCAGGTCGGAGTTCAGCCGGCCTGGGAAGCGCAGGCATGTGGTGACCCCACTCATGGTAGCAGACACCAGGTGATTTAGGTCACCATAGGTGGGTGTGGTCAGTTTTCAGGTCCTGAAACAGATGTTGTAGAGTGCTTCATTATCAATGCAGAACGTCTCGTCTGCATTTTGTACGAGCTGGTGGACGGAGAGGGTGGCATTGTAGGGCTCCACCACGGCGTCTGACACCCTGGGTGAGGGCAGGATGCTGAATGTGTTTATGATCCTGTCTGGGTTCTCCTCCCGAATTATGTCCATGAGAAGGCGACCCGCCCCAGACCCAGTCCCCCCACCCAGGGAGTGGATCACCTGGAAACCCTGCAGGCAATCACAGCTCTCAGCTTCTTTTCTCACAACATCCATCACCGACTCCATCAGTTCCACGCCTTCTGTGTAGTACCCCTTGGCCCCGTTGTTTGAGGCCCCGTGCTGACCTGTAAGGTAGTAGTCAGTCACTTGATGGCCAGGTATGTGGTCATCAGTGGTCGCCACAAGGCAAAAAGCACCATTCACCTGGCAAGTGGAGCGAATGGAACCCTCTCCCCTAAAGTCACAAGACAGCAGCCTTGCCTGTTAGAACCTAGATCAGGAGCCAAACCTGAGACGGCCTAACAACAGACTCGCTGCAGGTGGCTCCTGCCCGGTCCCAGAAAAGGCCATAGTCACTGTCCCACCTCAGCTCCCTGCAGGGAGATTGCATCAGCAGCTACTCACTTTGAGGAGACAGCTGGATTTTCTTCCCATATCCCGTTTAGGAGAGGGGGATTGCATGACTCAGAGTATGGGAGGGTGTTCAGGGGCCCCAGTTACACAGTTCCCACAGAGATGACCTTGGGGCACTCGCTGACTTTGAGCTGCCCTGGCTAAGGAGCCACACCCAAGTCCTCATCCACAGCTCACCAAAGACGAAGTTGTCTGGCCTGAAGATCTGCCTGAAGGGCCCTGAATGCACTGTGTCCATGGTGCCTGGCTCCAGATCCACGAGCACAGCACGGGCCACATACCTGCCACCTTAACAGAAGGGAATGAGTGAGGAGAGGGTTGGTATTCCCAGGAGGGCAGTCAGGAACAGACTGGGGTCTCACCACTGGCCTCGTTGTAGTACACATTGATGAGTTCCAGCTGCAGGTCACTGTCCCTGTGGTAAGTGCCAGCAGTGTCAATGCCATGTTCATCAGAGATCACCTCCCAGAACTGCGAGAGATGCAAAAGGCCAGACAGGCCAGGGCTGAGTCATGGAGCTCAGGAAGTGGGAGTTGTCCCAGTCCTTCTCCCACTTCCATCCCCCTTCCTCAGGCCACTGGGTCCCTTGGTGTTCACCTCGGCAGCCTGCAATGCAGAGGCACCACCCCTTCCACTGCCAACATCTTCACCGACCACCCTGCAGGCCCGAGCTGGGCCCTCAGAGCCCTAGCTGCCAACCTTTGTGCCGATCTGGTTCCTGCACTTTCCGAGTTGGGTAAACACAATCTCCCGCATGGCCAAGGCAGGACTACGCCAGCAAAAGAAAGGTGAAGAGGAGGATTAAACGCACAACGACTCAGTCCGCAGTCCGCCAATGCTTAAACAGCCCCACACCCTCCTCCCCCAGCCTTGGATTGGGCTCCCAGAATAAGAAACCGCTTGACTTTTACACGGGTGTGCCCGCCTGTGACTCCCTTGGAGGTTAATGTCTATTGGAGCGCTCAGGTGGCCTTGCTGTGGTCCTTTCCATGCTGGGGAGAGCTGGGCAGCTGAAGAACTTCCTCCCATGTCTTTAGTGAGACTAAATCCCTAGCTGAGCTGAAACTGAATTTTCCTCCCATGTGGAGGGGAAGACTTTCGTTTCCACATTCACAGAGTGCCTTTGCATGTGTCCTGGATTGATGACATACTTTTGTAATGGATGAGTCCTTTCATCTCTTAGGAGATCTGTGGTTCAAAAAGGCTTTCTGTGTGCTAACTCAACAGGATCTAATTATAAGTTTTCCTTTGGAGCAGCTCAAACCCATAGTAAGCTATGGGTGTTAGAGAAAGCCAGGCTTCTGATGTCGTTAGCCTTCTTTAGAGTTTGATTCATTCTTCCACCTTTCCAGAGGACTGCAATCTCCACACAGAGTGAAGGTGATATTTGATTCCTGACACTGAGATTAGGTGTTGGGATATGCCTGCTGTGAAAGATGGGCCATTGTCACTTTGCACGCTTTTAGATGATACAAACTGAGGAATTATATCTTCTTGTAAACACTTTTCAGATAGGATGGGTAATGCCTTGATCTAACCAGTGAAGGTATCGGTAAGCATTGGCAAATATTTTAATTTCCTATAGAAAGGTGCCTGAGTAAATTAGAGTTTTCAGTCCTCACCTGGAGAGGTTTCTTAGTGTTGGACAGGTTAAACTAGAGGAGGAGACAATTGCTGGCTGTTTGTGTTATTTCAGGCACAGAGCTCAGGGCAGAGTCACCCGTGTTAGTGTCTTGAAAAGATTTATCCCCCAAAACCAATGAGACATTAACTGAAACAAAGAATCCCTTCTAAGGTGAAAATAATCATGTAAGTGTTTAACTATTTTCCTATGATTAGTACTTGGCATTAGTAATGTATTACCATGAGTCAGCCAGCCAGAGGGGTTCTGGACTAAACTGGAATCCCTGGCTCGTTTTTGTTCTTCTTTGGAGCATTCTGTCTCAACTCCAGGTACGCTGACCAGCATGCCCGTCGGCTTCAGTGTAGTGACCTTGCCTATCACATCTGCAAGGGCAGTTTCTTTCACATGGTCAATCTCTCTTTTGATGTCCTCTGCAATCAATTATAGTCACTTTTCTCTGGCAGCCAAGCAGCACTCTAACAAGCTCAAAATCTGAGTGATGTTGTCCGGAAAAGCCCTTTGTGGTCAAGAGTCCCTACCCATTCCAAATTGCAGCATAAGCATGAAGCACTCAAAAGTCATACTTAGTGTAAATGTTAACTTTTAAATTTTTCCTTGACTACAGGGCTCTGGTAAGTTCAATTAACTCAGCTTTTTGAGCTGAGGTCGAGGTCAGCAAGGCATGTGACTTGATTAACTTGTGCTGACTAATCAGAGCATTAGCCCTCCTGTTTTCCTGATGCATAAAACAACTTGCATCTGTTAATCACTCTTCCTTGGGATGGTCAAGGAGCTCATTTCAAGTCTGGCCTGATAGAATAAATTTGTTTCATAACCTGTGACATGGTTTGGCTGTGTCTCCAGTCAAATCTTATCAATTATAGCTCTCATAATTCCCATGTGTCTTGGGAAGGACCCAGTTGGAGGTAATTGAATCGGGGAGTGAAGCGAGTCTTTCGCACACTGTTCTTGTGACAGTGAATAAGCCTCATGAGATATGATTATTTTATTTTTATTTTTATTTTATTTTTTGAGACATATTTTTGCTCTGTTGCCCAGGCTGGAGTGCAGTGGCATGATGTCAGCTCACTGCAGCATCTGTCTCTTGGGTTCAAGGTATATTCCTGTCTCCGCTTGAGTAGCTGGGATTACAGGCACCCACCACCATGCCTGGCTAATTTTTGTATTTTTAGTAGAGACGTGGTTTCACCATATTGGCCAGGCTGGTCTCAAACTCCTGACTTCAGGTGACCCACCTGCCGCCTTGGCCTCCCAAAGTGTTGGGATTACTCCCCTTTATAAAAAGGAGTTTTTCTACACAAGCTCTTTTGCCTGCTGCCATGTAAGAGATGTAACTTTGCTCCTCATTTGCCTTATGCCATGATGGTGAGGCTCCCCCAGCCATGTGGAACTGTGAGTCCAATAAACCTCTTTTATTTATGAATTACCCAGCCTCATATATGTCTTTACTAGCAGCATGAGAACAGATTAATACAACCTGTATGCTGGGAAGGCTGGGAGCACCTGTGTGCTCTAGCAGATAAGTAGCTGGGTTTAGAGTTTGTCAGACTTCAAGGGTTATGTCTGGAGTGTCTAGCAATAAGAACTGAGACTTTAATAAATGTTCTCCTATCATCCACTGGTGCCCTTTAGCTTCTAGAACCACCTTCCCTTGGTTTGGGGTCAAAAAACCTTTAGGTGCTGTCCTAATGCTTATTAGCCTTGCCTACTAGAAAAGTTGTAGCAGCAACAGCGCTAAGAAACCTAGGACACCCTGAGCCCACCCAGTCTATCTGCTCAGAAAAGTCGGCTACTGGCCTTAGAATGTTCCCCAGTTTTGGGACAAGATTACCCAAGGCCTATGCCTTGCTTTTTGGTCACATAAAGAAAGATGGTTCATCTCACTTATGGACACCCAAGGCTGCAGCAGAGCCTCATTTCTCTTTGTGAGTATTGAAGGTTAGCTTGCGGTTCTAATTACATTCAAGGAGCTCTAATATTTTCCTTTGAGTGTGTTATATAAAGGCTTGGCTAGATGTCCAAATCTGGGCACCCATAAGCTGCAGTACCCAACTGTCCCCTAATAAGGCCCACAGTCATTTGTTGGACTGGGACTCTTGGATGACTAAAAAAACTTTTTTTTCCTTCAAGGAATGTTGATCAGTTCCAGAGGTTAAGACTCATTCCAAATATTTGAGTCTTTGAGTCATAATCTGAGCCTTGTATGGTGATACCCTATAGCTGCCATTTCCCAGGAAATTTATCCATTTAACAGTATTATATTATCTGAGTCTTTTTTAGTCAGGTTAGCAATGAGCAAGTCATCTACATATTGAATAACTGTGCCCCTTTGCACTTGTGAATTTCTTAAGTCCTTAGCCAGAACATTTTCAAATAATTGGGGCTAACCCAGAACTCTTCAGAGAGGACTGCCCAGGTTAGTTTGGAGGCTAAATGAATATCTGGATCAGTCCATTCAAAGGCAAACATATGGTGAATCTGGATGCATTGAGATGCAGAAAAATGTGTCTTTCATATCTAAGAATGTAAACCAGCTTGCATCCCCCGAGACTTGGGTAAGAATTGGGAACGATGGGGTTTGTGGAGACAACAATTGCATTTATTAATGCTCTGTTTCTGACAAATCTGTAGGCTTTTGATCTGGTAACATGGGATCGTAAGGAAACTCTCATGGTCTTAGTAAGTCAAATGGCAAGAATTTGGCAATAAGGGGTTGAATTTCCTCTCCTGCTCCCTGCCTTAAAGTGTATTGTCTTTTCCAAGGGTGAGGAGCATGAGGCTGAAGTTGGATTTGAATCGGGGTGGTCTTTAGTGTGTTTCCCAGAGCCTGTGTGGCCCAAACCTCAGGATTTACTTGAGACAACACCTCAGGTTGTAAATGTGACACCGATTCTTAAATTTTTCCCCCCTGAGGGGTCAGGAACAAAAGTAATATTTTATTTGCTTTATGAATACACACACACACACACACACACACACACACACACACACACACACCACTTATTTCTCAAAGACAGAGAAAGAATATTTCTTTCCATTTAGGCATTCCTAAATTGCTGCCCAGTAAACCCTGAGCTCTTGGAGGAGGCCAAGGCAGAGCAGACCCTCAGATAGCAAGGCAATGCACTTGACCCTGAGGAGATCAGGTACCAGGCCCGCCAGCCCCCGCCCACGCCGGAGCTGCCCCTGCAGCCTAGACCTGGCGCCGGCAGCAAGTGACTGGGCACCCCAGACCAGGCTAGCCCCCCAGCAGCAGGGATCCTGCGGCCGGGCGCCCAGGCGGCAAAGTCAGGCTGTCGCCCCGCCAGCAGCCACTCAGTCTCATCGGTGTGGATTCAGAGTGCCCAGCGCAGGGGCCCAGGACCCGGAGAGGTTTCCAAGAGAAGCGCACCCTCAGGCCATTTGGGCTGTGCACTCCGCGACCCTAACGCCATCCCGCGCCAGTGCCAGAGCTGCACCTGCAACCTGCGCGTCCGACGTGGGCAGCGGTGGGGGCGGGGCGGGGCAGGAGCAACCGCTGACTCTCTCGCTGCCGGACACCTGCCGGGCAGAACCCGGGGCCAGAGCCTCAGGGCTGAAGCCAGGCCATCCGCGAAGCCGTTCCGTGGCCCGGAGTGCCCATGCCAGACCCAATCTCCCTTCCGAGGGGGAGTGGGGCGCCGCGAAGTGAGACGGGGCATGCTCCTCGGGCCGGGCGGGCTGCGCGCCTGCGATCCTGCGCCTGCGGTCCTGGGGCCGCCCGGGCGAGCCCAGGAGAACCCGGGGCCCAGCGGCGCCTGCCCGGAGCTGCAGCCCCACCCGCCTGCGCGTGCACGGGAGTGACTTCGGAGCCTGGGGGCCACCGAGGGGCGGGCGCGCGCCTAAAGGCTTCGCCCGGCTCGCTCGGTCGGAGAGGTCGGAGGCTGCAAGCTCGCTGCTGACGGCTGTGGTGGACCCGGCTGGATCGCGGATTCTGGACTAGAAATCAGCTTTGCGGATAGGGGGTTGGATCGGGGATTTGGGGCTGGAGTGTGGGCGGTGAAAAGGTGACAGGGACCCGCCGCTGCCCAGGAGCGGGTGGCTGGGGATATGAGAAGTCACCGCCTTGAAGTTCCTCCGCCTCGGAGCCCCAGGGGCCAGGCGGTCCTGGGCTTCCTAGACCTGGTCTACACTGCGTCCACGCACCGAATCCGGGACGCGGAACCGCGGAGGATCCGCAGGGCGGCTGTCAGGGGCGACGCTGCAGAGGTGGAGCCGCCGGGCGCGCCGGAGCTGAGACCTGGACGCCCGGACAAGCCGCTCAGGTACCGGCGCTCAGCCCGGGCTGGGAGGGTCCCGAGGCGCGGCTTCCCCGCAGCCCTGGGGACCGGCCCCCTCGGAGCAGCGGAGCCGAACGGAGCCTCGGCTGCTTTCCGTCCCTCCTAATTCCCGGCCCGGGGCACTTGGTGGAGAAGACGGAAGATGGAACTCATTAAGTGCAGCAGATGCAGTGTTTGGTTGTTGCTGTTCTTACCGTTCACGTTGAAAACACGGTGTTTTATACATTATAGGAGGTTCCTGATGAGAGAACTCACTCCCCTCTCAAAAATCCCGGGAGTCATTTTCAGTAAGCGAAGAGTTCTCAGGTAAAACTGCCCGTTTGACATCGAAATCCACCTGTGTAGATCGGTTCTTTACTGAAGGTTCTCAGAGGGAGACTTGGAAGTGGGAGTGGGTTCTGTGTTCTTCGATGGAAAGACACGTTTTTCTCAAAATGTGAGCTCTTTCTGTGTTTATCAATTTTACATAAACCGAATGAAAATATCGGGGTTTTAACATTGTTGCATGACACCTGCTGTCTTGTAGTATTCTGATGACATTTTAAAAAATGTCATAATTGAGTGAAAAAAACACTTGCTTCTCTAGATACGAAAATGTGCTACTAATTTATTCAATTGTTTACTAACAGCTGGAAAGACAGAAACATGGAATAGTACAGGAAATCCAGAAACGCTGAAATTATGTAAGATATATGTAAGAGTTGATCATAACAGTTATGAATGGGAAAGGATTAATTACTTATGAAAACATGCCTGCTTTTTGAAGACGACTAATAAAATTTTCTGTCACAAACATGAGTTCCTGATGGAATGCAGGTTGAAATTTTTATATATGCAAGTTACAAAAGTACCAGAAGAAAACACAAATGCTTATTTTACAGGTACATTTTATGTTGACAAAGACCTGCCTAAGAATTACCTCACAGACAGGCATTCTGAAGGTTGATTTAGCAAACTAAAAATTAAAACTGCCTGCACATCAGAAAAAATATATATATACTTGAAAAGTGTTTACTGTATTATATATATTCCGAGGAAAAGTGTGTTTTCATTTTACAGGGAATTCCTTATATATCATACCTAGAGAGTACTGATATATATAACATTTTATCTGTAATAACAGATAAAATGTTATATCAGTTATATATACAAATTAGATAAAAATTTATATATACACACACATTAGATAAAAAGAGCATCTTCATTTTACAGGGAATATTTTTCAAATCAAATAAAACTCTAAAAGTGGGCAAAGTACTTTTTTTCAGATCTATAAGTTACTTATGTACATAGGAAAAAATCCTTTGTGTCCCTGGTATAAGGATTTAAATTAAAATAGGAATGAAACTGTTTTCTGTTCAGTATGTGTGAGGGTTTTGTACTGCTGCTTACAGTTTAAGTTACCTATTACTTTTCAAATAGATAATTGGTGGCAAGTACTACATTTTAAAAATGTGTATACCCTTTACCCATCAATTCCATTGTTGACAAATGTTAAGTTGTTGTGAAATGCTAAGTGCATGAATATTGCAAAATGCCGAGTGTATGATAGAACCTATTGTTTGATGGGAAGAAAGATGGCAAGGAAAACCTTTTTGCCTTCCCCACTCTGAGTAGAAAATGACTTGGGACATTCAAAAGTGGCAGGACAATATATAAATGTCATACACTGGTTAAAACACTTCTTTAAGTATGGAACATCTGACCCTGCCCCATGGCTTCCTCGTGGAGAATACTTTCAGTTTGTCTGTGATCAGTGGTAAGTGGGTACCAGCTGCCTGCGTGGTATATTTTTG
Organism: Saimiri boliviensis; assembly: GCF_048565385.1. Taxonomy (NCBI): domain Eukaryota; kingdom Metazoa; phylum Chordata; class Mammalia; order Primates; family Cebidae; genus Saimiri; species Saimiri boliviensis. Next base: position 222,100 of record NC_133468.1, read on the forward strand.
TGTTATGAGAAACGACTGAACATCTGTTTGTTCATAATCATCACCTGTTCAGAGAGAATAATTGCATGGGTCAGAGTCTGCTTGAGGCCCACAGCCTCGAATGCTGTCAGCCCCCTGAGGCTGTCAGCTTGGAAGGCTGGTGGTCCCTTGGATAGCTCACTTAGTTGTTCTATCTGGATGTCTGCTTCTCAATTCCTTCAGCGCCACCTGGATGGGGGTCTCTATGTACCAGCTCAGCAGCTGGTACTCAGTATTCCATTATACTAAAACACCCTTAGGAAGTAGAGATACATGCACTTTGTTTTTTGCAGCACTTATTTTAAAAAGAACACATAGAATAAATTCTATAAATAAATTTCTGTTGCATCCAAAGGATGGAATAATAGGTGGCCACTGAATGTGTCAATAGATATAGAATAATGTTAATGTGCGAAGATGTATTTTGTTATAGCCAGCAAGGAAAAAAAAATCAGTTTGATTACACATACACACAACATATCATGGTCTTGTGTTAGCAAAAAAGTGCACAAAATATAAAATTTGTAATTTCTGGGGCTTTCTATTTTAAGTAAAGTTTTTTTTTTCTTTTTCTTATCTATAATTGCTAAGTGAGCATGTATAACACTTTCAGGAAAAGTTAATTATTAATGGAATCATCCTTGGGGAGAGAGGAATATGAATCTTGTACAGATAAAAATAATTTCTCACTTTATATTTTTTGTCATTATTGTGTGTCATATTTGAACACTTTTCCTCTTCAGAAATAAAAAGGGAATGTTTTTATCTGTGTTTCCAGATTTTATGTATATAATATGTACATATATTTTTCACATATATAGATTTATTCCATTGTAAACAATGATAGATTAATCATTTCATTTTACTTGTATTCTTTAAAAATAAAAATAAAAAATATAAGTAATTGCTATTGCAAAAATGCTGCTTTATAGGAAATACATTTTTGTTAAATGTATATTCTTTTAAAATATTGAATTCCCCATCTGTGTTTATCCGTTCTTTCATTCTGTTTATTCATCGAATGTCACCTGAGTACCTGTTATGTAGCAGACATATTCTACTGTCTCTCAGGACCCTTCCATCCTTCAAACTTTATGTTTACCTGCCCTGCCTGCACAAGCTGAGAGATTTAAAATGGGGATACTTATTCTCATTTAAACTGCATCTCCCACCTTTCAAACAATGAATTTCTGAAGTTAGAAAATAGAAGATAACCTTTAACTGCCCTTTCAAAAGTTTATCATTTAGAAATACTAATATTAATTAATGGAAAGTCTGATCTGCATATATTCTGTAAATATGAGTCATACCTATTCATTGGAATCAGGAGATTCCTTTGACTTCAAATTGTTTGAAAATCAAATAATTAAATTGTTTAGAAAATGTGTTATTGTTATTTCAATGATCTTTTCCCATAGTACCTTTAAGAACTAAAATGTATTTAAGTGCCACTTATATGCCTAGAACTGCCCTAGACCTGCTGAGTCGACCATATTCTACTTAACGTAAGGTCTCATGGATTGTGTGATGCCCCATTATTTTATATATCAATAAAATAATTTTTAAAATACTACCAATTATAGTTGTAATAAATCATGAATTATAGGTGGCATTCCAATATTGGAGGTGTTAAAATGTCACCTATTTAAGTCATCCTACAAAGTAGGTATAATTGTATTATTTTACTTAATTAAAATGTCATTGATAAGTAGTAGTAATAGTAAGAATTATAACATCTAGCTGAGTGCAGTGGCTCACACCTGTAATCTCAGAACTCTGGGAGGCTAAGGTGGGAGGATCACTTACTGCCAGGAGTTTGAGACCAGCCTGAGCAACAAAGTGAGATTCTTACTCTACGTATAAATTTAAATTAGTAGCTGGACATGCTGGTGCACATCTGTAGTCTCAACTACTCAGGAGGCTGGGAATGGAGGACAGCTTGAACCAAGGAGTTCCAGGTTACAGCGTGGTATGATTACACCATTGCACTCCAGCCTGAACAAAGAGGGAGACCTTCTCTCAAAACACAAAAAAATCTAATGATTTTTAAGTTGTTGCTGTAGCAACTATTCTAAAGACTACATAGTTTTTCATTTAAGCATCATGATGTCCTATGAGATAGCTATTATCATTGTCTTTATTCATGAAGAAGTTGAGGCACAGAAAGGGTAAGCAATAGCTGGTCAATGACAGAGTTTAAAGTACAACTCAAACCCTACTTGAACTGAATCCAAAGACCAAGCTCTTTCTATTCAAATAGGCTGCTGTTTTCATTACAGTAGTGAGCAATAAGAACTAGCAAATACTGTACTTTCTTCAGAAAAAATGAAGTTTTTGTTTTGAAGGAAGAGGAAAAATATGCTATTCAATGTTTACAATCATAGGAATAACTGTATGTTTTGAGATATTGCACTACAATTTTCTAAAAAGTCCTCTAACTCTCATAGAACTGCTGCTCTACATTTGACCTTTGCTAGTGGCTGTGTGGAACCGGTCACTCTCCTGGCAAACAGAAGATGCCAGGTTGACATTTGTGACAAACAAATCAGCATGCCTTTGATACAGGCGTATAGTAGCCAACTCTTTCAGAATGACATGGGTTTGATTTATATATATAGAATGAAAATAAATTTATCTTCTTTAAATATAACTAGTTAGTGAAACCTGTGGAATGTGTATTTTGAATTGTTAGAATTTACACTCTATTTTTTGATCTAATATGGAAAGGCTGCACATTGCCAGGAAGAGACTTTTACCATCATTCTGCCGATTATGCTGTACATAATGAGACTACATTACTGGCAGAAAAACTACTTTTTTTGTGATGTAAGTATCAAAGCACTGGGCAAGGTACAGATCAATTAACTTTCTTTTCAAAACATTTCTTTTAACCTTAACATAGGTAAGAGTCAACTTTTATATTCAGAAGCTCAAACATTCCCCGAATGCAAGCAAATTAATAATTCTGAAATAATGGTCTAAAATCGTATTTTAAATATTGACACTTAGAAGCATTACAGGAAACAGCTTTTTAAAATACTCTTTGGAAAATATTTGTGAATTTCTTTTTTTTTTCTTCATCAGCTTATTTCTAGACATCTTTTTTTAAATTGCATTTTAGGTTTGGGGGTACATGTGAAGAACATGCAAGATTGTTGTATAGGTACACACATGGCAGTGTGATTTGCTGCCTTCCTTCCCCTCCCCTATATCTGGCATTTCTCCCAATGCTGAAGTTAAAAGCTTTTCAATTTTTTTTAAAATATGGGTTTTTTTTTTCTAATTAACGTAAAACAACACAGGAATGAAAATGTGCCATGAAAATAAGCTTTCTCTTAAAACTCAAACAAAACTAAAGCAACTTACGATAAACGGAAACTTTGCTGCTGCTGACAATTTTCTAAAATACTGATGTATTATCTCTCAGTGGCAAGGCTTAAGAGAAAAAAATGAGAAAGGAAAAGGAGAGCCATCAGAAATATGCAGGTCACTTGGAAATTGGGTAATAAGGGAAAATGCCAAGAATTTTTTTTAAAGTTTGTTGTTCTTCCAGTTTATGTGTTGAGAAAAAGTGCTCCAAACGCACCTTTTAGAAGAAATTTGTTTCTAACTCGCTGAATCTAAACATAGTTGCAACTTCCTAAAAGGAACCAACACACAGTGGATCAGTTTGTAAGAAGCGGGTCTTCTGTGTTTTAAACGCATTCTTACTGCTAACTCTTATATGCCAGTATAGGGCTGGAAATGACTGTTGCTACATTCTACAAAGAAAGGGTTTCTGAACTGGTGAAATACCAATCAGTTTAACTCTGTAAGTTGAATGCACACATTGACAACCATTCTACTGTATAGCTCCGTTTTTGTTTTAGAGTCAGATATTTCTCTTTACATCCTGTACTACCTTCCACTCTGGAATGTCCAAATGCAGCTTTTAGAAGAAATGTGTTTCTAACTCGCTGAATCTAAACATAGTTGCAACATCCTAAAAGGAACCAACACACAGCAGGTCAGTTTGTAAGAAGCGGGTCTTCTGTGTTTTAAACGCATTCTTACTGTTAACTCTTATATGCCAATATAGGGCTGGAAATGACTGTTTCTGCATTCTCCAAAGAAAGGGTTTCTGAACTGCTGAAAAACAAATCAGTTTAACTCTGGAAGTTGAATACACACATTGACAACCATTCTGCTGGATAGCTCCGTTTTTGTTTTAGAGCCAGATATTTCACATTACAGCCTGTACTCCCATCCACTCTGGAATGTCCAAACGCAGCTTTTAGAAGAAGCGTGTTTCTACCTCGGCGAATCTAAATATAGATGCAACTACCAAAAGGAACCAACACACAGCAGATCGGTTTGTAAGAACCGATGTCTTCAGTTTTAAATGCATTCTTTTTTTTTTTTTTTTTTGAGACGGAGTTTCACTCTTGTTACCCAGGCTGGAGTGCAATGGCACAATCTCGACTCACCATAACCTCCACCTCCTGGGTTCAGGCAATTCTCCTGCCTCAGCCTCCTGAGTAGCTGGGATTACAGGCACGTGCCACCATGCCCAGCTAATTTTTTGTATTTTTGGTAGAGAATGGGTTTCACCATGTTCACCAGGATGGTCTCGATCTCTCAGCCTCGTGATCCACCCACCTCGACCTCCCAAAGTGCTGGGATTACAGGCTTGAGCCACCACGCCCAGCCCAATAAAACTTAATTCTTACAACTGATGTAATACATATCACCACTATTCTCTAGCAAATCTTACTGGAAAGTCTCCCAAAATCAATTCAAGCATTTGAGAAGTAATATTTAATAAAATGTGTATAAATTCACTACCAAAGTTCTCGCCTTTAATGGGCAAATAACATATTTGCAGCAGTTTCTTCTCAGCAAGGCAAGGCTGTCATAATGCTGAAAAGTCATTTCTTTTGTTAAAATAAAAAGTCATATAATTTCAATTAAACAGTTGTGCAAATATTAAGTATAACCAACAGAGAGAGATAAATCTCACTGCTTCAGAATTATTTCCACAATTCTTGCTCTCTACTATTAAACTGGCTTGCTGACTCCAAGAACAGGCTCCACAAAGGCTCTTCCGAAGAGTACCAGGTCTGTCTCGTATATTTAGACCAAAAATGCACCTAGTTATGAAGGTGAAGAGTTACACCATATACTATCTCATTACACTATATACACTTCCATGCTATATTTATTCTAAGCAATCCTATAAAATAGGTAATGTTATTTCCAAATGAACAAATTAAAAAAAATGCTCCTATCTTGAAGTAGGTGGTAATGATTAACCTAAATCTATCTGACTCTGGACCTTCCTTTTGAAAGGTTTATGCTTCTAGTTTTAATCCTTCTAAAATACAACAGCCGGGCGTGGTGGCTCAAGCCTGTAATCACAGCACTTTGGGAGGCCGAGGAGGGTGGATCACGAGGTCGAGAGTTCGAGACCATCCTGGTTGACATGGTGAAACCCCGTCTCTACAAAAAATACAAAAAATCAGCTGGGCATGGTGGCGCATGCCTGTAATCCCAGCTACTCAGGAGGCTGAGGCAGAAGAATTGCCTGAACCCAGGAGGCGGAGGTTGCGGTGAGCCGAGATTGCGCCATTGCACTCCAGCCTGGGTAATGAGCGAAACTCCGTCTCAAAATAAAATAAAATAAAATAAAATAAAATAAAATAAAATAAAATAAAACAAAACAAAATAAAATGAAATGAAATAAAATAAAATAAAATAAAATAAAATAAAATAAAATAAAATACAACATATCATCCTCTTCTCTGAGCATCACTGTCAACAAAGATCTGAGGTTCAGGAGTGGCAGACAGATGAAGCTGCTACATCCTTCCCACCAGGGGCACAACCACTCTACACAAATACCAGCAAGGCTTATACTTGAGACTGCTTCACTTGAGAGCCATGACAGGAATGATTTAGTGTAAAAACAGTCGCCAAACCCCAGCTACAAACAAGCCCCACAATGACAAGTTAGAATCTGCCTAACTGTTCAAAGCTTAACTCCATCAGGTTTCAGCAGAAGGTCTGCATACCAGCCCAGGTTCGCAAACAAAAGTCTCCTCCTAGATTCTGTCTCCCTTGAATAAAACTCTCCCACACGTGTTCAGCAGGCATGTGAGCAGTATTCATAACTCACCTGACCTTCAGTAGACTGAATGGAGTCCTAGGCCTGGGAGTCCACCTCTCCCTGGCCCCTTTCTCCTTTCACATCAATTACCCAGATGGAGCCTGTCCTGCCCCATTCCTCTACGTATCCTGCAACTGTTTTCTGAAATAACTCACAATTGCACCATGATTTGAGCACACAGGTATAACTGAAAACTTTGTCAGGGATATTCCCTTTAATCAGTGATAGTATTTTCCTCCTATCAGGAATCAGACAGTGGCTTAAAAGCACTCCTAGGCAAGGCACAGTGGCTCAGGCTTGTAATCCCAACACTTTGGGAGGCCAAGGTAGGAGAATCACTTGAGTCCAGGAATTCAAGACCAACCTGTGCAACACAGTGAGACCATGTCTCTACAAAAAAATTAAAAATTAGCCAGGTGTGGTCCCTCACACCTGTAATCCCAGCTACATGGAAGGTTGATGTGGGAGAATCAACTGAGCCCAGGAGGTCAAGGCTGAAGTGAGCCACTGCACTCCTGCCTGGGTGACATCAAGACCCTGTCTCAGTCAACCAAGCAATCAATCAATGCATTCCTAAGTCTTCAATGTCTCAACCAGGACATCCTGGACTCTCTCTACACTTAGTCTCTGCAAAACTGAATGGAACAATGCAGCAACATGCCATGTTAGAAACCTTGAGAAATAATGAGCCATTTCTACCTATACAAAGAAATGATGTGAAAATCATAGTAGCTCAATTTCTTCCAAAATATTTCCAATGCAATGTTAGTCCTAGGCCAGTCGCAGTGACTCACACCTGTAATCCCAGCACTTTGGGAGGCCACAGCAGATGGATCACGAGGTGAGGAGTTTGAGACCCACCTAACCAACATGGTGAAACCCCATCTCTACTAAGAATACAAAAATTATCTGGGCATGGTAGTGGGTGCCTGTAATCTCAGCTACTCAGTAGGCTGAGGCAGGAGAATCTCTTGAACCCAGGAGGAGGAGGTTGTGGTGAGCAGAAATCCCACCACTGCACTCTAGACTGGGCGACAAAGCCAGACTCCATCAAAAAAAAAAAAAAAAAAAAGGAAAGAAAGAAAAGAAAGAAAGGAAAAGGGAAGAGAAGAGAAGAGAAAGAAAAGAAAAGAAAAGAAAAGTCATATTAGTCCTAGCAGATGCCGTGGTCAAAAAACTTTGGCCTCTTTTACTATGGCTCTTAGACAGTCACAGTGCTAACAGGCACCCCCAAAAGCACCCAAAAGGAAACCTGTTTAACTTTGCTGAACTCCGCATTTTACAAAAATCATTTAACCATGGAGGATTGTTTATTTACCGTATTTACATCACATAAAACAGTACTGTGTGGGATACCATATTCAAGGAAGCATTATGGTAGGCAGTTCCTTAAACACTGGAGTGCAAACCTAAGTCGGTAAAACAAAACATCACTGTGACCACATCAGAGATGCATTTCAGAACCCCGGGGTGTGTGGGGGGTGGCTGTAGTATGGTCACATTTATTATCAAAATACACATATGTAATTTGGTTATGTCACCTAAAAATAAAAAGAGATGATATAAGCTTGAAGCAATTAAAACAACAAAAGATATCTGCAAATGAAGAAAGTCTAAAGGTTTAAAACTAGGAAGACAAAAGAGAAGACTCAATCAAACTTTATAAAACTATAAAATGTACTGAAAAACAGAGAATAAGCTTTTTCTAAAGTACATAAAAATGATGCCTGTAATACCGGCACTTTGGGAGGCTGAGGCAGGAAGATCACTTGATACCAGGAGGTTGAGACCATCCTGGCAACAAAGAGAGAGACTTCATCTCTACTAAAAATTTAAAAAATTGGCCAGTGTTGTAGCACCTGTCAGAGAGGTCCCAGCTACTCAGTCGGCTGAGGAAGGAGGATGGGTTGAGCCCAGGACATTGAGGTTGCAGTGAGCCATGATTGTGCCACTGCACTCCAACCTAGGCAACAGAGTGAGACTAACATGCCCAGATAATTTCTCAAAAAGAAAAAGATGGCCATGTCCATCAAATACTACAAAAAGGTTTTTTTTTGAGACAAAGAATCGACAATTAGTACACTTTTGACAATCATGTCACTGCTGCACTCAACCAGCAAACAGTAAAATGGAATGAAGAATTTCAATCTGAAAGGGTAACCCAGTATCTGAATAACATAATGCTACACTGGAATCAAAAGTTCTCCAACCAAATGCTGGCTCCACCACTCACCAATTATAGGATCTCATGGTTTCTCAATGACCTTTCATGGCAGAGCTGTGCCCAGGGTTCAATACTGCAAACTCGGCCACGAGAGGACTGTGACCACCTCTGAAGGACCACAGGAAAAGTACAGTCTTTCACTGAAATTATTTAAAAAACAAACAAACAAACAAACAAACAAAACAAACAAACAAACAAACAGAAAAAAAACGCCTTTCCTAGCAGAAGTAAAGAAAGCCCTAAGGCTTCCAAATAGCACATAAATCCAAATGTGGCTACCTTATAAGACATCTATTGCAAAATACATGTGAAAATATGTTGAAAAATTGTTTACCTAAATTTTTCATTTTAAAAGATGGGGAGAAACTTTAGACCACAGGTTTTTCAGTGGCATCTCCACGGACTCATAGCCCATTCCACCTCAAAGAAGGTTGTCAGCATCCTGTTCCAAAGAGCACAGTAGGAGGCCTGGCACAGTGACTCACACCTGTAATCCCAGCATTTTGGGAGGAAGAGACAGGAGGATCTCCTGAGGTCGGGAGTTCAAAACCATCCTGGCCAACATGGTAAAACTCCATCTCTGTAACAATACCAAAATTAGACCGGGCACAGTGGCTCACACCTGTAATCCCAGCACTTTGAGAGGCCAAGGTGGGCAGATCATGAGGTCAGGAGTTCAAGACCAGTCTGGCCAACATAGAGAAACCCCATCTATAGTATACATACAAAAATCAGTTAGGTGTGGTGGTGTGTGCCTGTAATCCCAGCTACTTTGGAGTATGAGGCAAGAGAAATGCTTGAACCCAGAAGGCTGGGGTTTCAGTGAGTTGAGATCACACTACTGCCCTTCAGCCTGGGTAACAAACCTCTGTCTCAAAAAATAAAATTAAAAATTCGCCAGGCATGGTGGCATGCACCTATAATCTCGGCTACTTGGGAGGCTGAGGCATGAAAATCACTTGAACCCAGAAGGCAGAAGGTACAGTAAGCCAAGACTGCACCACTACGGGTACACTCCAGCCTGGGTGACAAAGTGAGGGTCTGCACCACTACACTCTCCAGCATGGGCAACAGAGCAAGACTGTATCTCAGGAAAAAAAACAAGACAACAACAACAAAAAACACAAATTGCATAAGAGCACAGCAGAAGTGGACAGCTGAGTAATGAAGCAGGAATTACAACCTCAGTGCCCAAAGAGCCAAGCAGGTAATGGCAATTAGTGTAGGCAGCAAGTTGTATGTCCAAAAAGGTGGGTATGGGGTGTGATGTGTATTTGGAGACAATCTACTATCTTGTCTAAAGGAGACAGCCGTTAGTCACTGGGAACGCTGCCAGATTTTCTGATTTTTTAAGCCCAAAATTCCAATTTTATGTGACATTAACCAACTTTTAAAAACATGTTAACATTGCAGAGAAATGCCAGATATAGATGATGGAAAGGAAGGCAGCAAATCACACTGCCATGTATGTACCTATGCCATCATCTGGCATGCTCTTCACATGTACCCCAAAACCTAAAATGCAACAAATTTTAAAAAAACCTGATGTGTAGGTAATAAAATAGGAATTCTGTAATTGTATATTTTCCCTAATTCACATTGGTTTTCTTGGTTAGTGAGATCTTATGATACTAAGAAAAAATACATCTTGTATGTCTATAAATATATAGGTATTTTATTTATGGCCATATGGATTAAACATCTATTTTCTTTATGATATTTAACACATTATTTAACAAGTGAAAAAAAAATGTGGATCAGGCCGGGTGCAGCAGCTCACATCTGTAATCTCAGCACTTTGGGAGGCCAAGGCAGGTGGATCACTGGGATCAGTTCTAGACTACCCTGGTAAACATCGTGAAACTTCATGTCTACTAAAAACTAAATAATAATAATAATAATAATAATAATAATAATAATTAGTCAGGCATGGTGGCACGCGCCTGCAATCCCAGCTACTCAGGAAGCTGAGACAGGAGAATCATTTAAACCTGGGAGGCAGAGGTTGCAGTGAGCCGAGATCATGCACCACTGCACTCTAGACTGGGTGACAGAGTAAGATTTCATCTAAAAAAAAAAAAAAAAAAAAAAAAAGGTAAATAAAAGAAAATAAATCTGTGGCCAAATCTGCAAAAACATATAGCAGGCATTTAAGAGTCCATACTTATTACAGTAATTTTAAAAAGATGAAGGAAGAGTTTTGGAGACAGACTATAAATATCAGGTTAGTGGTTATGAGCTTGGGACAGAGAGAACTACTTTAATCAATCATGCATTTGTCCAACACTAAATAGCTGTATTAGTTACTCCATAAACATCTTTTGTGACTGGAGTGAGATTGTAAAGGTGGCAGGAACCCAACAGGAATTCATTCTATGTGCATGTTTTATCTCTCTGTTCCATCACCAATACCCAAATGGCCAAAGAAAAACAAAGTAAAATGGTATAATGCAAAGCCTGGGCAATTCTGAAAACTGAATAACCAACTCCAGAGTAAGTGGGATCTAGCACAGCCCTGAACAAAACTGCGTAACTTCTTAGAGGAGTCTCTGTGAGGCAGCAGAACGGCAGGGAGGCTCGGCTAGAACTCAGCCACTTGCCAGGCACAGGTGACAGTTCTGTGAGCGGCACCGAAGATGGCCTGATAATGCATTCTGCTTTGTCCACCAAGTGGAATAGCTACAGTCACTTGCCCGTAAACCTGAGAAACGGCTCCAATATCAACACTGAGACTGTGAAAGCAGCCTTGGATGACTACAAACACTTCCAAGTGAACACACAAAACAGTGATTTTCTTCACTCTGACATATTTTAGGGGCTGCTTTTTCATTTGCTTTACATAAAAGCATAGGTGGCTACAGAAAAATTGATGAAACTGACACACACAATTATGACTCATCTTTTTCTATTGTTTTGAGACAGTGTCTTTCTCTGTTACCCAGGCTGGAGTGCAGTGGCAGGATCTCAGCTCATTGCAACCTCTGTCTCCTGGGTTCAAGCCATTCTCTTGCCTCAGCCTCCCCAGTAGCTGGGATTACAGACATGCACTACCACACTCAGCTAATTTTTGTATTTTTAGTAGAGACAGGGTTTCACAATGTTGGCCAGGCTGGTCTCGAACTCTGACCTTGTGATCCATCATGCCTGGCCTATTAATCTTTTATTGATTGATTGATTGATTGAGACGATGTCTCACTCTGTCCCCCAAGTTGGAGTGCAATGGCACGACCTTGTCTCACTGCAACCTCCACCTTCCGGGTTCAGGTGATTCTTCTGCCTCAGCCACCCGAGTAGCTGGGACTGGAGCCACATGCCATCACACTCGGCTACTTTTTTTGTGTTTTTAGTACAGTTGGGGTTTTACCATCTTGGCCAGGCTGGTCTCAAACTTCTGACCTCGTGATCTGCCTGCCCTGGCCTCCCAAAGTATTGGGATTACAGGTGTGAGCCACCACGCCCAGCCTATTAATCATATTTTAATGGTACTTCCCATATAATAGAAAAGGAAAAGTCTATATGGACCTGGTTCCCCAAGATTAGGTCAAAACCACTCTCCTGTCTCTCTCTCACTAAGTCTTTCCACATCTTCACCATTATCAGTCTATAGTCTGTCCTCAACAACGACCTTCCCATTTCCTGCTGTCACCCTCAGCACCTTCAGTATTATCCTCATGGGCTGATCTCCAAACAAAACTGAGAACCCCCATCTTTCTCCTGAGTTTCAGTGCCACACACTCAACTCCAAACAGGGCCAATAATGATCAAGAAAAATTTCTGAGGACGGGCGCGGTGGCTCAAGCCTATACTCCAAGCACTTTGGGAGGCCGAGGCAGGTGGATCACAAGGTCAAGAGTTCGAGACCATCCTGGTCAACATGGTGAAACCCCTACTCTACTAAAAACACAAAAAATAGCTGGGCATGGTGGCGTGCGCCTGTAGTTCCAGCTACTCAGGAGGCTGAGGCAGGAGAATCACCTGAACCCAGGAGGCGGAGGTTGCGGTGAGCCAAGATCACACCATCACACTTCAGCCTGGGTAACAAGAGTGAAATTCTGTCTCAAAAAATTTCTGAAACACAAGAATTCACAGGGGGAAATACCACTTCATTAGAAAATCCAATTATTAAAAAAAGAAGATCCACCACCTAGATTCTGTAAGGATCTGAGAAAATACTGAAAGGACCTGTTAAAGATTCTCAAGTTTCCAGGTCTATCCTGTAACTCCAATGAAGTCATCAAAAAGAATACACAGATGGACAGGACTATAGTCTTTCTTCCACCACGAAAATGCCATCACCAAGTTACACTTAGATGTGCTCTTGGTCTTTCAAAGGGCTGACATAGCTAGCACCCATTTAAATTGTCTCTCTCAAAGCTTGTTAACTGTAGGGTTGGGGACACGTCTAATAATCTGGCATGCACCACCAACTGACATGGAATAATTGAAAACAAACAAGTGGTGGGAAAACCCCCACGGTGGAAAAACAAACACAAAACACGATCTCATTCTGCAGATGAACGCAAGGTGCCCAGTCAGTGACTCACAGGACTCCTGGTTTGATCATTAGAAGAGAGGGTCAAGCACAGCGGCTCATGCCTATAATCCCAGCACTTTGGGAGGCCAAGGCAGGCAGATCACAAGGTCAGGAGTTTGAGAGCAGCCTGGCCAACATGAGGAAACCCCGTCAGTACTAAAAATACAAAAATTAGTCAGGCATGATGGCAGGCGCCTGTAGTCCCAGCTAAGCGGGAGGCTGAGGCAGGAGAATTGCTTGAACTGGGAGGTAGAAGTTGCAGTGAGCCAACATTGTGCTACTGCACTCCAGCCTGGGCAACAGAGTGAGACTCCATCTCAAAAAAAAAAAAAAAAAAAGAAAAGAAAAGAAAAGAAAATTAGAACAGAGGCTGGGTGTGGTGGCTCATGCCTGTAATCCTAACACTTCAGGAGGCCGAGGTATGCAGATCACTTAAGCTCAGGAGTTCAAGACCGGTCATTGCAACATGGCAAAACCCCATTTCTACAAAATACACAATAATTAGCTGGGTATGGTGACAGTCGCCTGTAGTCCTAAAGACTCAGGAGACTGAGGTGGGAAAAGCACCTTAGCCTGGGAGGTCGAGGCTGCAGTGGGCCACAGCTGTGCCACTGTACTCCAGCCTGGGTCACAGAGTGAGACCCTGTCTCGAGAAAGAAGAAGAAGAAAAACAAACAAACAAGAAAATTAGAACAGAGCAGTGAGTCTCCTTAACAACAAATGTACTGTCTGTCCGGGATATCATAGATCTTTGTAAACAATCCCTTCATAAATACGGTATTGGTCTCATTTTTGTATTTCAGCATTCGAGACATGGTGTTTCTCATTAACAGATTATTGTGCAGTATTAAAAACAACTTAAAAATTTTAGGTTAAAAATAATCATTTTTAACTATTTTTAAAAAGAAAAATTTGGGCCAGGCACGGTGGCTCACGCCTATAATCCCAGCACTTTGGGAGGCTGAAGTGGGTGGATCAGCAAGTCAGGAATTCCACAACAACTCAACCTACATAGGGAAACCCCATCTCTAGTAAAAGCGCAAAAAATTAACTGGGTATGGGGACGCACGCCTGTAATCCCACATACTCAGGAGGCTGAGGCAGGAGAATTGCTTGAACCCTGGAGGCAGAGGGTGCAGTCAGCAGAGATCACACTGCTGCACTCCAGACTGGGCAAGAGCGCAAGACTCTGTCTAGAAAAATACAAAAAAAGAAAAATCTGGCCAGGAGTGGTGGTTCATGCCTATAATCCCAGCATTTTGGGAGGCCACGGTGGAAGGATTGCTTGAGTCTGGAAGTTTAAAACCAGCCTGGGTGACACAGTGGGAGCCTGTATCTGCCAGAAAAAAAAAAAATTGGCGAAAAACAAAAAATAATAACCAGGTATGGTGGCATGTACCTGTAGTCCCAGCTACTAGGAAAGCTGAGGTGGGAGAATGGTTTGAGCCCATGAAGCCAAGGCTGCAGGGAATAATGATGGCACTACTGCACTCTAGCCTAGGTAACAGAGTGAGACCCTGTATCAAGGGGAAACAAATAATTTATGCCTTTCCTCATTTGACTTCTATCATCCTGTTTTAGGACTCTTATCCAGGTCCAGACTAGAATACTGTATCTTTAAAGAAAAGACTGGCCGGGCGTGGTGGCTCGACCATACTCCACTTCTGTGCTGACAAGTTAAAGCTAGGCTGATGTAAACTACGGCCCCAATTCAAAAGGCTGGAAGAAGTCTTTGAAGTTTCAAAGATAGCACACATATAGAAAAAAAAAATAAAAGGGGCTAGTTCTTTATAGATTTCAAAATTCAATCCACATCACAGCATAACGTATAGTCTTTTCTCTATAAAAGAAAATAGTGCCTCCCAATAACTAAATTGAAAGCTCTGGTCTACACTTTAAAATAGACTGAGGATTTCCCTGGATCTTTACACAATAAGAATAAGATTAGACCCATATGGAGTACATTTTGCTTATAGTTAATTACAGTGTTTGACATAATAGTATTTTTGCTGCTTCTTTTCTAAAATGTCCCACATCCACTAAACCTTTATTTTAAAATGAAACTATTTTCCCTTTGGCATTTTTATACAGCAAATACCTACAATTTTACAGCAGTGCTTTCTGTTTTGGAATTCTCAACACTAACCAACATACGGCAAGTTTTGAAAGAAACAAAATAATTCTACCGTGAAAGTGCCACATAAAAAGATAAAGGCAAACATAAATACAAAAAGGACAGAGAAGAAAGGGGGAAATGTCAAGGCAAATAAAAAACCTCAGAGAGCCTGAGACTCCATCTTGAGTCTAGACTACTGAGAGTGTGAAGTCAATGGAGTTCCTGGTTCTAGGCAGAATAACTCCAGTCCTCTTGTGAGAAAAGAATCATACATTTAGATCTGGAATTATTCCACAAATTAAGATCAGGCCTAAGCATACAAAGATTACCGTGCGTACAGGGAGGAAAGCCAGTGAAAGAATCGTTCAGACCACCCCCTCAAGCAGGACCACCAATATTCTGTTGTATTATTCTGTCACCGAGGAATAAGAAATGTTTCAAGAAATAAAAAAATGGAAGCTAAAACAAGCAAAGAAGAATAAACTATTTGGAATGTGCACTCCAACCTGAAAAGAGAGGTGAACTCCTAGAAAACAAATATATCATCATTAAATTAAAAACTGAGTGAAGGAGTTAAATAAGAAAAGCAGTTAACCAGTATTAACAAGCAAGAAAACTGGTTAACCAGAAGATATTTAGGACATTAACACAGCCCAGTACAGAAATACAGTGAGACAGAGAAAATCTGAAAGGCTGGCCTGGCGTGGTGGTTCACGCCTGTAATCCAAGCACTTTGGAGGCCAAGGCGGGCGGATCACCTGAGGTTGGGAGTTCAAGACCAGCCTGACCAACATGGTGAAACACTGACTTATAAAAAATAATAATAATAAATAATAAAAAAAAGAAAATCTGAAAGGTAAATTAAGCAATACTGAGGCTAGAATACCCAAGATTCTAAGACAATTCATTATCAGTTCCAGGAACAATGAGAAACACAAAAAAACTAAACAAATTCATAAAAATCTATCTAGCAGAATGGTTGTCAATGTGTGCATTCAACTTATAGAGTTAAACTGATGTGTGTTTGCAGCAGTTCAGAAACCCTTTCTTTGGAGAATGTAGAAACAGTCATTTCCAGCCCTATACTGGCATATAAGAGTTAGCAGTAAGAATGCGTTTAAAACACAGAAGACCTGCTTCCTATAAACTGATCTGCTGTGCCTCGGTTCCTTTTAGGAAATTGCAACTATGTTTAGATTCAGCGAGTTAGAAACACATTTCTTCTAAAAGCTGCCTTGGACATTCCAGAGTGGATGGGAGTACAGGATGTAAAGAGAAATATCTGACTCTAAAACAAAAACGGAGCTATCCAGCAGAATGGTTGTCAACGTGTGCATTAAACTTACAGAGTCTCAAAACATAGTGAGACTCTTGTCTTTGACAATAACGAAAGAAAAAAAAAACCCTCAAAGTTTGGATATACGCCTGATGAAGCACCCCAGAATAGATAAGTACAACAGATAAATTTCTGTATCTCAAAAATGAAAGAAATATCTGGAAGAGTTGCTAGGTGCTACTTTCTTCAATGTTCTCCTTTTCAATAAAATTACCTGTCTTTCTCTACGTCTGTGGCTGGGAAGTGAAAGGGAATATTCTTGGCAATATCTCTCAGCTTACAGAATAACACGTTTTTCTTCCCATCATTGATCCTTCACTGCCATTCAGAGAGTCTTTACAAATTTGCTTATGAGTAATCTTTCACTAGGTAGAGGCTGATCCTTTAATGATTTCATGTTCCTTTGTCACCATACAGCTGATTATATGTCAACAAATGTTGACATATAATTACAACTGGATTTTCTCAATTAAAATAGTAGCCAATCTTAAACATTGTTTTTGAGTTGAAGTTGTATGATGAACTATCTCAGTATGTCTATTATGTTTATAGGGCTTTAGCATAACCAGGATGTCAGCTTTAAACACTGAAATCCATGAAGTCGATAAGAAAACAGATAGAAATCTGAAAAAAAATTTAGTTTTGGCAATCTTATAAATTAATTATCTATTTGGCTACAATCTGGGAAAATATATCTAAACAGACTGTAAATTAATAATTGTCAGAAAAACTCTTGAAGTGGGTATTATGGCTTTTTAGCAGCTTTTATTATATATTGGGGCCTGATTTTTTGGTAAAACACATAATACTAGAGAAGGAACATATTTTACATGCAAATACTTGGATTATATGCAATCATTTAGTTACACATTCATAGCAAATGTAAAAACAAAAGGGCTATATTTTGACTGGGCGCAGTGGCTCAAGCCTGTAATCCCAGCACTTTGGGAGGCCGAGGCGGGTGGATCACGAGGTCGAGAGATCGAGATCATCGTGGTGAACATGGTGAAACCCCGTCTCTACTAAAAATACAAAACATTAGCTGGGCATGATGGCACGTGCCTGTAATCCCAGCTACTCAGGAGGCTGAGGCAGGAGAATTGCTTGAACCCAGGAGGCAGAGGTTGCGGTGAGCCGAGATCGTGCCATTGCACTCCAGCCTGGGTAACAAGAGCGAAACTCCGTCTCCAAAAAAAAAAAAAAAAAAAAAGGCTATATTTTAAATGTGCTGCACAGATTTGTTTGCCTCTATAAACTGAGTCAACATGTAAAATTTAGAAGGCTTATGCAGAAATCTGGACTTCAGACTTGTCCTAAACTATCAAATATGGTGTCCCCCGAGTTTCTATCACTGTTTGACCTGCTGTGCAGAGGTTGCTCTTTTATGGAAGGCATATATTCTCCAGTTTGCTAGTGTGCCCACATTAGGACTTTCCTTACTTCAGATACTCTTTCTTTGTCCTCGTAATTATCTGAGTTTACAACTCTTATGTTGTAGTAGATTCTGATAAAGATTTCAAGGCTTTTAAGTCAGTGTGTATTTGTTTATAACACATAGTCTATAGATTATAAAAATCCCTCAATTTTGGTGTTTAACTTTAGAATTTAGTTTAAAACTCTTTCTTTATACCACAAATAATCATCTGCCCATAAGAATGTCTAGAAGCCTTTTTAGGTGATTTCTGGTTATAGTTGGATAGTTTAAATATCCCTGACATTATATCTTTCTCCTCAGCAATCTTTCTTAAAAATGCGAGTGATGTATTGGCTTTCATTATGCTAGAAAATCCCATATGGGCCGGGCGCGGTGGTTCAATCCTGTAATCCCAGCACTTTGGGAGGCTGAGGCAGGTGGATCACGAGGTCAAGAGATCGAGACCATCCTGGTCAACATGGTGAAACCCCGTCTCTACTAAAAAAAAAAAAAAAACAAAAATTAGCTGGGCATGGTGGCACATGCCTGTAATCCCAGCTACTCAGGAGGCTGAGGCAGGAGAATTGCCTGAACCCAGGAGGCGGAGGTTGCGGTGAGCCGAGATCGCGCCATTGCACTCCAGCCTGGGTAACAAGAGTGAAACTCTGTCTCAAAAAAAAAAAAAAAAAAAAAAAAAGAAAAAAAAGAAAAAGAAAAACCCATACGGATCAGTATGAGAACTTTTATTGATAAGCCATTATATTTTTTTATTTATATTCTACCTAAAAAGAATTTAAATTGCCATTTAAATGGAAACCAATAAAAATGGATTTAAAATATATAGTTGCAGTAGGGTTCCAGGATTACCATTAAAATTGAGAATGGAATTTCTTTTTTTTTCTTTTTTTTTTTTTCTTTTTTTTTTTTTTTGAGACTGAGTTTCGCTCTTGTTACCCAGGCTGGAGTGCAATGGCACGATCTCGGCTCACCGCAACCTCCGCCTCCTGGGTTCAGGCAATTCTCCTGCCTCAGCCTCCTGAGTAGCTGGGATTACAGGCACGCGCCACCATGCCCAGCTAATTTTTTGTATTTTGAGTAGAGACGGGGTTTCACCATGTTGACCAGGATGGTCTCGATCTCTTGACCTCGTGATCCACCCGCCTTGGCCTCCCAAAGTGCTGGGATTACAGGCTTGAGCCACCGCGCCCGGCCTGAGAATGGAATTTCTTATTGAGCTTTGGTTTTCTTAATATTTATTTTTAAGCTTTTCAAATCTCTCTCTTACACAAAACATACTGAGCTTTCTAACAGTTAAAATGAAAATCTGTTCTCTTGTATTTAAAAAAAAAACCCATGGACTATTTAATAATATGGAAATTAAGTATATTTGAAGCCAATCACTTTTAATTCAGAGGTCATCTTCTTAGTAACCCCTTTGGAGCAGGAGTGCCTAACATTGACATCTGGGATCCTAACATCGTTGATAGAAGTGAATCAAGCAAGTTTGTACCACCCAGAGGAAACCTCCGAATGTATTGGGAAGCTCTGAAAACTGTATCTTAAATGTTAATTTAATTAAATGAAACTCTTAATTTCTTAAATGTTAATATTTGCCACAAAAGTATTGTCAAATGGGGATTATGTAAATTTCAAAAGATTTCTTGATGATTGGATATAAAATAGAGTTTTGCAATACTTCTCATGAGCAGATTGTCATGGAGTCTTTCTCTTGGGGTACAATAAGCGAATATTATTTGGACTATAAGAAACGGTGCTCTAAAGATAATAATTTAGATTATTAATTTCTGTAAAAATCTTAAAGTATTTCCTACTATGTTTTCATTTTTCTTTGGGCCTATAAAGATGAAAGATACAGCCCTTGCCCTGAAGAAGCTCTTGGTTTCAGTTGGAAGCAATGAAGTGATTACAATACACCATGCTAAGTGTGGTGATCAAAGCAAGGATTCTTGGGACTGGTAAATGTTTGGAAGGTATTTTGGCAACGACCTTGGTTAATGCAGGAAGGCAGGGGAGTGATGTTTACAAGGCAAAGAGCAGCATATCAGAAAGCCTGGGGGAGTGAGAGGGAAGGGCCTGCTTTTCATTTACTTCCTTTCTGTATTGTATGTTGAAGTTCAAAGCACCTCAGAGAAGACTTATGGTTCATTTGAGAAATACATAATTTTGTGAATTACTAATTTTTTCTGACGTTTTATAGGACAGAAACACACTACTTCTTGTTATAATTTGCAAGAGACAGCAAATGGTAGAATTTTTAGTGAAAAATCAAGCAAATGTACATGCTGTTGATAGGCTGAGATGGTATGGTAGTTCTTTTGTAAAATAAAAACCTGACTGTTCTAGAGTGGCAAGAGTCACTCATCAGAAATATTAATAAGATGAACATAATTCTTGGCATATAGTGAAAAATTACACAAATAATCAGGTATAAAAGCAAATATTTGGACAGAGCAACATAAAGAACATATAGAAGGGTTCATCTTCCAATACAGAGTGTTCGTTATTTGTAATCTGATGTTTTAGGTCTGGTAATCGTATAGTAGCTAAAGATTTTTGTATTAGTTTTATGAATTTTTAAAGTGTAGACTTTTAGTTTATGACTACTAGTATTGCCATTATTATTATTTATCGTTTTCAGGCTGCAGATAGCTCTTATCTGACCGCTAGCCAATATGAATTACAATATATCAGACTAGGAATGCAATAGGGAAATTTTCATTTAAATCTTTGCCTACTTTAGATAAGTGACCTCAGCACAGTTTCTCGGCCATCAGAGGACTGTAAGACAGCAACTTAGATGATGTCATAACCCAGTGGAACAAGAGGCTTCCCTGTTATCCCTTTCTTTTAACCTTGGTGATAATTTACAAAGATGAACACGAGCACCCAAGATGCTTATAGACACAAGCTAGTACATGTAAATGGTTATTATGTTTACATTGACAGGCAGGATATTAAATGTATAAAGTGTATCACACTAGTTGTTTAGAAATGTCTTTAATAAAATTCTTGAGTGGAGTTATTTCTTTGTTATTTTAGAACAACGTTCATGCTTGCTGTACATGATGGCTCATCAGGTATGGTCAACATTCTTCTTCAGCAAAATATTATTTGTCTTTACTCAAAATAGATGTGGATGCAGTGCTGAAGATTACGCTGTTTATCATGGGTTCACAAGGTAAGTGTTTGTATTAAAAGGCCAGTTAATACTAAATTGATTTTTAAAATACTTGCAACCATTGCATCTTATACATTAGGAGAGAGTTCATAGTTTGTTTTAGGTAGTTTGTGTTTTAAACACATTCTTACTGTTAACGCTAATATGCCACTATAGGGCTGGAAATGACTGTTGCTACCTTCTCCAAAGAAAGGATTTCTGAACTGCTGAAATACAAATCAGTTTAACTCTGTAAGTTGAATGCACACATTGACAACCATTCTGCTGGATAGCTCCGTTTTTGTTTTAGAGCCAGATATTTCTCTTTACATCCTATACTCCCATCCACTCTGGAATGTCCAAAAGCACTTTTTAGAAGAAATGTGTTTCTAACTCACTGAATCAAAACATAGTTGCAACTTCCTAAAAGGAACCAACACACAGCAGATCAGTTTGTAAGAAGCAGGTCTTCTGTGTTTTAAATGCATTCTTACTGCTAACTCTTATATGCCACTATAGGGCTGGAAATGACTGTTTGTATCTACATTCTCCAAAGAAAGGGTTTCTGAACTGCTGAAATACAAATCAGTTTAACTCTGTAAGTTTAATGCACACATTGAAAACCATTCTGCTGGATAGCTCCGTTTTTGTTTTAGAGTCAGATATTTCTCTTTACATCCTGTACTCCCATCCACTCTGGAATGTCCAAGGCAGCTTTTAGAAGAAATGTGTTTCTAACTCGCTGAATCTAAACATAGTTGCAATTTTTTAAAAGGGACCGAGGCACAGCAGATCAGTTTATAGGAAGCAGGTCTTCTGTGTTTTAAACGCATTCTTACTGCTAACTCTTATATGCCAGTATAGGGCTGGAAATGACTGTTTCTACATTCTCCAAAGAAAGGATTTCTGAACTGCTGCAAACACACATCAGTTTAACTCTATAAGTTGAATGCACACATTGACAACCATTCTGCTAGATAGCTCCATTTTTGTTTTAGAGCCAGATATTTCTCATTACAGACTGTACTCCCATCCAGTCTGGAATGTCCAAACGCAGCTTTTAGAAGAAACGTGTTTCTGACTCGCTGAATCTAAATATAGATGCAACTTTTTAAAAGGAACCAACACACAGCAGATCAGGTTGTAAGAAACGGGTCTTCCACTTCTCCATCCCTCCAGAAGTCAGGTCTCAGCCTGTGCGGACCCAGCAGTCCTCAGGATTGAGTCTCCAGGAGGCAGAATCTCCACTCTCAGAAAACAGCAGCAACATCAAGGGTTACTGGGGTCCTGCTGCCAGGACAACCAGGAAATGCCTCAACATCTGCTCTGCTGGGATGAATCTGCTCTGAATCCCAGGGCAGGTCTCAGCCCCAGTCAGTAGCTCAGGCTTCCAGAGCTTCCCTGGGCTCCAGTAAGTGCAGGAGGTCGATGATGACATTGACCTAGGACAACAGACTCAGTGCTGATGACACAGTGTTCAAGACCATGGGAAAGGAAACCCTCAATTTTCCTGCACTGTCAGGACTGGGGCCATCCGCCACTCCAGCCAGGCTGCGCCTCTGATGAGTTCTTCCACCCCAACCCAGGGTGCAAGACCTGACAGGCCTGAGAATGCCATTGCCTCTTTTCTCCGCCTCTCCATGACTTGGTCATGGGCTGCTTTGCTGCAGATAGCACAATAGTTCTATGTTGAAATCAGTGTTATTGAAGTCGGCTTCATATGAAATCATATGTGTCTATATTAAAAGCACAGCTTGTGAGAAATGACTAATATGTAGAAATGGATAAACAAATGTGTGTGTGCGCGACTGTGTGTATGTGTGTGTGCGTGTGTGTGTGTGGAGAGAGAGACAGAGAGGGAAAATCTCTGAACTGCTCCACAATGAACGTGCAGACCATCCCTCACCCCAAGCGCCAGGGATTTGCTTTCTGTCACTACAGTGAGATTTCTCTCGTGTATGATTTCACCTCGGTAGAAACACGTAACACATCCTCTGTCATACCGACCTTCTAGCTCTCAACACGGCAGCTTTGAAATTCACTCGTGTTGTTGTGTGTTTATGTTGTGCAGGGCTGCACTGGATGGATCTATTTTCATATATTCACCTACTGACAATCACTTGGGTTGTGTCCGGCTTCATCCATTATGAACAATCCTGCAACGTCCCTTCCTCTGTGGACATTATGTGAACACACAGTTTTGTTTCTCTTGGGCACTTCACAGGCTAGAATGAGATACCTTCGGGCAGATTCTATGTGAGCTTTGGGAAGAGTGAGCAAGCATTTGCAGAGTGGCTGTTGTCCTGGCAGCGGGTAACAGAGATGAGCTTGTCCACATCCCGCCAAGAGATCTTCACGCTTGACTCCTTCTGTGCCATCGTTGTGTTTGTGTAACGCGACAGCATGATGACTTAATTTTCCACTGGAGACTCTCGATGCTCTATACATGTGACATGCTTAGTGGGCATCTGCACAGATTCTCTGGCCAAGGGGCCGTGTGGTGCCCTTCACGCTCTCCCTGAGCAGTCCCTGTGGGTTCGCCAGCATTGCTGCTGCTCTTCGTCCTGCGTCCTCCACGCTGGCCTGTGCGGTGCTCACTGGGAACAGGAAAGGCCTGCGGGAGGAAGGGCAGCATCCTATGCCTCTGGGACCGCAGCGGGCACCTTGGGCCAGGCTCTGCAGGGTAAGGACAGTGGGAAGGCTCCTCCAGGCCCAGGTACCATGAGCCCACAGCGGCTGATCGGCAGCGACTCAATTCGGTGCTATCCCCATCAAGCTACCAATGACTTTCTTCACAGAATTGGAAAAAAAAACCCTTAAACTTCATATGAAACTTTAGTATCTTTATTTTATTTTTGTTATACATATATATATAATTAAACTGTAAGTTCTGGAATACACGTGCAGAATGTGTAAGTTTGTTACATAGGTACACACATACCTTGGTGGATTGCTGCATCCATCCCCCTGTGATCTACATTAGATATTTCTCCTAATGCTAACCCTCCCCAATCTCGACACCCCCTTCTATCCCTCCCCTAGTCCCCAACCCCTGACAGACCCCAATGTGTGATGTTCCCCTCTCTGTGTGCATGTGTTCTCATTGTTCAACACCCACTTATGAATGAGAACATGTGGCGTTTGAGACTTATTTCCTTTTATCACAAATTATAGGAAAGGTGGTCATAACATAACAACATATTTCCCTGATGTGTCATAAAATTTAATAAAACTTGTTGCTTCAGTTTTTTTCTGCTAGCCACCTAACTTTCACAGCCTCACATAATAACACTAATTGCTAATACTTATACAGAACTTACGATCTTACCATGTGCCAAACACTGTTTTAAATTATTTCCATGAAATATCTTGTTTACTGCAAATCCACATCCTTTGAGGCAGGCACTATTGTTTTCACTTCCTGACCTTTTTTTTTTTTTTTTTTTTGAGATGGAGTTTCGCTCTTGTTACCCAGGCTGAAATGCAATGGTGTGATTTGGGCTCACCGCAACCTCCACCTACCAGGTTCAGGCAATTCTCCTGCCTCAGCCTCCTGAGTAGCTGGGATTACAGGCACACACCACCATGCCCAGCTAATTTTTTGTATTTTTAGTAGAGACAGGGTTTCACCATGTTGACCAGGATAGTCTCGATCTTTTGACCTCGTGATCCACCCGCCTCGGCCTCCCAAAGTGCTGGGATTACAGGCTTGAGCCACCACACCTGGTCACCAGTTTTCTTCCATTGGATATCACCCTACTTTCTGAGAAACTCCAAGTGAAGGTTTTACTAATGATAGTCTATGTTTTGTTCAGAGGTCTCAAATTTATAACTCTTTTAAACTCTCAATCAGGTGGTCAAAAATTGACACAATTGTTCATGGAGTAAATATCTTAGGATTTGCAGGCCATACAATCTCTGTGACAATGACTAAACTCTAAGGTTATAAAGTCAAACTAGCCACAGAGAATATGCAACCAAAGGGGCATAATCAGAGGTATTGATGGGACTTTGGGGAGACTCCTCAGATGGAGCTACCACAGTGGTGTGAGCCACTACTTTGCCCTTGCATTTTTCCTCCTTCTTGCTCTTTGAAATGTACATAGTTTTTGGTGCAGGCTGGTGCTCCTACAGCCATCTAGTGCCAGAGACAGCCTACAGGATAAAACCCCTCTATCAAAACGTCGTAGCAGATAAGGGTGCCAAGAGGGCTGACTAGAAGGAGCGACGGTGTGTGGCTTTCAGGGAAAGAAACAAAGGGGGAAAGTAAATACAGCACCTTCAACTGAAACACCCAGGTATTCGCACTGGGACTAATGAAGAATGGGGAAAGGCGAGGCACGGCAACCGCTCACCCAGAAGTAACACAAACCCAAGGGAACCTGCCCTGTTCAGGGAACTGGTGAGTAAGTGTGTAACCCTGGGAAACCACACTTCTTCCATGGATCTCTGCAACCTCAGTTCAGGAGATTTGTTTATGAACCCATTCCACCAGGGCCTTTGGTCTGACACACACAGCTACATGGTCTTGGCAAAACAACTGCTGAGACACAAACAGAATCTCTGGAGCTTTACATACTTTGGCTCTGGGATCTCTGGAAAAGATGACTGCCACTCAGACAAGGTGGGAGGTTGGACCTCCATAAACACCCTAGAGAGGAAGCTGAATCCATGAGCCTGAGCGGTGTCAGTCTGTGGGCCCCATTTCCATGATGCCTCACATGATACGACTCATTGACTTGGAATTCCAGCCAGCCCCCAGCAACGGTGTTGCACCTACTTGGGATGAAACAGCAGAGTTCCCGGAGGCAGGGGTAGGCTGCCGTGTTTGCTATTTGAATGACTGAGCCATTCCAGCCCGGACTTAGGAGAGTCCAAATAAAACTGACGATAGATGGAGGGAACCCTCAGCACAGCACAGTGGCTCTACCAAAATGTGGCCAGAGAGCTTCTTGAAGTGGGACCCTGACACATTTTTTTATCTAACAGTGGGGCCATCTGCCAGAGCCTCCAGACAGCCCCTTTCATATTCTCCAGCAGACAGAGTTTTGGTTTCTTCCTGGATGCAGTGCCCAGTGGAAGGAGTGGGCCCCCATATGTGCTGTTTGGACAACTCAGCCATTCCAGCCTGTGGGCGTAGGAGAATCCAAATCATTCAGGAGCAGAAGAGGTATCCTAGCACAGCACAGTGGCTCCATCATAATGTCATCAGCCTGCTTCTTTAAGTGAGACTCTGATATGCTCCTCACCTCTGGGTGGGCCAGATGTTGTCTGGCCAACAGAGGTTTAAAAACTTTCTGAGAGTTCCTAGAGAAAGGAGTGGGCTACCATCTATGCTGTTTCAGCAACTTAGCTCTTTCAGCCTCTCGGCTATGGAGAGCCCAACCTGATGAGGGGTAGAAATGATATCAGCACAGCATAGCTGATCTACGAAAGTGAAGCTAGGCGGCTTCCTTAAGTGGGTCTCCAATCCTGTTCCTCTTTACTGGGTGAGACCTACCAACCAGGGTCTCCAGGCACCTCCTACAGGTGTGTTTACGCCAGCAACAGGTCCGCACCTCCCCTGGGATGGAGCTGCCAAAGTGATGGGCTCCTATATTTCTGGTTTTACAGACTTCGTTGGTGATACTTGCAGTTACTGGGAAATGTGAGGTGACTAGAGACTGGAGTAGAAGCCCTACAAACTGCAACAGCCCTACACAAAATAGCCAAAGTGTTAAAAGGAAAACAAACGAATAAACAAAAAATAGTCCAAAGGTCAGCAACCTCAAAGATTAAAGGTAGGTAAGCACACGAATGTGAGAAATAATTAGCTCAAGAATAGTAAAAACTCAAAAATCAGAGTGCCCCCTTTCCCCAAAATGACCACATTTCCAGCAAGGTTTCAGAATAAGGCTGAGATTGAGACAGCTGAAATAACAGAAGTAGATTCCAGTATGTGGATAAAAATGAACTTCACTGAGCTAAAGGAACATGTTCTAACTCAATGCAAGAAAGTTAAAGATTGGTCGGGCGCAGTGGCTCAAGCCTGTAATCCCAGCACTTTGGGAGGCCGAGGCGGGTGGATCACGAGGTTGAGAGATCGAGACTATCCTGGTCAACATGGTGAAACCTCGTCTCTACTACAAATACAAAAAATTAGCTGGGCATGGTGGCACATGCCTGTAATCCCAGCCACTCAGGAGGCTGAGGCAGGAGAATTGGCTGAACCCAGGAGGCGGAGGTTGCGGTGAGCCGAGATTGCACCATTGCACTCCAGCCTGGGTAACAAGAGTGAAACTCCATCTCAAAAAAAAACTATACCTGTAAGCCTCAGTGACACGTATGCCACAAGGAAAACTTTCTCTTCCTCTCCCCCAACTAATCCACAAAAACATAATGTCAACAAGTCACACAGTCTGCCTCCCCTACGTCCAGGAAGCCACAGGGAAAATGGAGTGCAAAGGGACCATTCTCTGTGTCACTGATAAGTGATGTTCAATAGGAAACAAGAGACATGAGGGGACAAGAGACACCCAAATGTAGGTGACAAGTTTAGTGTCTCCCCTTTGTTTTCCTGCTTCAGGTATTATCTGCATCTGCTGCTCGTTTCATGATAAGGAAGGAAGCAGCAATAGCGTGCCTACTGTGGAAATGTTGGACTACTCATCAGCCATCATGAAACTCAATGTAGGAGTTTACATAACCCTGGGAAGCTTCAGAACCTGGTCTCCTAACACACACATCTAAGATTTCTAAGGATCTTGCCCAAGAAGTGGACTGTGAACCCTCAGGAGTTCACACAGGTTTTCTTTTTCTTTCTTTCTTTCTTTTTTTTTTTTTTTTTTTTTTTTTTGAGACGGAGTTTCGTTCTTGTTACCCAGGCTGGAGTGCAATGGCACGATCTTGGCTCACCTCAACCTCCGCCTCCTGGGTTCAGGCAATTCTCCTGCCTCAGCCTCCTGAGTAGCTGGGATTACAGGCACACACCACCATGCCCAGCTAATTTTTTGTATTTTTAGTAGAGACGGGGTTTCACTATGTTGGCCAGGTTGGTCTCGATCTCTTGACCTCGTGATCCACCAGCCTCGTCCTCCCAAAGTGCTGGGATTACAGGCTTGAGCCACGGCACCTGGCCTCACACAGGTTTTCTAGGGTCTTCACACTGCTAACCATAGTCATAGAAACTCCTTCATTTCCTTTTAAAACAATTGTTTTCTCAATTATCTCTCTAAAATTGGCAAGTTTAGACTGCGCACAGTGGCTCATACCTGTAATCCCTGTACTTTGGGAGGCCGAGGCAGGTGGATCACGAGCTCAAGAGATCGAGATCATTCTGGCCAACATGGTGAAACCCCATCTCTACTAAAAACACGAAAATTAGCCAGGCATGATGGCACACACCTGTGGTTCCAGCTACTTGGGAGACTGAGGTGGAAAAATTGCTTGAACCCAGGAGGCAGAGGTTGCAGTGAGCTGAGATTGTGCCACTGCACTCCAGCCTGGCAACAGAGTGAGACTCCGCCGCAAAACAAAAACAAAAACAAAAACAAAAACAAAAACAAAAACAAAAACAAAAAAAAACAAACAAACAAAAAAAACAAAAACAAAAACAAAAAAAACTAAACTATCTATATATCTATATATATACAACATAAAATTTACCATTTTAGCCATGTTAAGTGTACAGTTCAATGGTATTACTTACATACACATTGTTGTGCAACCCTCACTAACATCCATCTCCAGAACTTTTTCATCTTCTCCAAATAAACCTCCATACCCATTACAGAGTGATTTACTATTCTCCCCTCCCACAGTCCCTAGCAACCACCACTTAGGCCAAGATGGTTTAAGCATTCTGCAATTTTTCACTGCTCTTATTCTTTGTCTTGTATCCTACAATGTTCAACCGCAGTGGACTATGGATTAAAAACAAAAAGTCTAAGAACACTGATAAAGCCCAATTATCAATTAGAAGCATAAAAACAGTATCAAGTCAATCAGTTGGCATATAGTGAATATGCGAAGAATAACCATATCCAAATCGGCTTTGTAACTGTTAGAGGAAAGGCATTTCATATCTACGATGTGTTACTCCGTTGTAGATGTGCAGCTGAAACTGTCTGTGGTAACCCCCGCAATGTAGAAACAAAACTTAGAAATTACATGTAAGAGAAATCATTTTAGAGTGTAAAATGCAAAAATTCAAAACATTCGGTCAAGAAAGCATGTTTCTTTTACTTTTAAAAAATGTGGCCAGATGCTGTGGCTCACATCTGTAATCCCAGCACTTTGGGAAGCCAAAGCCACTGGATCACTTGAGGCCAGGATTTGAGACCAGCCTGGCCAACATGGCAAAACCTCATCTCTACTAAAAATACAAGAATTACCCAGGCATAGTGGTGCACACCTGTAATCCCAAATGCTCCAGAGGTTGAGGCAGCAGAATCACTTGAACCTGGGAGGTGGAGGTTGCAGTGAGCTGAGATTACACCACTGCACTCCAGCCTGGGGGACAGAGCAAGACTCCATCTCGAAAAAAAAAAAAAAAAAAGGTTTTAGGAAGTAATTAAAGTTTCAATTATACTTTAATGTATATTTGATCTCAAACTAAGCATAATATTTTATTAAATTTTTTAAACAAATCATACTCTTTCTTAATCAATTTAAATTAAGTACTGTACATCACCTATTAAATGAGAACGCATCTTTATATAAAATGGAGGTTATTCAATGTTAAAATTTATATTAGAGCAAGTTGTATAATAGTTGAATAATCTTGATATTAAAAATAGTTTACATAAATTTACTTTATGAGAGTTTATAAAAGTCATATTATTTTTTAAATTTCTGAGGGGGTTCACAAACTTGTATTACTCTGAAGTAAGTTTATAAATCATTATTATTGAGATAGAGTCTCACTCTGTTGCCCAGGCTGGAATACAATGGCACGATCTTGGCTCACTGCAGCCTTTGCCTCCTGGGTTCAACCGACTCTGCTGCCTCAGCCTCCTGAGTAGCTGGGATTACAAGTGTGTACCACCATGCTCAGCTAACTTCTGTATTTTTAGTAGACATGGGGTTTCACCATGTAGGCCAGACTGGTCTCAAACTCCTGGCCTCAAGTAGTCCACCCACTCGGCCTCCCCAGGTGCTGAAATTACAGGCATGAGCCAACGTGGCCAGCCCGAGTTCATAAATTTTTAGATGTTGAGAAACACCAGTCTAATATAAAAGTTTTTAAAATCAGACTTCAGTAATTTAAATGGCTTCTTGTCCCTGCCTTCCAAAGGAATTCAGTCTACCAGAGCAGACAGACTATGAAAAGTAATTGCAATGTAATAAGCCCATTATCAGGGAAAGAGAGGATTCTGCAGGAATATGCAGTGATTAGTCTAGGACTTAGCAAGGGGCTCCCAAAGAAGCAATAATGAAAGGATTAAAATTAGCTAGAAGAGGAGGACAAAAAGCGATCCGGCCCAGAGGGAACAGCATGTTCAAAGGCCCAAGTGAGTGAAAAGAAGGCAAGTGCAAGGGTCTGAAATAATCAAAGGAAGCCAGGGTACCCAGAGCATAGAATTGAAATGAGAAGATTAAAAAAAAAAAAAAGCCCTGGTGAGTATTGCAAATAGTATGGAATAATATGCAAATAGTATTTAAAAAGTATGGACACAGAGTGAGAATTAGATAAACAAACAACGTTTTTAACAGCGTAAGTGTTCCCTTCCAACAGAGAGCCGAAGTAGAAGGAAAATGTGAGATTTCTCATTTTCAGAGGGCTCAAGCATTCTAACAATGTTCTAATCATGACTTCCTCAAGTTGAATCTTTCAAATACAGCAAAATGCAAATACAACCTCTGACAAAAGGCTAGCAGCCTAGTGATTCAAAGGTGAACAAGAAAATGACCACACAACCTGACCTTGCCAGTAGACCAGTCTCATTATTTAGATTTTAGAGGCTGCAGCAGGATCACTGTGAGAGTCAGAAGATTTGGGCCTCTGAGTTTCACTATCCTGCTTCGAGAAACAATGGTAAGAATTTATCCCTTGCCTACCCACCTCACACCATCTCAACCATATGTCTCAATAACATAAGTGGAAAAGATTTTACCAGCTGCATTGACCCAATCCACCAGAAAAAGACAAAATGCAGCAAGAAAATGCTTCATAATGTACAGTATGGCTAAAGCGATAAGGCTGCCTGATCATTTCACACTTCTGAAATACACATCCTACTGTTCAGACTCGTACGTGGGCATGTCCTGAATTTGCTCGAGTCGGGAAGAAAATCCAGAGCCAAATCAACTCGCAATAAAAACCACTGAATTAAATAAAATAAAAACCAAATGAAAGACCTGCAAACTCAGCCCTTGAGTCAGTCTGGTTCCAGTCATGGGCCAGGCTTAGGCAGGATACAGCTGACAAAAGTGAATCAGCCTGGAGCTGGCAGACTCGGGGTCTGGACCCTGAGCACACTACATGACTTGCTTCGATAGCACTTTCATAGGATTTGTCATGATTTTACATGTCCCAAAAAGTTATTAGTGATTTTAAAGATCAATGAGAAAGTAAAAGCAAAGTGTTGCAAGTTCCATCACAGAAAATCATTTAAGTTTTTGTTTTTGAGACAGTCTCACTCCATCGCCAAGACCGAAGTGCTGAACATTATGGTCTTTAAACACAATAATCTAATCAATCACCATCACAACAAGAGCCCCACAACATAATCTGTTTCACTTACAAAAAGCACTGACATTTATAAAATTGTCATAGTCAATTTATAAAACTGTAATAGTAAATTATTTTTCTCAGAATAGTGCTAAATTAACAATATGAAACAATAGACTGGTATGGTGGTTCATGTCTGTAATCCCAGCACTTTGAAAGACCGAGGAGGGCAGATCACCTGAGGTCAGGAGTTCAAAAGCAGCCTGGCTAACATGATGAAGCCCTGTCTCTACTAAAAATACAAAAATTAGTCTGGTGTGGTAATACACACCTGTAATCCCAGCTACTCAGGAGGCTGAGGCAGAAGAATCACCTGAACCTGGAAGTGAAGGTTGCAGTGAGCTGAGAACATACCACTGCACTCCAGCCTGGGTGGCAGATCGAGAGTCTGTCTCCAGGAAAAAAAAAAAAAAAAAAAAAAAAAAACCAAAAAAACAAATGCTTCAGTTATCCTTAAACTTCACCTGTGTATATTGATAAATCAAGGAGTGCCTGTATTGAGCTTCTACAAAAGATTTTTCGAAGAGTTAAAGGAAGGAGCAGTTCCATCATTTTAAAAGATAAATTTTTAAAAGCTTAAAGATTAATCTGTGCCTTTAAAAAGGATTTCACAACTTTTTTTATCTGTTGTATTTGTTCTTGGCTGAGTAACTTCAGTTGTATTGTGAGTAAGAAGTTCTGGTCTGTAAAAACATAGTTGATATTTGTATCATAATAGAGCATTTAGAAGAAATCTTCAGGCCTTCCTTGCACAGCTATGCACTAATTATTATTATATTATTAAGACAGTCTTATTCTATCACCCAGGTTGGAGTGCAGTGGCATGATCTCAACACACTGCAAACTCTGCCTCCCAGGTTTAAGCAATTCTTCTCAGTCTCCTGAGTAGCTGCGACCACAAGTGCACACCACCACACCCAGCTAATTTTGGTATTTTGGGTAGATATGGGGTTTTGCCATGTTGGCCAGGCTGGTCTCCAACTCCTGACCTCAGGTGATCCACCCACCTCAGCCTCCCAAAATAATGGGATTATAAGCATGAGCCACCCTGCCTTGCCAATAAACATGGCCAATTCCGCTTCATTTTATAGTTTAAAGACATCATTTTGGTGACTTCAATTTTGAAAATAACAATTTTCAGACATTCAGGTGAGACCACCTAGATGTCTCCAAAGTCATCCTTTTTATGAGATAAATATGCAAAAGTCACTTTTCCCCCCAAACCAGCTCAATTTTGTTTCTGAATCTTAGACGAACTGTCCCACAGCACGGCACAAAGCAGCTTGCTGTGTCATCTGAACCGTTCCTCTTCCTTATAACTCAGTCCCAACGAATAGACACAGATGCACAACCCCAGTCAGTAAGCAAGACTCTACCCACTTAAACGTTCCTTCCGTGAGTAGAAAGAGGCCTTCTGCTCCTACCCCCACACTCAAACCACCCATGTGTTACCCTTCAAAATCAAGCAGAATTACCTTTCTAAAGGGCAGATCCAAATTATTATTATTATTATTATTATTATTATTTTTTTTTTTTTTTGAGATGGAGTTTCGCTCTTGTTACCCAGGCTGGAGTGCAATGGTGCGATCTCGGCTCACCGCAACCTCCACCTCCTGAGTTCAGGCAATTCTCCTGCCTCAGCCTCCTGAGTAGCTGGAATTACAGACACGTGCCACCATGCCCAGCTAATTTTTTGTATTTTTAGTAGAGACGGGGTTTCACCATGTTGACCAGGATGGTCTCGATCTCTTGACCTCATGATCCACCCGCCTTGGCCTCCCAAAGTGCTGGGATTACAGGCTTGAGCCACCGCGCCCAGCCCAGATCCAAATTATTTTAACAGGGACCTGCTATTGAAATACCCTTGAGGCCAGGCGCGGTGGCTCATGCCTGTAATCCCAGCACTTTGGGAGTCTGAGGTGGGTGGATCACCTGAGGTCAGGAATTCGAGACCAGCCTGACCAATATGGTGAAACCCCATCTTAAAAAAAAAAAAAAAAGAAAGAAAGAAATACCCTTGAGCTTGGCTATAATGAATACATTTTAAACAATCCTGACAACTCCATTTTGCCCAACCTGAGCTATGTTTGCCCACCCTGAGTTATGTATGGCATTCCGTTTCAAAGCTTGCGGTCTGAGACACCTGACATCTTTGTAACCAATTTTCAGAGAAACAGGGCCCACCAGTCTTGTACATACTGTATCTGCAACTGTGTAACTGTTACCCCACACTGCTACCCCACATCCTGAGTAAAAAACCAATTTTAAGTAGAACTTTTTGTTAGGCAACCTCCACCCCCCATCCCCGCTTCCCTTAAACCACTCCTCCTCCTGCTTCTGTAATAATCTGCTTTCAACCTCCGACCCTAAACTGGCACAAAAATGTGGATTGCCCATTGTTCTTGGTTGAGAGGTTAGAGCTCTAGCTGACTCTCAGATGCCAGCATAAAGGTGGACTCTCAACAAACTCAGTGCATGGTGTTTCTGTTTAAACTCACTTGGGTGTAACACTATGAGACCATTTAATGACTGCCACTGCTTTGGTAGGATCTAAAGCCTTCCTCCACTTGGTCACAAAAGTCTATGTGGGGGCCAGGAGCCACTGTGCCCGGCTCATTATTACTGTTTTGAGACAGAGTCTTGCTCTGTTACCAGGCAGGAATGCAGTGGCACAATCTTGGCTCACTGCAACCTCTCCCTCCCAGGTTTAAGCCATTTTCCTGCCTCAGCCTCCAGAGTGGCTGGAATTACAGGAGCTCGCCACCATGCTCAGCCAAGTTTTTGTATTTTTAGTAGAGACAGGGTTTCAGCATGTTTGTCAGGCTGGTCTTGGACTCCTGACCTCAAGTGATCCACCTGACTCAGCCTCCCAAAGTGCTAGGATTACAGGCGTGAGCTACTGTGCCCTGTCAAGGATTAATTTTTATTTTTTAATTTTTATTTTTTTGAGATAGAGTTTCACTCTTGCTGCCCAGGTTGGAGTGCAGTGGTGTGATCTCGACTCACTGCAACCTTCACCTCCCAGGTTCAAGTGACTCTCCTGCCTCAGCGTCCTGAGTAGCTGGGATTACAAGCATGTGCCATCATGCCCAGCTGATTTTTTCTGTTTTTAGTAGAAATGGATGTTTCACCATGTTGGCCAGGGTGGTCTCCAACACCTGACCTCTGGTGATCTGCCCACCTTGGACTCCCAAAAAGTTAAGATTACGGGCATGAGCCACTGAGCCCGGCCTAATGCTTAGTTATAACTATGTCTGTCCAGAGTTCTTAACACTGTGAGGACAGCTTCACCCCACCCTCAGGCTCCATACGCAGGAAGAGTGCGTTTCCAGAATGAGCTGGAATTGACAAGGTTTGCGTCCTGCGCCAAAAGAAAGAAGCTGATACTTGTTTTCTGTAGTGCTGTAATGGATGACCACAAACCAGGTGGCTTCAGACAACAGAAATGTATTTTTGCACAGTGCTGGAGGCCAGAGTCGGGGTGTGGGCAGGGCCACTGCATTCCCTCTGAAGGCTCCAGGGAGGATCCTGCCTGCCTCCTCCAGCTTCTGGTGGTGGCCGGCAGACTTTGGTGTGGCCTGGCTTCACTACAGCTTCTGCTTCCATCACTGCATTGCTTTCTTCCCTGTCTCTGTATCTGTATCTCTGTCCAAATTTTCCTCTCCTTATGAGAATGTGAATCATTAGCTTTAGGGGCTGTCTCGAGAATTGCTTGAACCTGGGGAGTGGAGATTGCTGTGAGCCAAGATGGCGTCACTGCACTCCAGTCTCGGTGAGGGAGCTAGACCATCTCAAAAAAAAAAAAAAAAAAAAGGCAGGGCATTGTGGCTTCTGCATGTAATCCCAGCACTTTGGGAGGCTGAGGTGGACGGATCTCCTGAGGTTAGGAGTTCGAGACCAGCCTGACCAACATGGAGAAACACTATCTCTACTAAAAACACAAAAAAAATTTAGCCAGGTGTGGTGGTGAGTCGCTGTAATCACAGCCATTCAGGAGGCTGGGCCCTAGAATTACTTGACCCTGGGAGGCAGAGGTTGCAGTGAACCAAGATTGTGCGGTTGCACTCCAGCCTAGACAAGAGGGAAACTCCATCTCAAAAAAAAAAAAAAAAAAAAAAAAAAAAATTTAAGAGCTGCCTTAATCCAATGTGACCCGCCTTAGTCCAATGGAACCTCATCTTAACTAATCTTTTTTTTTTTTTTTTTTTTGAGACAGGGTCTAGCTCTGTCACTCAGGCTGTAGTACAGTGGCACCATCTTGGCTCACTGCCACCTCTGCTTCCCAGGTTCAAGTGATCCTCTTACCTCAGCCTCTCAAGCAACTGGGACTACAGGTGTGAACCACCACAGCTGGCTAATTTTTTTGTTTGTTTGTTTGTAGAGAGGAGTTTCTCTATGTTGCCCAGAGGAGTCTCAAACTCCTGGCCTCAAGTGACCCACCTACCTTGGCCTCCCAAAGTGCTGGAATTACAGGTGTGAGTCCCTGTACTGAGCCCTAACTCATTATGTGTGTAGTGACCCTATTTCCAAATCACGTCACATCCCCAGGTACAGCAGATGGAGGGGGCTTTTGGACTTCAACAGATACTTTGAGGGAAGGAAATTCTACCCCATAACAAAGCTCAAATAAGAAATTGTCAACCTAAATAATAAACAGGGAGAAGCTCTCTAAAACAGAAGAATATGTATTTGGACATAGGCTTTGCGGTGGGAAAGGAGTGCTATAGTAAATAAAGTGTGCATATTGAGGGAGGGAATGGAAGACAGAGATTTTGAAAGAAGAATTGAGGAGGATGACATAATTGTTTTGAGATAATTATCCTTGGCTACAAAGATCAATAGCAATGGTAGGCTTGGTATGGTGTGGCTCACTCCTGAAATCTCAGCACTTTGGGAGGCTGAGGTGGTTGGATCACCTGCACCCAGGAGTTCAAGACCAGACTGACCAACATAGTGAAACCCTGTCTTTACTAACGTCACAAAAATTAGCCGAAGCAGGAGAATCAATTAGGAGGTGGAGGTTGCAGTGAGCCTAGATCTCACCACTCCAGCCTAAGCAACAGAGCAAGACTCCATCTCACACACACACACACAAAAGTGGGTTTTGAATCTCCTCCTGGACATGGCTTTTCCTTCAAAAGAAATCTAGGCCAGGTGCGGTGGCTCAAACCTGTAATCTCAGCAGTTTGGGAGGCTGAGGAGGGTGGATCATGAGGTCAAGAGGTCGAGACCATCCTGGCCAACATGGAGAAACCTCTTCTCTACAAAAAATACAAAAATTTACTGGGTGTGGTGGTGTGTGCCTGTAGTCCCAGCTACTCAGGAGGCTGAGGCAGGAGGATCACTTGAACCCAGGGGGTGGAGGTTGCAGTGAGCCAAGATCAATCACGCCACTGCACTCCACCCTGGCAACAGAGCAAGATTCCATCTCAATGAAAAAAAAAAAAAAAGAAAAATAAATCTAGAGATACTAGTTAGTTATTGCTGTATCACAAATTGCCCCTACACTTGGTGGGCCATTTATGTGAATTGTTGAAACAATTAACATTTATTATCTTACGGTTTTTGGTGGTTCAGGATCTGGGGGCAGCTTTGTTTGTTCAACATAGGGTCACTCATGAATAATTATTCATGTTCAGGCCTCTATTTGTGTGTGTGTGTGTGTGTGTGTGTGTGTGTGTGTGTGTGTGTGTGTGTGTGTGTGTTTTAAAAACAGGCTCTCAGACTCAAAGGTTGAATACAGTGGAGTGATCACAACTCACGGCAGCCTCAATCTCCCGGGCCCTAGCGATTCTCTGGCCTCAGCCTCCTGAGTAACTGGCACCAGAGTCCCCTGCCACCATGCCCAGCTAATTTTGGTTGCTTGGTTGTTTTTGTAGAGACAAGGTCTCCCTATATTGCACAAGCTGATCTTGAACTTCTAGGCATTTGAGTCTCTCTTTAGACCCCCTACAATGAAACACCTGTCATCCAGAACTCAATTAACAAATCTCTTCTCGGCTGGGTGCGGGGGCTCCTGTCTGTAACCCCAGCACTTTGGGAGGCTGAGGTGAGCATATCACGACGTCAGGAGTTCAAGACCAGCCTGGTCAAGATGGTGAAACCCCATCTCTACTTAAAATACAAAAACAATAGCAGGATGGGTGGCAGGTGCCTGAATCCCAGCTAGTTGGGAGGCTGAGGCAGAAAATCACTTGATCCCAGAAGGCAGAGGTTGCAGCAGGCTGAGATGGCGTCACTGCACTCCAGCCTGGCCAACAGAGCGAGACTCCATCTCAAAAAAATAAAAAATAAAAAATAAAAACTTCCCAGTGATGCTTCTCTTATGTATTTATTATTTTGAGTTTTATTTTTTTATTTTATTATTTTTTTCCAGGAGCACATGCACTTTATTGAACCACTGTAGTAAAGTGTGTGAGGGTAAAGGGTTGATACAGGATGGGCTGGGGACAGGGCGAGTGATGGAATTTGGATACCAGGGAGACAGACAGGTCACGAGCAGAGCCCCTGGCCCGGGTCATTCCTCTGGGTCTACCGATAGGCTTGCAGAATCAGGATTGGGATGATGATCATCAGAATGGTCATGATGATGCCCAAAATCAGGGCCCAGATGTTCAGGCACTTGGCGGTGGAGGTGTAGGCCTGGTCCCCGGTCAGGTCGCCAACCATCTTCCTGTCCCCTTCATGGAGTAGGCGAATGCTAGGAAGCCCCAGGCAGCAGGAGTTCATGAAGAGGGTGTCGAACAGGGACCAGACGACATGGTCAGGCATGGAAGTCTCGCTTCAGATTTGGATCACAGTGGATGTCGGGGGTGCAGGGTTGTGGGGCACCCCCAGCGCAGCCACCTCATGCTCCTCCTTCAGCATCTCATAGTTTGGGGGATGGTGGGTGCCGACAGGAGCGAAGAAGGTTTGGACAGTGTGGTTCGTGGTGTCCGGGAAGACCGGCCGTGGTGGGGTTGCTGGGATGCTTCTCCGAGTTTTATTTCTTGAGAGAGGGTCTTGCCCTTTCACCCAAACTGGAGTACAGTGGTGAGATCTCAGTTCACCGCAACCTCTGTCTCCTGGGTTCAAGCAATTCTCCTGCCTCAGACTCCTGTGTAGCTGAGATTACAGGTGCCTGCCACCACACCCGGCCAATTTTTGTAGTTTGGTTTAGTAGAGACAGGGTTTTGCCATGTTGGCCAGACTGATCTCAAACTCCTGACCTCAGGTGATCCACCTGCCTTGGCCTCCCAAAGTACTGAGATGACAGTTGTGAGCCACTTCGCACAACCAACACTTGTGTAATTTCAATCACTCCGTCTCTCCCGAGGTTTCCTAACCCATCCCCCTGTGATAGTTTCTTGTTTGTTTCCTTCTTTCCTGTCTATTCGGGACATGCTCTGTACATTATTGCTAGAAGGAGATGACCGAGTGAGTGGTACTTTAACCTATCCAGCTGCATGCTTTTGGGTGTTTGTTTTCCTTGGATTCTTCAGTTGGCTTTGCCCCTGTGGCATGCCTGGGCCTGATGGGGCCCTGCACTTCCTCTGAGCACTTGCTTTCATCAAGTCCAGGCACGGTAGCTCACACCTGCAGGACCAGCACCCTGGAGACTGTGGCAGAAGGCTCACTTCAGCCCAGGAGTTTGAGACCAGACTGGGCAACATAGCAAGACCCCATCTCCACAGAAAACAGAAAAGAAGGAAGGAAGAAAGGAGAAAAGGAAGGAAGGAAGGGAAGGGGGGGAGGAGAGAAAGAAGGAAGAAAAAATTTTTTTGAGATGGAGTCTTGCTTTGTCACTCAGGCTGGAGTGCAGTGTGACATGATCTCTGCTCACCACAACCTCCACCTCCTGGAATCAAGTGATTCTCCTGCCTCAGCCTCCAGACTAGCTGGGATTACAGGTGCCCGCCACCACACCCAGCTAATTTTTTGTATTTTTAGTAGAGATTGGTTTTCACCATGTTGGTCAGGCTGTTCTTGAACTCCTGACCTTGTGATCTGCCTGCCTCGGCCTCCCAAAGTGCTGGGATTACAGGCACGAGCCACCACACCTGGAAGGATTGGGGTCTTTTGAAGGTCAAGCTATGGATCCTCATTTACATTTTACCTTGCAAGGATTATCCCAGCAGGGTTCACTGGCACATACCTGTAATCCCAGAATGCTCCAAGTCTGACGTGGGCAGGTCACCTGAGGTTGGAAGTTTGAGACCAGCCTGGACAACATGGTGAAACCCCCTCTCCACTAAAAATACAAAAAATTAGCTGGGTGTGGTGGTGGGCACCTGTAATCCCAGGTAGTCTGGAGGCTGAGGCAGGAGAATCACTTGATTCCAGGAGGTGGAGGTTGTGGTGAAACTCCCTCTCCACTAAAAATACAAAACTTACCCCGCTGTTGTGGTGCACATCTGTAATCGAAGCTCCTTGGGAGGCTGAGGCAGAAGAATTACTTGAACCTAGGAAGACTCCATAAGAAAGAGAGGGAGGGAGGCAGAGAGTGAGAAAGAGAGAGAGAGAGAGAGAGAGAGAGAGAGAGGCAGGGAGGGAGGGGGAGAGAGAGTAAGAGAGAGAGAGAGAGAGAGAGAGAGAGAGAGAAGGGGAATGAAAGAAGTGAAAAAGAGGGCAGCGCACCATGGCTCACATCGAAAACCCCCACATTTTGGGAGACTTAGGTGGAAGAATAACTAGAGCCCAGGAGTTTGAGACCAGCCCTAGCAACACAGCCAGTTCCCGTGTGTACTAAAATGTAAAAACAATTCAAAAGTTCGCCAGGAATCGTGACATCAGGCGCCTGTAGTCCTAGTTTTTTTGGAGCCCGAGGTGGGAGGATTGCCTGAGGTCGGAAAGTGGAGGCTGCCACGGACCTTGGCCAGACCAATGCACTGCAGCCTGTTGCGTGGGCTGGTCTCGAACTCCTTGGCTCTAGCAAAGTACCCGCCTCACCTCTGAACTTGCACCCACCATATTCATCTCTCCAGGAGGTGTCGTTTAACTTTGTAAGTTGAATGCACACATTGACAACCATTCTGTGGGATAGCTACGTTTTTGTTTTAGAGTCAGATATTTCTCTTTACATCCTGTACTCCCATCCACTCTGGAATGTCCAAAGGCAGATTTTAGAAGAAATGTGTTTCTAACTGGCAGAATCTAAACATAGTTGCAACTTCCTAAAAGGACCAACAAACAGCAGATCAGTTTGTAAGAAGCGGGTCTTCTGTGTTTTAAATGCATTCTTACCGCTAACACTTATATGCCAGTATAGGGCTGGAAATCACTGTTTCTACATTTTACAAAGAAAGGGTTTCTGAACTGGTGAAATACAAATCAGTTTAACTCTGTAAGTTGAATGCACACGTTGACAGCTATTCTGCTGGATAGCTCTGTTTTGGTTTTAAAACCAGATATTTCTCTTTACATCCTGTACTCCCATCCACTCTGGAATGTCCAAAGGCAGCTTTTCGAAGAAAGTCTTTGGAACTGGCTGAATCTAAACATAGTTGCAACTTCCTAAAAGGAATCAACGCACAGCGGATCAGTTTGTAAGAAGCGGGTCTTCTGTGTTTTAAACGCATTCTTACTGTTAACTGTTATATGCCACCATAGGGCTGGAAATGACTGTTTCTACATTCTCCAAAGAAAGGGTTTCTGAACTGCTGAAATACAAATCAGTTTAACTCTGTAAGTTGAATGAACACATTGACAACCATTCTGCTAGATGTCTCCATTTTTGTTTTAGAGCCAGATATTATTCACAACAGCCTGTACCCCCATCCACTCTGGAATGTCCAAAGCAGCCTTTAGAAAAAACGAGTTTCTAACACGCTGAATCTAAACATAGATGCAACTTCCTAAAAGGAACCAACACACAGCAGATGAGTTCGTAAGAAGCGGGTCTTCTGGGTTTTAAAGGTATTCTTAACTGCTAACTCCTATATGCCACTATAGGGCTGGAAATGATTGTTTCTACATTCTACAAAGAAATGGTTTCTGAACGGCTGCAAATACATATCAGTTTAACTCTGTAAGTTGAATGCACACATTAACAACCATTCTGCTAGATGGCTCCGTTTTTGTTTTAGAGCCAGATATTTTTCACAACAGCCTGTACTCCCATCCACTCTGGAATGTCCAAACGCAGCCTTTAGAAGAAACGTGTTTCTTTCTTTCTTTTTTTTTTTTTTTTTTTTTTTTTTGAGATGGAGTTTCGCTCTTGTTACCCAGGCTGGAGTGCAACAGCGCAATCTAGGCTCACCATAACCTCCGTCTCCTGAGTCAGGCAATTCTCCTGTCTCAGCCTCCTGAGTAGCTGGGATTACAGGCATGCGCCACCATGCCCAGCTATTTTTTTTTTTTTTTTTTGTATTTTTAGTAGAGAAAGGGTTTCACCACGTTGACCAAGATGGTCTGGATCTCTTGACTTCGTGATCCGCCCGCCTCGGCCTCCCAAAATGCTGGGATTACAGGCTTGAGCCACCGTGCCAAGCCAGAAGGAACGTGTTTCTAACTTGCTGAATCTAAACATAGATGCCACTTCCTAAAAGGAATCAACACAGAGCCGGTCAGTTTGTAAGAAGCCAGTCTTCTGTGTTTTAAACGCATTCTTACTCCTAACTCTTATAAACCACTATAGGGCTATAATTGACTGTTTCTACATTCTGCAAATAAAGGGTTTCTGAACTGCTACAAACACACATCAGTTCAAATCTGTAAGTTGAATGCACACATCGAAAACCATTCTGCTAGATAACTCCGTTTTTGTTTTAGAGACAGATATTTCTCCTTACAGCCTGTACTCCCATCCACTCTGGAATGTCCGAACGCAGCTTTTAGAAGAAACGTGTTACTAACTCACTGAATCTAAATAGAGATGCAACTTCCTAAAGGGAACCAACGCACAGCAGATCAGTTTATGGGAAGTGGGTCTTCTGTGTTTTAAACGCATTCTTACTGCTAACTCTGATATGCCACTATAGGGCTGGAAATGACTGTTTCTACATTCTAAAAAGAAAGGGTTTCTGAACCGCTGCAAACACACATCAGTTTAACTCCGTAAGTTGAAAGCAGACATTGACAACCATTCTGCTAGATAGCTCTGTTATTGTTTTAGAGCCAGATATTTCTCATTACAACCTGTACTCTCATCCACTCTGTAATGTCCAAACGCAGCTCTTAGAAGAAAAGTGTTTCTAACTCGCTGAATCCAAACATGGTTGCAACTTCCTAAAAGGAACCAAAACACAGCGGATCAGTTTGTAAGAAACGGGTCTTCTGTGTTTTATATGCATTCTTACTGCTAACTGTTATATGCAAGCATAGGGTTCGAAATGACTGTTTCTAAATTCTACAAAGAAAGGGTTTCTGAGCTGGTGAAATACAAATCAGTTTAACTCTGTAAGCTGAATGCACACATTGACAATCATTCTGCTGGATAGCTTTGTTTTTGTTTTATAGCCAGATATTTTTGTTTACATAATGTACACCCATCCACTCTGGAACGTCCAAAGGCACCTTTTAGGAGAAACGTGTTTCTAACTGGCTGAATCTCAACATAGTTGCAATTTCTTACAAGGAACCAACACAAACCAGATCAGTTTGTAAGAATCGGGTCTTCTGTGTTTTAAACACATTCTTACTGTTAACTCTTATATGCCACTATAGGGCTGGAAATAACTGTTTCTGCATTCTCCAAAGAAAGGATTTCTGAACTGCTGAAATACAAATCAGTTTAACTCTGTAAGTTGAATGCACACATCGACAACCATTCTGCTGGAAAGCCCAGTTATTGTTTTAGGGCCAGATATTTCTCTTTACATCCTGTACTCCCACCCACTCGGGAATGTCCAAACGCAGCTTGTAGAGGAAAAGTGTTTCTAACTTGCTGAATCTAAACATAG
The DNA here is from genome assembly GCF_048565385.1 of Saimiri boliviensis. Lineage (NCBI taxonomy): Eukaryota > Metazoa > Chordata > Mammalia > Primates > Cebidae > Saimiri > Saimiri boliviensis. The sequence continues at coordinate 265,655 of NC_133468.1, forward strand.
ATGCAACATCCTAAAAGGAACCAACACACAGCAGATCAGTTTGTCAGAAGCTGGTCTGCTGTGTTTTAAATGCATTCTTAGTGCTAACTCTTATATGCCACTATAGGGCTGGAAATGACTGTTTCTACATTCTCCAAAGAAAGGGTTTCTGAACTGCTGGAAATAAACATCAGTTTAAATCTGTAAGTTTAATGCACACATCGAAAAGCATTCTGCTGGATAGCTCCGTTTTTGTTTTAGAGTCTGATATTTCTCTTTACATCCTGTACTCCCATCCACTCTGGAATATCCAAACCTAGATTTAGAAGAAATGTGTTTCTAACTGGCAGAATCTAAACATAGTTGCAACTTCCTAAAAGGAACCAACACACAGTGGATCAGTTTGTAAGTAGGGGATCTTCTGTGTTTTTAACGCATTCTTACTGCTAACTCTTATATGCCAGTATAGGGCTGGAAATTACTGTTTCTACATTCTCCAAAAAAAGGGTTTTTTTTTTTTTTTTTTTTTTTTTTTTTTTTTTTTAAAAAAAAGGGTTTTGAACTGCTTAAAAACAAATCAGTTTAACTCTGTAAGTTAAATGCACAGGTTGACAACCATTCTGTTGGATAGCTGCGTTTTTGTTTTAGAGCCAGATATTTCTCTTTACATCCTGGACCCCCATCCTCTCTGGAATGTCCAAAGGCAGGTTTTAGAAGAAATGTGTTTCTAACTCGCTGAATCTAAACATAGTTGCAACTTCGTAAAGGCACCAACACACAGCAGATCAGTTTGTAAGAAGCGGGTCTTCTGTATTTTAAATGCATCCTTACTGCAAACTCTGATACGTCACTATAGGGCTGGAAATGACTGTTTCTGCATTCTCCAAAGAAATGGTTTCTGAACTGTTGAAACACAAATCAGTTTAACACTGTAAGTTGAATGCAGACATTGACAACCATTCTGCTGGATAGCCCCATTATTGTTTTAGGGCCAGATATTTCTCTTTACATCCTGTACTCCCATCCACTCGGGAATGTCCAAACGCAGCTTGTAGAAGAAACGTGTTTCTAAATCGCAGAATCTAAACATAGATGCAACTTTCTAAAATGAACCAACACACAGCAGATCAGTTTGTCAGAAGCTGGTCTGCTGTGTTTTAAACGCATTCTTAGTGCTAACTCTTATATGCCACTATAGGGCTGGAAATGTCTGTTTCTAAATTCTCCAAAGAAAGGGTTTCTGAACTGCTGGAAACACACATCAGTTTAAATCTGTAAGTTTAATGCACACATCGAAAAGCATTCTGCTGGATACCTCCGTTTTTGTTTTAGAGTCTGATATTTCTCTTTACATCCTGTACTCCCATCTACTCTGGAATGTCCAAACCTAGCTTTTAGAAGAAATGTGTTTCTAACTGGCAGAATCTAAACATAGTTGCAACTTCCTAAAAGGAACCAAAACAGCGGATCAGTTTGTAAGTAGGGGGTCTTCTGTGTTTTAAACACATTCTTACTGCTAACTCTTATATGCCAGTATAGGGCTGGAAATGACTGTTTCTACATTCTTAAAAGAAAGGGTTTCTGAACTGGTGAAATACCAATCAGTTTTACTCTGTAAGTTGTATGCACACATTGACAACCATTCTGTTGGATAGCTGCATTTTTGTTTTAGAGCCAGATATTTCTCTTTACATCCTGTACTCCCATCCACTCTGGAATGTCCAAAGGCAACTTTTAGAAGAAATGTGTTTCTAACTCGCTGAATCTAAACAAAGTTGCAACTTCTTAAAGGAACCAACACACAGCAGATCAGTTTGTAAGAACCGGGTCTTCTCTATTTTAAACGCATTTTTACTGCTAACTCTGATATTCCACTATAGGGCTGGAAATGACTGTTTCTACATTCTCCAAAGAAATGGTTTCTGAACTGCTGCAAACAAACATCAGTTTAACTCTGGAAGTTGAATGCACACATTGACAACCATTCTGCTAGATAGCTCCGTTTTGGTTTTAGAGCCAGATATTTCTCATTACAGCCTGTATTCCCATCCACTCTGGAATGTCCAAACGCAACCTTTAGAAGAAACGTGTTTCCAACTCGCTGAATCTAAACATAGATGCAACTTCCTAAAAGGAACCAACACAAAGCAGATCAGATTTTAAGTAGCGGGTCTTCTGTGTTATAAAAGCATTCTTACTGCTAACTGTCATGTACCACTCTAGGGCTATAATTGACTGTTTCTACATTCTCCAAATAACGGGTTTCTGAACTACTGCAAACACACATCAGTTCAAATTTGTAAGTTTAATGCACACATCAACAACCATTCTGCTAGATAGCTCCGTGTTAGTCTTAGAGCCAGATATTTCTCATTACAGCCGATATTCCCATCCACTCAGGAATGTCCAAACGCAGCTTGTAGAAGAAATGTGTTTCTAACTCGCTGAATCTAAACATAGATGCAACTTTCTAAAAGGAACCAACACACAGCAGATCAGTTTGTCAGAAGCTGGTCTGCTGTGTTTTAAACGCATTCTTAGTGCTAACTTTTATATGCCACTATAGGGCTGGAAATGACTGTTTCTACATTCTCCAAAGAAAGGGTTTCTGAACTGCTGCAAACACACATCAGTTCAAATTTGTAAGTTTAATGCACACATGGACAATCATTCTGTTAGATAGCTCCTTTGTTTATTTTAGGGCCAGATATTTATCAATACAGCCTATACTCCCATCCACTCTGGAATGTCCAAATGCAGCTTTTAGAAGAAATGCGTTTATAGCTCGTTGAATCTAAACATAGTTGCAACTTCCTAAAAGGAACCAACACACAGCAGATCGGTTTGTAAGAAGCGGGTCTTCTGTGTTTTAAAGGCATTCTTACTGTTAACTCTAATATGCCACTATAGGGCTGGAAATGACAGTTTCTACATCCTCCAAAGAAAGAGTTTCTGAACTGCTGAAATACAAATCAGTTTAACTCTGTAAGTTGAATGCACACGTAGACAAACATTCTGTTGGATAGCTCTGTTTTTGTTTTAGAGCCAGATATTTCTCTTTACATCCTGTACTCCCATCCACTCTGGAATGTCCAAAGGCAGCTTTTAGAAGAAATGTGTTTCTAACTCGCTGAATCTAAACATAGTTGCAACTTCGTAAAGGAACCAACGCACAGCAGATCAGTTTGTAAGAAGCGGGTCTTGTGTGTTTTAAACGCGTTCTTTTTTATTTATTTATTTATTTATTTTTACATAATATACATCATTGTATTTAATTTTAGAAAATACCATTATCCAGATTTGACAAATGAAGATTCTAAGGCTTTCCAGGATTGGATTATTTTTCCAAAGGGATAGTCTCAGGACTTACCCAGGTGATTTTAGTTTTTTTTTTTTTTTTAATTGCATTTTAGGTTTTGGGGTACATGTGATGAACATGCAAGATTGTTGCATTGGTACACACATGGCAGTGTGGTTTGCTGCCTTCCGTTCCCTCACCTGTATCTGTCATTTCTCCCCATGCTATCTCTTCCAACTTCCCCTCCCCTCTGCCCCTCCCCCATTTTCCCCCAACGGACCCCAGTGTGTAGTGCTCCCCTGCCTGTGTCCATGTTTTCTCATTGGTCAACACCCGCCAATGAGTGAGAATATACGGTGTTTGATTTTCTGCTCTTGTGTCAGTTTGCTGAGAATGATGGTTTCCAGGTTCATCCATGTCCCTACAAAGGACACGAACGCATCGTTTTTGATGGCTGTGTAATATTCCATGGTGTATATGTAGCACATTTTCCCTATCCAGTCTATCATCATTGGGCATTTGGGTTGGTTCCAGGTCTTTGCTATTGTAAACAGTGCTGCAGTGAACATTCGTGTGCACATGTCCTTGTAGTAGAATGATTTATAATCCTTTGGATATATACCCAGTAATGGGATTGCTGGGTCAAATGGGATTTCTATTTTTAGGTCATTGAGGAATCGCCACACTGTCTTCCACAATGGTTGAATTAATTTACATTCCCACCAATGTAAAAGTGTAAAAGTGTTCCTATTTCTCCACATCCTCTCCAGCATCTGTTGTTTCCCTATTTTTTAATGATCGCCATTCTAACTGGTGTGAGATGGTATCTCAATGTGGTTTTGATTTGCATTTCTCTGATGACCAGTGATGATGAGCATTTTTTCCTATGTTTGTTGGCCTCCTGTATGTCTTCTTTTGTAAAGTATCTGTTCATATCCTTCGCCCATTTTTGAATGGGCTTGTTTGTTTTTTTCTTGTAGATCTGCTTTAGTTCTTTGTAAATTCTGGTTATCAGCCCCTTGTCAGATGGGTAGGCTGCAAAAATTTTTTCCCATTCTGTTGGTTGCTGATTCACTCTACTGATTGTTATTTTTGCCGTGCAGAAGCTGTGGAGGTTGATTAGGCCCCATTTGTCTATTTTGGCTTTTGTTGTCATTGCTTTTGGCGATTTGGTCATGAAGTCCTTGCCTACACCTATGTCCTGAATGGTTTTGCCTAGATTTTCTTCTAAGGTTTTTATGGTATTAGGTCTGATGTTTAAGTCTTTAATGCATCTGGAGTTAATTTTGGTGTAAGGTGTCAGGAAGGGGTCCTGTTTCTGCTTTCTGCTCATGGCTAGCCAGTTTTCCCAGCACCATTTATTAAACAGGGAGTCCTTTCCCCATTGCTTCTTTTTGTCAGGTATTTCCAAGATGAGATGGTTGTGGGTATGTTGTATTTCCTCTGAGGCCTCTGTTCTGTTCCATTGGTATATATCTCTGTTTTGGCACCAGTACCATGCTGTTTTGATTACTGTAGCCTTGTAGTATAGTTTGAAATCCGGTAGTTTGATGCCTCCTGCTTTGTTCTTTTTGCTTAGAATTGACTTGGCTATCTGGGCTCTCTTTTGGTTCCATATGAAGTTTAAGGTGTTTTTTTCCAGTTCTGTGAAGAAGGTCATTGGTAGCTTGATGGGAATAGCGTTGAATCTGTAAATTACTTTAGGCAGTATGGCCATTTTCACGATGTTGATTCTTCCTAACCATGAACCTGGAATGTTTCTCCATCTGTTTGTATCCTCTCTTATTTCGTTGAGCAATGGCTTGTAGTTCTCCTTGAAGAGGTCCTTTACATTCCTTGTTAGTTGTATTCCTAGGTAATTTATTCTCTTTGTAGCAATTGTGAATGGCAGTTCATTCTTGATTTGACTCTCTTGAAGTCTATTACTGGTGTATAGGAATGCTTGTGATTTTTGCACGTTGATTTTGTATCCTGAGACTTTGCTGAAGTTGTTTATCAGTTTCAGGAGATGTTAGGCTGAGATGATGGGGTCTTCCAGATATACAATCATGTCATCTGCAAAAAGAGACAATTTGATTTCCTCCTTTCCAATTTGGATACCATTTATTTATTTATCTTGCCTGATTGCTCTGGTTAGAACTTCCAGTACTACATTGAATAGGAGTGGTGAGAGAGGGCATCCTTGTCTAGTGCCAGATTTCAAAGGGAATGCTTCCAGTTTTTGCCCATTCAGTATGATATTGGCTGTTGGTTTGTCGTAAATAGCTTTTATTGTTTTGAGATACGTTCCGTCAATACCTAGTTTATTGAGGGTTTTTAGCATAAAGCGTTGTTGAATTTTGTCAAAAGCCTTCTCTGCATCAATTGAGATAATCATGTGGTTTTTGTCTTTGGTTCTTTTTATGTGGTGAATTGCGTTTATGGACTTGCCTATGTTGAACCAGCCTTGCATCCCCGGGATGAATCCTACTTGATCATGGTGAATGAGCTTTTTGATATGCTGTTGCAATCGGTTTGCCAGTATTTTATTGAAGATTTTTGCATCTATGTTCATCATGGATATTGGCCTGAAATTTTCTTTTCTTGTTGAGTCTCTGCCGGGTTTTGGTATCAGGATGATGTTTGTCTCGGAAAATGATTTGGGAAGGGTTCCCTCTTTTTGGATTGTCTGGAATAGTTTCAGAAGGAATGGTATCAGCTCCTCTTTGTATGTCTGGTAGGATTCAGCTGTGAACCCATCTGGACCTGGGCTTTTTTTGGGTGGTAGGCTCTTTGCTGCTTCCTCGACTTCAGATCATGTTATTGGTCTATTCAGGGTTTCAGCTTCTTCCGGGTTTGGGCTTGGGAGGTTGCAGGTGTCCAGGAATTTATCCATTTCTTCCAGGTTTACTAGTTTATGTGCATAGAGTTGCTTGTAATAATCTCTGATGATGGTTTGGATTTCTGTGGAATCTGTGGTGATATCACCTTTATCGTTTTTTATTGCATCAATTAGGTTATTCTCTCTTTTCTTTTTTATTAATCTGGCTAGTGGTCTGTCTATTTTGTTGATCTTTTCAAAAAACCAGCTCCTGGATATATTGATTTTTTTGAAGAGTTTTTTGTGTCTCTATTTCCTTCAGTTCTGCTCTGATCTTAGTTATTTCCTGTCTTCTTCTAGGTTTTGAGTTTTTTTGATCTTGCTCCTCTAGCTCTTTCAATTTTGATGATAGGGTGTCAATTTTCGATCTCTCCTTTCTACTCATGTGTGCACTCATTGCTATATATTTTCCTCTAGAGACTGCATTAAATGTGTCCCATATATTCTGGTATGTTGTGTCTTCGTTCTCATTGGTTTCGAAGAACATCTTTATTTCTGCCTTCATTTCATTGTTTATCCAGTCAACATTCAAGAGCAAGTTGTTCAGTTTCCATGAAGCTTTGCGGTTCTGAGTTAGTTTCTGCATTCTGAGTTCTAACTCGATTGCACTGTGGTCTGAGAGACTGTTTGTTATGATTTATGTTCTTTTGCATTTGCTAAGGAACGATTTATTGCCAATTATGTGGTCATTTTTAGAGTAGGTGTGATGTGGTGCTGAGAAGAATTTATATTCTGTGGATTTGGGGTGGAGAGTTCTGTAAATGTCTATTAGGTTTGCTTGTTCCAGGTCTATATTCAGGTCCTGGATATCCTTGTTGATTTTCTGTGTGGTTGATCTTTCTAATATTGACAGTGGGGTGTTAAAGTCTCCCACTATTATTGTGTGGGAGTCTAAGTCTCTTTGTAAGTCATTAAGAACTTGCCTTATGTATCCGGGTGCTCCTGTATTGGGTGCGTATATATTTAGGATCGTTAGCTCTTCTTGTTGCAGTGATCCTTTTACCATTATGTAATGTCCTTCTTTGTCTCTTTTGATATTTGTTGCTTTAAAGTCTATTTTATCAGAAATGAATATTGCAACTCCTGCCTTTTTTTGCTCTCCATTTGCTTGGTAGATCTTCCTCCATCCCTTTATTTTGAGCCTTTGTGTATCCTTGCATGTAAGATGGGTTTCCTGGATACAGCACACTGATGGGTTTTGGCATTTTATCCGATTTACCAGTCTGTGTCTTTTGATTGGGGCATTTAGTCCATTGACATTTAGGGATATTATTGTTACGTGTGAATTTGATACTGTCATTTTGATGCTACCTGGCTGTTTTGTTGGTTAGTTGATGCAGATTCTTGATTGTGTTGATGCTCTTTTACCATTTGGTGTGTTTTTGGAGTGGCTGGTACTGGTTGTTCCTTTATATGTGTAGAGCCTCTTTCAGGAGTTCTTGTAGGGCAGGTTTGGTGGTGATGAAATCTCTGAGTACTTGCTTGTTCACAAAGGATTTTATTTTTCCTTCACTTATGAAGCTTAATTTGGCTGGATTGGAGATTCTGGGTTGAAAGTTCTTTTCTTTAAGGATGTTGAATATTGGCCCCCAATCTCTTCTGGCTTGTAGGGTTTCTGCTGAGAGATCTGCTGTGAGTCTAATGGGCTTCCCTTTGTGGGTAACCCGACCTTTCTCTCTGGCTGCCCTTAGCATTTTCTCTTTCATTTCAACCCTAGTGAATCTGACGATTCTGTGCCTTGGGGTTGCTCTTCTTGAGGAATATCTTTGTGGTGTTCTCTGTATTTCCTGGATTGGAATATTGGTCTGCCTTGCTAGGTTGGGGAAGTTTTCCTTGATAATATCCTGAAGAGTATTTTCCAGCTTAGATTCATTCTCTTCATCACATTCAGGTACACCTATCAGACGTAGATTAGGTCTTTTCACATAGTCCCACATTTCTTGAAGATTTTGTTCATTCCTTTTTGTGCTTTTTTCTCTGCTCTTGTCTTCTCTTTTTATTTCATTGAGTTGATCTTCGACCTCTGATATCCTTTCTTCTGCTTGGTCAATTCGGCTGTTGAAGCTTGTGCATGCTACACGAAGTTCCCGTGTTGTGTTTTTCAGCTCCATCAATTCACTTATACTCCTCTCTATGCTGTCCATTCTCGTCAGCATTTCATCCAATCATTTTTCCAGTTTCCTATTTTCTTTGCGTTCAGTTAGAACATGTTCTTTTAGCTCACTGTAGTTTCTTACTACCCACCTTCTGAAGTCTGATTCTGTCATCTCACCACCCTCCTTCTCCATCCGGTTTGGTTCCCTTGCTGGTGAGGAGTTGTGATCCCTTTTAGGAGGAGAGGTGTTCTAGTTTCGGGAGTTTTCATCCTTTTTGCGCTTGTTTCTTCCCATGTATATGGGTTTATCCACCTGTTGTCTGTCTCTGTCCCAGGGAGTTGGAGCTTTATGTGTTTCCGTTGCACTACTGCCTTTTCTGATTTTTCTTTCAGGTCTGACCCAGCCAGCTAGCAGCACACCTTGCCACTGCCTGCCCACTGGGACTTTGCCAAGTTGCTGTGAGCTCCCCCCAGCCGCCCTGAGCTCTTCCCTGTAGTCCTTTTTATATGGGCATAGTTAGAACTGTCTGGGCAATGGTGGCCCCGCCTCTGTTATGGCAGACTCTCTCTGTTGTGGCAAGTTGCCTCGGCAACAGCGGGTTGCCTCGGCAACGGCAGCCTGCCTCCGTATAGGTGGAGAGTCTCAGTAATGGCGGAAGCCCCTCCCCCACCGAGCCGGACCGTTCTGGTTCAGCTGTGCTTGGTTTGAAGGGCTCAACCCAGAGGGTTTAAAATTACTGTTTTTGTTGTTATTGGGGGTGGAGGGGTGAGACCAACTGAGCCAGATCACCTGGATCCCTGACTCAGAGTCTTTTCTTTTAAGTTGAACGACCCTGCGTTCTGGTCGCATGTTGAAAAGGCGCCGGGATCTCCCGTGCTGCGACTCACTTTGCCGGCTCAAACTGCGGTGCTGGCTCCTGGCGAATTTTTTGCCTAGGAATCTCCTGACCTGGCTGGCTGTTTGAGATGAATGGGCAACTCTGCCATCTCAGGGCTCTGCTCACCAGCTAAGAGGGCTCCCAGACCAGTGGGTTTTCTACGGAGAACCGCAGCAACAGGGAGTGGTCACAGCAGCCACACGGGCGAAATCAGCCTAGCGGAGGCCAAAACAGCAGCACCGGCTGGAACTGTGACGCTGAGGACCCCTCTGCCTGGGTATCTCCTGGTCTGTGGGCAATAAAAGTTCACCTGGAAATGCGGCGTCCACTCACCCTCTGCACTTTCACTGGGAGCTGACGTCCTGAGCTGTTCTTAGGCGGCCATCTTCTCAGCATTCCCGTTTTAAATGCATTCTTAACGTTAACTCTGATGTACGAGTACACGGCAGGAAATGACTGTTCCTACATTCTCCAAAGAAAGGGTTTCTGAACTGCTGAAATACAAATCAGTTTAACTCTGTAAGTTGAATGCACACATTGACAACAATTCTGCTAGGTAGTTCTGTTTTTGTTTCAGAGCCAGATACTTCTCACTACAGCCTGTACTCCCATCCAGTCTGGAATGTCCAAATGCAGCTTTTAGAAGAAACGTGTTTCTAACTCGCCAAATCTAAATACAGATGCAACTACCAAAAGGAACCAACGCATAGTAGATCAGTTTGTAAGAACCGGGTCTGGTGTGTTTTAAACGCATTATTACTGCTAACTCTGATATGCCACTATAGGGCTGGAAATGACTGTTTCTACATTCTCCAAAGAAATGGTTTCTGAACTACTGCAAACACCCATCCGTTTAACTCTGTAAGTTGAATGCACATATTGATAACCATTCTGCTAGATAGCTCCGTTTTTGTTTTAGAGCAAGGTACTTCTCTTTACAGCCTGTACTCCCATCCACTCTGGAATGTCCAAACAAACCCTTTAGAAGAAACGTGTTTCTAACTCGCAGAATCTAAACATAGATGCAACTTCCTAAAAGGAACCAGCACAAAGCAGATAAGTTTTTAAGAAGCGGGTCTTCGGTGGTTTAAGCGCATTCTTACTGCTAACTCTTACATACCACTCTAGGGCTATAAATGACTGTGTCTACATTCTCCAAATAACGGGTTTCTGAACTGCTGCAAACACACATAAGTTCAAATTTGTAAGCTTAATGCACACATAGGACAACTATTCTGCTAGATAGCTCCGTTTTGGTTTTAGAGCCATATATTTCTCATTACAGTTGGTATTCCCATCCACTCAGGAATGTACAAACGCAGCTTGTAGAAGACACGTGTTTCTAACTCGCTGAATGTAAACATAGATGCAACTTTCTAAAAGGAACCAACGCACAGCAGATCAGTTTGTCCTAAGCAGGTCTGCTGTGTTTTAAACGCAATCTTAGTGCTAAATCTTAAATGCCACTAAAAGGCTGGAAATGATAGTTTCTACATTCTCCAAAGAAAGGGTTTCTGAACTCCTGAAATACAAATCAGTTTAACTCTGTAAATTGAATGCATACAATGACAACCATTCTGCTAGATATCTCCTTTTTTGTTTTAAAGCCATATTTTTCACATTACAGCTAGAACTTTCTTTCACTCTGGAATGTCCAAACGCACCTTTTGGAAGAAACGTGTTTCTAACTAGGTGAATCTAAACATAGATGCAACTTCCTAAAAGGAAACAACAAACAGCAGATCAGTTTGTAAGAAGCGGGTCTTCTTTGTTTTAAAGGCTTTCTTACTACTAACTCTTATATGCTATTATAGGGCTGGAAATGACTGTTTCTACATTCTCCAAAGAAAGGGTTTCTGAACAGCTTGAAACACGCATCAGATTAACTCTGTAGGTTGAATGCACACATTGACAACCATTCTGCTATATAGCTCCGTTTTAGTTTTAGAGCCAGATATTTCACATTGCAACCTGAACTCCCTTTCACTCTGGAATGTCCAAACGCAGGTTTTGGAAGAAACGTGTTTCTACCTCGCTGAATCTAAACACAGATGGAACTTCCTAAAAGGAACCAGCACACATCACATCAGTTTTTAAGAAGCGGGTCTTCTGTGTTTTAAAGGCATTCTTACTGCTTACTCTTATATGCCACTATAGGGCTGGGAATGACTGTTTCTACATTCTCCAAAGAAAGGGTTCTGAACTGCTGCAAACACACATCAGTTTAACTCTGTACGTTGAATGCAAAAATTGACCAGCATTCTGCTAGATATTTCCATTTTTCTTTTAGAGCCAGATATTTCACATTAGAGCCAGAACTCCCATTCATTCTGGAATAACCAAATGCAGCTTTTGGAAGAAAAGTGTTTCTAACTCGCTGAATCTAAACATAGTTGCAACTTCCTAAAAGGAAGCAACACACAGCAGATCAGTTTGAAAGAAGAGGGTCTTCTGTGTTTTAAAGGCATTCTTACTGCTCTCTCTTATATGCCACTATAGGGCTGGAAACGACTGTTTCTACTTTTTCCAAAGAAAGGGTTTCCGAACTGCTGCAAACACACATCAGTTTAACTCTTTACGTTGAATATACACATTGTCCAACACTGTGATAGATATCTCCTTTTTTGTTTTAAAGCCATATTTTTCACATTACAGCCTGAACTTTCTTTCACTCTGGTCCAAACGCAACTTTTGGAAGAAACGTGTTTCTACCTCGCTGAATCTAAACATAGTTGCAACTTCCTAACAGGAAACAACACACAGCAGATCAGTTTGTAAGAAGCGGGTCTTCTGTGTTTTAAAGGCTTTCTTATTTCTAAGTCTTATATGCAATTATAGGGCTGGAAATGACTGTTCCTACATTCTCCAAAGAAAGTGTTTCTGAACTGCTGCAAACACACATTAGTTTAGCTCTGTAGGTTGTATGCACACATTGACAACCATTCTGCTATATAACTCCGTTTTTGTTTTAGAGCCAGATATTTCACATTGCAACCTGAACTCCCTTTCACTCTGGAATGTCCAAGCGTAGCTTTTGGAAGAAATGTGTTTCTAATTCGCTGAATCTAAACACAGATGCAATTTCCTAAAAGGAACCAACACACATCACATCAGTTTGTAGGAAGCGGGTCTTCTGTGTTTTAAAGGCATTCTTACTGCTAACTCTTATATGCCACTATAGCGTTGGAAATAACTGTTTCTACATTCTCCAATTAAAGGGTTTCCGAACTGCTGCAAACACACATCAGTTTAACTCTGTAAACTGAATACACTCATTGACAAACATTCTGCTAGATAGCTCCATTTTTGCTTTAGAGCTAGATATTTCACATTGCAGCCTGAACTCACTTTCACTCTGGAATGTCCAAACGCAGCTTTTGGAAGAAACGTGTATCTAACTCGCTGAATCTAAACATAGTTGCAACTTCTTAAAAGGAAACAACACATGGCAGTTCAGTTTGTAAGAAGCGGGTCTTCTGTGTTTTCAATGCATTCTTACTGCTAACTCTTACATGCCACTATAGGGCTGGAAATGACAGTTTCTACATTCTGCAAAGAAAGGGTTTCTGAACTGCTGCAAACACACATCATTTTAACACTTTAAGTTGAATATACACATTGACAACCATTCTGCTAGATATATCCTTTTTTGTTTTAGAGCCAGATATTTCACAGTACACCCTGAACTACATTTCACTCTGGAATGTCCAAACGCAGCTTTTGGAGGAAACCTGTTTATAACTCGCTGAAACTAAATATAGATGCAACTTCCAAAAAGGAACCAACACACAGGAGATCAGTTTGTAAGAAGCGGGTCTTCTGTGTTTTCAAAGCATTCTTACTGCAAACTCTTATATGCCACTATAGAACTGGAAATGACTCTACACTCTCCAAAGAAAGGGTTTCTGAACTGCTGCAAACTCATTTCAGTTTAACTCTGTAAGATGAATGAACAGATTGACAACAATTCTGCTAGATAGCTCCGCTTTTGTTTTAGAGCCAGATGTTTCTCATTACAGCCTGAACTACCTTTCACTCTGGAATGTCCAAACGCAGCTTTTGGAAGAAACTTGTTTCTAACTTGCTGAATCTAAACATAGTTGCAACTTCCTAAAAGGAATCAACACACAGCAGATCAATTTGTAAGAAGCGGGTCTGCTGTGTTTTAAAGACATTGTTATTGCTTACTTTTATATGCCACTCTAGGGCTGGAAATGACAGTTTCTATATTGTCCAAAGAAAGGGTTTCTGAACTGCTTCAAACACACATCAGTTTAACTCTTTAAGTTGGATATACACATTGAAAAACATTCTGCTAGATAGCTCCTTTTTTGTTTTACAGCCAGATATTTTACATTGCAGCCTGAACTACCTTTCACTCTGGAATGTGCAAATGCAGCTTTTGGAAGAAACGTGTTTCTATCTCGCTGAAACTAAACATAGATGCAACTTCCTAGAAGGAACCAACGCACAGCAGATCAATTTGTAAGAAGCGGGTCTACTGTGTTTTAAAGGCATTCTTACTGCTAACTCTTTTATGTCACTATAGGGCTGGAAATGACTGTCTCTACATTCTCTAAAGAAAGGATTTCTGAACTGAGGCAAACACACACCATTTTAATTCTGTAAATAGAATGCACAAACTGACAACCATTCTGCTAGATAGCTCCACCTTTTTTTTAGAGCCAGATATTTCACATTACAGCCTGAACTCACTTTCACTCTGGAATGTCCAATCACGGCTTTTCGAAGAAACGTGTTTCCAACTCGCTGAAACTAAACATAGATGGAACTTCCTAAAAGGAACCAATACACAGCAGATCAGATTGTAGGAAGCGGGTCTTCTGTGTTTTCATGGCATTCTTACAGCTAACACTTATATGCCACCGTAGGTTGGGAATGACTGTTTCTACATTCTCCAAAGAACAGGTTTCTGAACTGCTGCAAACACATATCAGTTTAACTCTGTAAGTTGAATGCATACAATGACAACCATTCTGCTAGATAGCTCCATTTTTGTTTTAGAGCAAGGTATTTCACATTACAGCCTAAAGTCCCTTTCACTCTGGAATATCTAAACACAGCTTGGGAAGAAACGTGTTTCTAACTTGCTGAATCTAAAGACAGTTGCAACTTCCTAAAAGGAAACAGCACACAGCAGATCAGTTTGTAAGTAGTGGGTCTTCTGTGTTTTAAATGCATTCTTACTGCTAACACTTACATGCCACTATAGGGATGGAAATAACTGTTTCTTCATTCTCCAAAGAAAGGGTTTCCGAACTGCTGCAAACACACATCAGTTTCACTCTTTAAGTTGAATATACACATTGACAAATATTCTGCTAGATATCTCCGTTTATCTTTTAGAATGCAAACATTGACAATCATTCTGCTATATAGCTCCGTTTCTGTTTTATAGCCAGATATTTCACATTGCAACCTGAACTTCCTTTCACCCTGGAATGTCCAAATGGAGATTTTAGAAGAAACGTGTTTCTACCTCGCTGAATCTAAACACAGATGCAACTTCCGAAAAGAAACCAACACACATCATATCAGTTTCTAAGAAGTGGGTCTTCTGTTTTTTCAAGGCATTCTTACTGGTAACTCTTATATGCCACTATGGGGCTGGAAATGACGGTTTCTACATTCTCTAAAGAAAGGTTTACTGAACTGCTGCAAACACACATCAGTTTAACTCTGTAAATTGAATGCACACACAGACAACCATTCTGTTAGATAGCTCCGCTTTTGTTTTAGAGCCAGATATTTCACATTAAAGCCTGAACTCCCCTTCACTCTGGAATGTCCAAACGCAGCTTTTGGAAGAAACGTGTTTCTAACTCGCTGGATCTAAACATAGTTGCAACTTCCAAAAAGGAAACAACACACAGCAGATCAGTTTGTAAGAAGCGGTTCTTCTGTATTTTAAAGGCTTTCTTACTTCTAACACTTATATGCCACTATAGGCCTGGAAATGACTGTTTCTACATTCTCCAAAGAAAGTTTGTCCGAACTGCTGCAAACACACATCAGTTTAATTCTGTAGTTTGAATGCAAACATTGACAAACATTCTACTATATAGCTCCGTTTTTGTTTTAGAGCCAGATATTTCAAATTGCAACCTGAACTCCCTTTCACTCTGGAATATCCAAACGCAGCTTTTGGAAGAAACGTGATTCTACCTCGCTGAATCTAAATACATATGCAACTTCCTAAAAGGAATCAACACACATCACATTAGTTTGTAAGAAGCGGGTCTTCTGTGTTTTCAAGGCATTCTTACTGTTAACTCTTACATGCCACTATAGCGTTGGAAATGACTGTTTCTACACTCTCCAATTAAAGGGTTTAGGAACTGCTGCAAACACACATCAGTTTAACTCTGTAAACTGAATACACTTATTGACAAACATTCTGCTTGATAGCTCCATTTTTGTTTTAGAGCAGATATTTCACATTGCAGCTGTACTCACTTTCACTCTGGAATGTCCAAACGCAGCTTTTGGAAGAAACGTGTTTGTAACTCGCTGAATCTAAACATAGTTGCAACTCCCTAAAACGAAACAACACACAGCGTATCAGTTTCTAAGAAGCGGGTCTTCTGTGTGTTCAAGGCATTCGTACTGCAAACTCTTATATGCCACTCTAGGGCTGGAAATGATTGTTTCTACATTCTCCAAGAAAGGGTTTCTGAACTGCGGCAAACACACATCAGTTTAACTCTGTAACTTGTATGCACACATTGACAACCATTCTGCTATTTAGCTCCGTTTTTGTTTTAGAGCCAGGTATTTCTCATTACAGCCTGAATTCCCTTTCACTCTGGAATGTCCAATCACAACTTTTGGAAGAAACGTGTTTCTAACCCGCTGAATCTAAACATAGATACAACTTCCTAAAAGGAATAAACACACATCACATCAGTTTGTAAGAAGCGGGTCTTCTGTGTTTTAAAGGCATTCTTACTGCTAACTCTTATATGCCACTATAGCGTTGGAAATGACTGTTTCTACATTCTCCAATTAAAGGGTTTCTGAACTGCTGCAAACACACATCTGTTTTACTCTGTAAACTGAATATACTCATTGACACACATTCTGCTAGATAGCTCTATCCCAACCTGCAGGACAACAACAGGAGCTGGAAGGGAGGGAATGGGGATGGATGGGCAGGAGACACAAAGAATGGAGACAAGACAGGTGTCTGATCAAGTCTCGTTTATTGTTGCTGAGCTCACAGCTTAAATAGGCCAGGCAAGGAGGCGGGGCAAAGGAAGTTTGCATTTGGGAAATTCCGGCCTTCCTAACTTTCAAAAGCTGAAACTTAACAGCAGGAAACAGAAACTGAAACATTCAGCGGAGAAATGGGAACTGAAACTGAAACATTCATCAGAGAAACAGAAACTGAAACATTCATCGGAGAAACAGAAACTGAAACATTACTGAAACTTAACAGCGAGGAAACAAAGACTGAAACTTGTCAACAGGAGACATTAAACTGAGTCTTGTCGGCAGGAAGCAGGAACTGAAACTTTACTTGTGCAAACCTCAACAGATCACAAAATGGCAGCTATTGCTGCCCACAGGTCCCCCCTTTTTATTTTATTTAGAAATTAGGCTGAGGGGTAGTTATGCCCGTGGGAACTGTGCCTGTCTTAGGTCAGAGGACCCCACATGAGAGAACATTGACTCCCTATCCGTCATGGGGAGGGGAAAAACGTCTTCCTCCCTATCTTAGGCGGAGTGTCCTTACTCATGCTCCTCAGTTGCCCGTCATTTGCTAACCGGTTCAGCTCACCGGGTGACCTGAGAGGAAAGGTATCAAGCTCCATCTCTAGGTCTGCCATCTCCAGCCTGTGGTAATGGGCCTGAATGGGCTGCTTCTTTATGGCCTCAATTTGTGATCTTGAGAAGCTCCTGAGTTTGCTGAGTATAACAGGACCGATAGACAGTAAGACAAGGAGGGAAAGCAATCAGGATAAATAATACCATGTCGTTGACTCCTAAAAAGGGAAAAGATAGAAGACCCTCAGGGCTCGGTGTCATCCCTGGGTGGAGTTGGTTTTTCAGATTTTTTGGTATCTACTTGCTTTACAAGTCTCTCGGGAAGCCACCTGGCCGAATCGACTTCCTTGGCATAAATGCACACCGATCC
The DNA here is from genome assembly GCF_048565385.1 of Saimiri boliviensis. NCBI lineage: Eukaryota > Metazoa > Chordata > Mammalia > Primates > Cebidae > Saimiri > Saimiri boliviensis. Next base: position 282,923 of record NC_133468.1, read on the forward strand.
TCGACCCCAAATCAGGACTGGGTCTGGGCCATGCCATGCACCCATCATGGGATATTTCCACATTACCGATGCATAATGGCTTTTGGATTCAAAATGCCAGTGTCGATTGGCAGCAGAGTGTCCTTCTTGATCCAGTGTTAAAAATTTTAAAATAAATAAGGAGTGTGATAAAAGGTTTTTTGGTGATCCCTTATGGGGATATCATTCCCCCTTTTTTATTTTATTTAGAGTGGTTTTTATGGCAAGATGAGCTCTTTCTACTATGCCTTGTCCCTGGGGGTTGTATGGGATGCCTGTAACATGTTGAATGTTTAGGTGAGTACAGAATTGAATGAAGGCTGTACTGACATAACCAGGCCCGTTGTCAGTTTTGATTTTACGTGGACACCCCAGGGATGCAAAGGCAGTTAAAAGATGAGCAATAACATGTTTTGTGGCTTCTCCAGTTTGTAAAGTGGCAAAGATATATCCACTACAAGTATCAATGCAGACATGAACGTATTTAGGATTTCCAAATTCTGGCATGTGGGTGACATCCATTTGCCAAAGGGCGTTAGGTAGGATGCCTCGAGGGTTAACTCCAAGATGTGGGACCAGTAAGTGAGGTGCACATTGTGTGCAGGACTTTACTATTTGTCGGGCTTGTTCTCTAGTTATGTGATGAAGTAGTCTCAAGGATTGAGCATTAAGATGATGCAAGTTGTGCGAATGTTGTGCTTGAGCTAGAGGGGTGTTAGGGAGTTGAACTAACAGAACACGGGTGGCTAGGTCTGCCTTGGCATTTCCAGAGGCTAATGGACTGGGTAAGCCTGAATGAGCACGTAAATGCCCAATGTAAAAAGGTTGTGTTCTGGAAATTAATAGCTTTTGTAGTTGAGAAAATAGTTTTGCAGCAGTTGAGGTGTGTTTTATGAATGGGGCTGTTTCTAACTTTGGGACAGAGGTAGCAATGTACGCACTGTCTGTATAAACATTGAGAGGATCATTGGGAAACATGGAAAAGGCAGCTATAACTGCATGTAGCTCTGCTAATTGGGCAAACGAAGATTGGGATTGAAAGCTGATAGTTTGGTTTGGGGTAACAAAGGCTGCAAGCCCTGTGGATGCCCCGTCAGTGAAAATGGTAATTCCATTTGGAAGGGGATGAAGTCTGGTATTTTTAGGAAAAACGAAATCATGTCTGTTGGCAAAATCTAGAAGCTTATTGGGAGGATAATGATTATCGAGGTTGCCAGTATATGAGGCGAGTGCAATGGGCCATGCTTCAGTAGTTTGCATGAGTCAATGGATCTGCTGTTTGGTATAAGGTTGGACAATGTTGTTAGGTTCCTGTCCGAAATATTCCTTGCCTAGGGTTCTTCCTTTGGTAATTAGACTGGCTACCATAAGGTAGTAAGGTTCCATGACTTTAGTGGGCATATTAGGAAGATGGATCCACATAAGAGGAGCAGTTTGCCAGAACACAGCTGTGGGCGATAATGAGGTATGACATATAATAAATTGGAGTGGTTTGTCAATATCGAAAAAGGTGATGGTTTGGTTATTGATAGCTTGGTTAACTAAATCAATAGCTGATTTTGCTTCAGGGGTGAGTTGTCTTAAAGAAGTAGGACTGGGATCCCCTACCAATGTATCGTATAGGGGCTTGAGATCAGCTTTCATAATTTTAGATAAGGTAACAGCCAGTTTATGTCTCCTAATAATTTTTGAAAATCATTGAGGGTTTTTAAACAGTCTAGCCTGAGTTGCACCTTTTGAGTTGATCGGCAAGTTCCACTTAACTGAAATCCTAGCTAAGTGTAGGGATCAGTAAGTTGCACCTTCTCTGGGGCTATGACTAATCCACTAGCAGTAAGGGCAGTTTGTAGACTTTTGAAACAAGACAAGACCACTTCCTCTTTTGCTGCTGCTAAAAGTATGTCATCCATATAATGGATTATGTATACATCCTTCCAATCTTTTCTAACTTTGGCAATGGCGATGGCCACATATGACTGACATAAGGTAGGACTGTTGGCCATGCCCTGAGGCAAAACCTTCCATTGATATCTCTTCATAGGCTCTTTAAAGTTAATTGCGGGAAGGCTGAAAGCAAAACGCTTACAATCCTCTGGATGGAGAGGAATAGTAAAGAAACAGTCTTTTAAGTCTAAAATAACTTTGTAGAATCCCAGAGGTATGGCTACAGGGGAAGGGAGGCCGGGTTGTACACAAATATACACCACCCTGTTTCAGGGTGCCCAGGGATATTAATTCCAGCCAAACTTGGTTATACTCATTTTTTTATACCACAAACATATTTATAAACGAAAATGTAGCATCACCATAAACAGCTGAAGCTAGACTATCTACAGACAAAATTAGCAACAAATCTGATGCACTGTAAATTCAAGTCCTCAGGACAACAAAAGTGATTAAGCAAGACCTCAAGTAACAATGTTAATGGCATTTACAAAGGAAAAAACTGATACAAAAACATTCAAAACCTGAACATCACTTGGCATGTAAGGGGGAAAAAAAAAGCAAATTAGCTGAAAAGTTCATAAACACAAGGTCTTATTTACACTACACAAAGCACAGGTGTTAGCCTTGAACGTAACTTACAAAATACCTTCAAATATATCCAACTCAGATCACAGAATTTTGGTATCGAGCCGCTTCATCCTCAAGATCATCCCAATCAATGCTTTTGTCCTCTGAATTATTGGCTCGACTGGCTAGCCTTACAATCCTCTTTCAATATTTTGGATTAGCTAATTTTTTTTAAGGCCTGCGGCTACACATTCAGCAAATTTCTCTAAGGAACACAAAGGCCCACCGCTCTCTGCGGGTTTCTGTTCCTCTTTACCAGAGTTGCTATTAAATGACATTAAGTCAGCTTCCCCTGACTTTTTCTCCTTGCCCTCTTTGGGTTCTGGTTTTTCCAAAACTAACAAATTTTCTTTAAAGGGGGGGCTTTTATCAGACAAATTTTTACATGAGTCTCTCAGGCAAGTTTCCCCCTGGGTTATGAGATTAGCAATGACTGGATCGTCATGTTTTCGGTTAATGATCTCATTTATTAGATTCCAGTATGAGAAAGCAATTACAGGGAACTTTTGAAGCCCGAAAGCATCATAATAATCTTTTAGGGCATCCCCTACTCTTTTCCAACATCTTTGATCTATGGTTCCTTCTTGAGGGAATCAGGAACAAACGTCCTTAATATAATCAAAATATTTAATTAACCGGTTTACTTCCACCTTTACTCCTCGCGCCTTTAATGCTATGCTGAGTTCTTCTACAAACAACTCATGCTTACTAATTTCCTGACCCATAATATCGTCGTCCACTTACCAGAGAGCAAGGCCACAGCAGGTTCCCACGGTGACCCCTACTCTGGATTTCGTCCTTCAATCCACCGGTTTCGACGACGTCCCTCACTGTGTCCCTCTTACTTCGAGCCCCACATTGGGCGCCAGACTGTCCCGACCTGCAGGACAACAACAGGAACTCGAAAGGAGGGAGTGGGGATGGATGGGCAGGAGACACGAAGAATGGAGAAAAGACAGGAGTCTGATCAAGTCTCGTTTATTGTTGCTGAACTCACAGCTTAAATAGGACAGGCAGGGAGGCGGGGCAAAGGAAGCTTGCAGTAGGGAAATTCCGGCCTTCCTAAGTTTCAAAAACTGAAACTTACCAGCAGGAAACAGAAACTGAAACATTCAGTGGAGAAACAGGAACTGAAACATTCAACGGAGAAAAAGAAACTGAAACATTACTGAAATTTATCAGCGAGGAAAAAAAGACTGTAACTTGTCAACAGGAAACATTAAACTGAAACATGTCGGCAGGAAGCAGGAACTGAAACTTAACTTGTGCAAACCTCAACAGATCACAAAATGGAGGCTATTGCTGCCCACATAGCTCCATTTTTGTTTTAGAGCTAGATATTTCACATTACAGCCTGAACTCACTTTCACTCTGGAATGTCCAAGCGCAGCTTTTGGAAGAAACGTGTTTCTAACTCGCTGGATGTAAACATAGTTGCAACTTCCTAAAAGGAATCAAGACACAACAGATCAGTTTTTAAGAAGCGGGTCTTCCGAGTTTTAAAATCATTCTTACTGCTAATTCTTATAAGCCACTATAGGGCTGGGAGTCACTGTTTCTGCATTATCCAAGGAAAGAGTTTCTGAACTGCTGCAAACACACATCAGTTTAACTCTAAGTTGAATGCACACATTGACAACCATTCTGCTAGATACCTCCATTTTTGTTTTAGAGCCAGATATTTCACATTACAGCCTGAACTCCCTTTCACTCTGGAATGACAAAACGCAGCTTTTGGAAGACAGCTGGTTATAATTCGCTGAAACTAAACATAGATGCAACTTCCTAAAAGGAACAAACACACAACAGATCAGTTTGTAAGAAGCGGGTCTTCTGTGTTTTCAAGGCATTCTTACTGCAAACTCTTAAATGCCCACATAGGGCTGGAAATGACTGTTTCTACATTGTCTAAAGAAAGGGTTTCTGAACTGCTGAAAACACACATCAGTTTAACTCTGTAAATTGAATGCACACACTGATAACCATTCTGCTAGATAGCTCCGCTTTTGTTTTAGAGCCAGATATTTCAAATTAGAGCCTGAACTCCCTTTCACTCTGGAATGTCCAAGCGCAGCTTTTGGAAGAAACGTGTTTCTAACTCGCTGAATGTAAACATAGATGCAACTTCCTAAAAGGAACCAACACACATCACATCAGTGTGTAAGAAGCTGGTCTTCTGTGTTTTAAAGGCATTCTTACTGCTAAATGTTATATTAAACTATAGGGCTGGAAATGACTCTTTCTATATTCTCCAAAGAAAGGGTTTCTGAACTTCTGAAAACACATATCAGTTTAATACTGTAAGTTAAATGCGCACATTGATAACCATTATGCCAGATAGCTCCATTATTGTTTGAGAGCCAGATATTTAACATTGCAGCCTGAATTCACTTTCACTCTGGAATGCCCAAACGCAGCTTTTGGAAGAAACGTGTTAGTAACTCGCTGAATGTAAACATAGATGCAACTTCCTATAATGAAACAACACACAGCAGATCAGTTTGTAAGAAGCAGATCTTCTGTGTTTTCAAGGCATTATTACTGCTAAATCTTATATTGCACTATAGGGCTGGAAATGACTGTTTCTACATTCTCCAAAGAAAGGGTTTCTGAACTGCTGCAAACACACATCAGTTTAACTCTGTCGGATGGATGCAAACATTGAAAACCATTCTGCTATATTGCTCCAATTTTGTTTTAGATCCAGATATTTCACATTGCAACCTGAACTCCATTTCAGTCTGGAATGTCCAAACGCAGCTTTTGGATGAAAAGTATTTCTACTTCGCGAATATAAACACAGATGCAACTTCCTAAAAGGAACGAACACACATCACAACACTTAGTAAGAAGCGGGACTTCTGTGTTTTAAAGACACTCTTACTGATAAAGCTTATAAGACACTATAGGGCTAGAAATGACTGTTTCTGCATTCTCTAAAGAAAGGATTTCTGAACTGCTGCAAAAAAAAATCTGTTTAACTCTGTAAATTGAATGCACACATAGACAACCATTCTACTAGATAGTTCCGCTTTTGTTTTAGAGCCAGATATTTCACATAACAGCCTGAACTACCTTTCACTCTGGAAGGTCCAAATGCAGCTTTTGGAAAAAATGTGTTTCTAACTCGCTGAATCTAAACAAAGTTGCAACTTCCAAAAAGGAAACAACACACAGCAGATCAGTTTGTAGAAAGCGGGTCTTCTATGTTTTAATGGCTTTCTTACTTCTCACTCTTATATGCCACTATAGGCCTGGAAATGACTGTTCGTAAGAAGCGTGTCTGCTGTGTTTTAAACTCATTCATACTGCTAACTCTTATAAGCCTCTCTAGGGCGGGAAAAGACTTTTTCTGCATTCTCCAAACAAAGGGTTTCTGAACTGCTGCAAACACACATCAGTTCAACTCCTGAAGATGAATACACACACTGACAACCATTCTGCTAGATAGCTCCGTTTTGGTTTTAGAGCAAGGTTTTTCTCTTTACAGCCTCTTCTCCCATCCACTCTGGAATGTCCAAACACAGCTTTTAGAAGAAACGTGTTTCTTCCTCGCTGAATCTAAACATAGATGCAACTTCCTAAAAGGAACCAACACACAGCAGATGAGTTCGTAAGAAGCGGGTCTTCTGTGTTTTAAACGCATTCTTACTGCTAACTCTTATAAGCGTCTCTAGGGCTGGAAAAGACTGTTTCTGCATTCTCCAAAGAAAGGGTTTCCAAACTGCTGCAAACACACATCAGTTTAACTCTGGAAGTTGAATACACACATTGACAACCATTCAGCTAGATAGCACCGTTTTGGTTGTAGAGCAAGGTATTTCTCTTTACAGCCTGTTCTCCCATCCCCTCTGAAATGTTCAAACACAGCTTTTAGAAGAAACGTATTTCTGCCTCACTGAATCTAACCATAGATGCAACTTCCTAAAAGGAACCAACACACAGCAGATGAGTTCGTTAGAAGTGGGTCTTCTGGTTTCAAACGCATTTTTTTCTGCAAACCTTATATGCGTCTCTAGGGCTGGAAACGAGTGTATCTGCATTCTCAAAATAAAGGGTTTCTGAACTGCTGCAAACACACATCAGTTTAACTCTGAAAGTTGAATACACAAATTGACAACCATTCTGCTAGATAGCTCCGTTTTGGTTTTAGAGCAAGGTATTTCTCTTTACATCCTGTTCTCCCATCCACTATGGAATATCCAAACGCAGCTTTTAGAAGAAACGTGTTTGTACCTCGCTGAATCTAAGCATAGATGCAACTTCCTAAAAGGAACCAACACACTGCAGATGAGTTCGGAAGAAGCGAGTCTTCTGTGTTTTAAACGCATTCTAACTGCTAACTTTTATAAGCCTCTCTAGGGCGGGAAAAGACTTTTTCTGCATTCTCCAAAGAAAGGGTTTCTGAACTGCTGCAAACACACATCAGTTTATCTCCGGAAGTAGAATACACACATTGAGAGCCATTCTGCTAGATAGCTCCGTTTTGGTTTTAGAGCAAGGTATTTCTCTTTACAGCCTTTTCTCCAATCCACTCTGGAATGTCCAAACGCAGCTTTTAGAAGAAACGTGTTTCTGCCTCGCTGAATCTAAACCTAGATGCAACTTCCTAAAAGGAACCAACACACAGCAGAGGAGTTCGTAAGAAACGGGTCTTCTGTGTTTTAAACGTATTCTTACTGCTAACTCTTATCTGCGTCTCTAGGGCTGAAAATGACTGTTTCTGCATTCTCCAAAGAAAGGGTTTCTGAACTGCTGCAAACACACATCAGTTTGACTCTGGATGATGAATACACACATTGACAACCATTGTGCTAGATAGCTCCGTTTTGGTTTTAGAGCAAGTTATTTCTCTTTACAGCCTGTTCTCCCATCCACTCTGGAATGTCCAAACGCAGCTTTTAGAAGAAACGTGTTTCTGCCTCGCTGAATCTAAACATAGATGCAACTTCCTAAAAGGAACCAACACACAGCAGAGGAGTTCGTAAAAAGCGGGTCTTCTGTGTTTTAAACGCATTCTTACTGCTAACTCTTATAACCGTCTCTAGGACGGGAAAAGACTGTTTCTGCATTCTCCAAAGAAAGGGTTTCTGAACTGCTGCAAACACACATCAGTTTACCTCTGGAAGGTGAATACATACATTGACAACCATTCTGCTAGATAGCTCCGTTTCGGTTTTAGAGCAAAGTATTTCTCTTTACAGCCTGTTCTCCCATCCACTCTGGAATGTCCAAACACAGCTTTTAGAAGAAACGTGTTTCTTCCTCGCTGAATCTAAACATAGATGAAACTTCCTAAAAGGAACCAACACACAGCAGATGAGTTCGTAATAAGCGGATCTTCTGTGTTTTAAACGCATTCTTACTGCTAACTCTTATATGCGTCTCTAGGGCTAGAAATTACGGTTTCTGCATTCTCCAAAGAAAGGGTTTCTGAACTGCTGCAAACACACATATGTTTAACTCTGGAAGTTGAAAACACACATTGACAACCATTCTGCTAGATAGCTCCGTTTTGGTTTTAGAGCAAGGTATTTCTCTTTACAGCCTGTTCTCCCATCCACTCTGGAATGTCAAAACGCAGCTTTTAGAAGAAACGTGTTTCTACCTCGCTGAATCTAAACATAGAAGCAACTTTCTAAAAGGAACCAAAACACAGCAGATGAGTTCGTAAGAAGCGGGTCTTCTGTGTTTTAAACGCATTCACACTGGTAACACTTATAAGCGTCTCTAGGACGGAAAAAGATTGTTTCTGCATTCTCCAAAGAAAGGGTTTCTTAAATGCTGCAAACACACATCAGTTTAACTCTGGAAGTTGAATACACACATTGACAACCATTCTGCTAGATAGCTTCGTTTTGGTTTTAGAGCAAGGTATTTCTCTTTACAGCCTGTTCTCCCATCCACTCTGGAATGTCCAAACGCAGCTTTTAGAAGAAACGTGTTTCTACCTCGCTGAACATAAACATAGATGCAACTTCCTGAAAGGAAACAACACACAGCAGATGAGTTCGTAAGAAGCGTGTCTGCTGTGTTTTAAACTCATTCATACTGCTAACTCTTATAAGCCTCTCTAGGGCGGGAAAAGACTTTTTCTGCATTCTCCAAACAAAGGGTTTCTGAACTGCTGCAAACACACATCAGTTCAACTCCTGAAGATGAATACACACACTGACAACCATTCTGCTAGATAGCTCCGTTTCGGTTTTAGAGCAAGGTTTTTCTCTTTACAGCCTCTTCTCCCATCCACTCTGGAATGTGCAAACACAGCTTTTAGAAGAAACGTGTTTCTACCTCGCTGAATCTAAACATAGATGCAACTTCCTAAAAGGAACCAACACACAGCAGATGAGTTCGTAAGAAGCGGGTCTTCTGTGTTTTAAACACATTCTTACTGCTAACTCTTATAAGCGTCTCTAGGGCTGGAAAAGACTGTTTCGGCATTCTCCAAATAAAGGGTTTCCGAACTGCTGCAAACACACATCAGTTTAACTCTGGAAGTTGAATACACACAGTGACAACCATTCAGCTAGATAGCACCGTTTTGGTTGTAGAGCAAGGTATTTCTCTTTACAGCCTGTTCTCCCATCCCCTCTGGAATGTTCAAACGCAGCTTTTAGAAGAAACGTATTTCTGCCTCACTGAATCTAAACATAGATGCAACTTCCTAAAAGGAACCAACACACAGCAGATGAGTTCGTTAGAAGTGGGTCTTCTGGTTTCAAACGCATTTTTTTCTGCAAACCCTTATATGCGTCTCTAGGGCTGGAAATGAGTGTATCTGCATTCTCAAAATAAAGGGTTTCTGAACTGCTGCAAACACACATCAGTTTAACTCTGAAAGTTGAATACACAAATTGACAACCATTCTGCTAGATAGCTCCGTTTTGGTTTTAGAGCAAGGTATTTCTCTTTACATCCTGTTCTCCCATCCACTATGGAATATCCAAACGCAGCTTTTAGAAGAAACGTGTTTGTACCTCGCTGAATCTAAGCATAGATGCAACTTCCTAAAAGGAACTAACCCACAGCAGATGAGTTCATAAAAAGCGGGTCTTCTGTGTTTTAAACGCATTCTTACTGCTAACTCTTATATGCGTCTCTAGGGCTGAAAATGACTGTTTCTGCATTCTCCAAAGAAAGGGTTTCTGAACTGCTGCAAACACACATCAGTTTACCTCTGGATGATGAATACACACATTGACAACCATTCTGCTAGATAGCTCCGTTTTGGTTTTAGAGCAAAGTATTTCTCTTTACAGCCTGTTCTCCAATCCACTCTGGAATGTCCAAACGCAGCTTTTAGAAGAAACGTGTTTCTACATCGCTGAATGTAAACATAGATGCAGCTTCGTAAAAGGAACCAAAGCACAGCAGATGAGTTCGTAAGAAGCGGGTCTTCTGTGTTTTAAACGCATTCTTACTGCTAACCCTTATATGGGTCTCTAGGGCTGGAAATGACTGTTTCTGCATTCTCCAAAGAAAGGGTTTCTGAACTGCTGCAAACACACATCAGTTTAACTCTAGAAGTTGAATACACACATTGACAACCATTCTGCTAGATAGCTCCGTTTTGGTTTTAGAGCAAGGTATTTCCCTTTACAGCCTGTTCTCCCATCCACTCTGGAATGTCTAAACGCAGCTTTTAGAAGAAACGTGTTTCTACCTCGCTGAATCTAAACATAGATGCAGCTTCCTAAAAGGAACCAACACACAACAGATGAGTTCGTAAGAAGCGGGTCTTTTGTGTTTTAAACACATTCTTACTGCTAACTCTTATAAGCATCTCTAGGTCGGGAAAAAACTGTTTCTGCATTCTCCAAAGAAAGGGTTTCTGAACTGCTGCAAACACACATCAGTTTAACTCTGGATGATGAATACACACATTGACAAACATTCTGCTAGATAGCTCCGTTTTGGTTTTAGAGCAAGGTATTTTTCTTTACAGCCTGTTCTCCCATCCACTCTGGAATGTCTAAACGCAGCTTTTAGAAGAAACGTGTTTCTACCTCGCTGAATCTAAACCTAGATGCAACTTCCTAAAAGGAACCAACACACAGCAGAGGAGTTCGTAAGAAACGGGTCTTTTGTGTTTTAAACACATTCTTACTGCTAACTCTTATAAGCGTCTCTAGGACGGGAAAATACTGTTTCTGCATTCTCCAAAGAAAAGGTTTCTGAACTGCTGCAAACACACATCAGTTTAACTCTGAAAGTTGAATACACAAATTGACAACCATTCTGCTAGATAGCTCCGTTTTGGTTTTAGAGCAAGGTATTTCTCTTTACATCCTGTCCTCCCATCCACTATGGAATATCCAAACGCAGCTTTTAGAAGAAACGTATTTGTACCTCGCTGAATCTAAGCATAGATGCAACTTCCTAAAAGGAACCAACACACAGCAGATGAGTTCGGAAGAAGCGAGTCTTCTGTGTTTTAAACGCATGCTAACTGCTAACTTTTATAAGCCTCTCTAGGGCGGGAAAAGACTTTTTCTGCATTCTCCAAAGAAAGGGTTTCTGAACTGCTGCAAACACACATCAGTTTATCTCCGGAAGTAGAATACACACATTGAGAGCCATTCTGCCAGATAGCTCCGTTTTGGTTTTAGAGCAAGGTATTTCCCTTTACAACCTGTTCTCCCATCCACTATGGAATGTCTAAACGCAGCTTTTAGATGAAACGTGTTTCTACCTCGCTGAATCTAAACATAGATGCAACTTCCTAAAAGGAACCAACACACAACAGATGAGTTCGTAAGAAGCGGGTCTTTTGTGTTTTAAACACATTCTTACAGCTAACTCTTATAAGCGTCTCTAGGGCGGTAAATAACTTTTTCTGCATTCTCCAAAGAAAGGGTTTCTGAACTGCTGCAAACACACATCAGTTTACCTCTGGAAGGTGAATACATACATTGACAACCATTCTGCTAGATAGCTCCGTTTCGGTTTTAGAGCAAAGTATTTCTCTTTACAGCCTGTTCTCCCATCCACTCTGGAATGTCCAAACACAGCTTTTAGAAGAAACGTGTTTCTTCCTCGCTGAATCTAAACGTAGATGAAACTTCCTAAAAGTAACCAAAGCACAGCAGATGAGTTCGTAAGAAGCGGGTCTTCTGTGTTTTAAACGCATTCTTACTGCTAACTCTTATAAGCGTCTCTAGGGCTGGAAAAGACTGTTTCTGCATTCTCCAAAGAAAGGGTTTCCAAACTGCTGCAAACACACATCAGTTTAACTCTGGAAGTTGAATACACACATTGACAACCATTCAGCTAGATAGCACCGTTTTGGTTGTAGAGCAAGGTATTTCTCTTTACAGCCTGTTCTCCCATCCCCTCTGAAATGTTCAAACACAGCTTTTAGAAGAAACGTATTTCTGCCTCACTGAATCTAACCATAGATGCAACTTCCTAAAAGGAACCAACACACAGCAGATGAGTTCGTTAGAAGTGGGTCTTCTGGTTTCAAACGCATTTTTTTCTGCAAACCTTATATGCGTCTCTAGGGCTGGAAACGAGTGTATCTGCATTCTCAAAATAAAGGGTTTCTGAACTGCTGCAAACACACATCAGTTTAACTCTGAAAGTTGAATACACAAATTGACAACCATTCTGCTAGATAGCTCCGTTTTGGTTTTAGAGCAAGGTATATCTCTTTACATCCTGTTCTCCCATCCACTATGGAATATCCAAACGCAGCTTATAGAAGAAACGTGTTTGTACCTCGCTGAATCTAAGCATAGATGCAACTTCCTAAAAGGAACCAACACACTGCAGATGAGTTCGGAAGAAGCGAGTCTTCTGTGTTTTAAACGCATTCTAACTGCTAACTTTTATAAGCCTCTCTAGGGCGGGAAAAGACTTTTTCTGCATTCTCCAAAGAAAGGGTTTCTGAACTGCTGCAAACACATATCAGTTTAACTCTGGATGATGAATACACACATTGACAACCATTCTGCTAGATAGCTCCGTTTTGGTATTAGAGAAAGGTATTTCTCTTTACAGACTGTTCCCCATCCACTCTGGAATGTCCAAACGCAGCTTTTAGAAGATACGTGTTTCTGCCTCGCTGAATCTAAACATAGATGCAACTTCCTAAAAGGAACCAACACACTGCAGAGGAGTTCGTAAGAAGAGGGTCTTCTGTGTTTTAAAGGCATTCTTACTGCTAACTCTTATAAGCGTCTCTAGGACGGGAAAAGACTGTTTCTGCATTCTCCAAAGAAAGGGTTTCTGAACTGCTGCAAACACACATCAGTTTGACTCTGGATGATGAATACACACATTGACAACCATTGTGCTAGATAGCTCCGTTTTGGTTTTAGAGCAAGGTATTTCTCTTTACAGCCTGTTCTCCCATCCACTCTGGAATGTCCAAACGCAGCTTTTAGAAGAAACGTGTTTCTGCCTCGCTGAATCTAAACATAGATGCAACTTCCTAAAAGGAACCAACACACAGCAGAGGAGTTCGTAAAAAGCGGGTCTTCTGTGTTTTAAACGCATTCTTACTGCTAACTCTTATAACCGTCTCTAGGACGGGAAAAGACTGTTTCTGCATTCTCCAAAGAAAGGGTTTCTGAACTGCTGCAAACACACATCAGTTTACCTCTGGAAGGTGAATACATACATTGACAACCATTCTGCTAGATAGCTCCGTTTCGGTTTTAGAGCAAAGTATTTCTCTTTACAGCCTGTTCTCCCATCCACTCTGGAATGTCCAAACACAGCTTTTAGAAGAAACGTGTTTCTTCCTCGCTGAATCTAAACATAGATGAAACTTCCTAAAAGGAACCAAAGCACAGCAGATGAGTTCGTAAGAAGCGGGTCTTCTGTGTTTTAAATGCATTCTTACTGCTAACTCTTATATGCGTCTCTAGGGCTGGAAATGACGGTTTCTGCATTCTCCAAAGAAAGGGTTTCTGAACTGCTGCAAACACACATCAGTTTATCTCTAGAAGTTGAATACACACATTGCCAACCATTCTGCTAGATAGCTCCGTTTTGGTTTTAGAGCAAGGTATTTCCCTTTACAGCCTGTTCTCCCATCCACTCTGGAATGTCTAAACGCAGCTTTTAGAAGAAACGTGTTTCTACCTCGCTGAATCCAAACATAGATGCAACTTCCTAAAAGGAACTAACGCACACTAGATGAGTTCGTAATAAGCGGGTCTTCTGTGTTTTAAACGCATTCTTACTTCTAAATCTTATATGCGTCTCTAGGGCTGAAAATGACTGTTTCTGCATTCTCCAAAGAAAGGGTTTCTGAACTGCTGCAAACACACATCAGTTTAACTCTGGATGATGAATACACACATTGACAACCATTCTGCTAGATAGCTCCGTTTTGGTTTTAGAGCAAGGTATTTCTCTTTACAGCCTGTTCTCCCATCCACTCTGGAATGTCCAAACGCAGCTTTTAGAAGAAACGTGTTTCTGCCTCGCTGAATCTAAACATAGATGCAACTTCCTAAAAGGAACCAACACACAACAGATGAGTTCGTAAGAAGCGGGTCTTCTGTGTTTTAAACGCATTCTTACTGCTAACACTTATAAGCGTCTTTAGGACGGGAAAAGACTGTTTCTGCATTCTCCAAAGAAAGGGTTTCTGAACTGCTGCAAACACACATCAGTTTACCTCTGGAAGGTGAATACATACATTGACAACCATTCTGCTAGATAGCTCCGTTTTGGTTTTAGAGCAAAGTATTTCTCTTTACAGCCTGTTCTCCCATCCACGCTGGAATGTCCAAACACAGCTTTTAGAAGAAACGTGTTTCTTCCTCGCTGAATCTAAACATAGATGAAACTTCCTAAAAGGAAGCAAAGCACAGCAGATGAGTTTGTAAGAAGCGGGTCTTCTGTGTTTTAAACGCATTCTTACTGCTAACACTTATATGCGTCTCTGGGGCTGGAAATGACGGTTTCTGCATTCTCCAAAGAAAGGGTTTCTGAACTGCTGCAAACACACATCAGTTTAACTCTAGAAGTTGAATACACACATTGACAACCATTCTGCTAGATAGCTCCGTTTTGGTTTTTGAGCAAGGTATTTCCCTTTACAGCCTGTTCTCCCATCCACTCTGGAATGTCTAAACGCAGCTTTTAGATGAAACGTGTTTCTACCTCGCTGAATCTAAACATAGATGCAACTTCCTAAAAGGAACCAACACACAACAGATGAGTTCGTAAGAAGCGGGTCTTTTGTGTTTTAAACACATTCTTACTGCTAACTCTTATAAGCGTCTCTAGGGTGGGAAAAGACTGTTTCTGCATTCTCCAAAGAAAGGGTTTCTGAACTGCTGCAAACACTCATCAGTTTAACTCAGGATGATGAATACACACATTGACAACCATTCTGCTAGATAGCTCCGTTTTGGTTTTAGAGCAAGGTATTTCTCTTTACAGCCTGTTCTCCCATCCACTCTGGAATGTCCAAACGCAGCTTTTAGAAGAAACGTGTTTCTGCCTCGCTGAATCTAAACATAGATGCAACTTCCTAAAAGGAACTAACGCACAGCAGATGAGTTCGTAATAAGCGGGTCTTCTGTGTTTTAAACGCATTCTTACTGCTAACTCTTATATGCGTCTCTAGGGCTGAAAATGACTGTTTCTGCAGTCTCCAAAGAAAGGGTTTCTGAACTGCTGCAAACACACATCAGTTTAACTCTGGATGATGAATACACACATTGACAACCATTCTGCTAGATAGCTCCGTTTTGGTTTTAGAGCAAGGTATTTCTCTTTACAGCCTGTTCTCCCATCCACTCTGGAATGTCCAAACGCAGCTTTTAGAAGAAACGTGTTTCTTTCTCGCTGAATCTAAACATAGATGAAACTTCCTAAAAGGAACCAAAGCACAGCAGATGAGTTCGTAAGAAGCGGGTCTTCTGTGTTTTAAACGCATTCTTACTGCTAACTCTTATATGCGTCTCCAGGGCTGGAAATGACGGTTTCTGCATTCTCCAAAGAAAGGGTTTCTGAACTGCTGCAAACACACATCAGTTTAACTCTAGAAGTTGAATACACACATTGAGAGCCATTCTGCTAGATAGCTCCGTTTTGGTTTTAGAGCAAGGTATTTGTTTTTACAGCCTTTTCTCCCATCCACACTGGTATGTCCAAACGCAGCTTTTAGAAGAAACGTGTTTCTACCTCGCTGAATGGAAACATAGATGCAACTTCGTAAAAGGAACCTACACACAGCAGATGAGTTCGTAAGAAGCGGGTCTTCTGTGTTTTAAACGCATTCTTACTGCTAACACTTATATGCGTCTCTAGGGCTGGAAATGACTGTTTCTGCATTCTTCAAAGAAAGGGTTTCTGAACTGCTGCAAACACACATCAGTTTAACTCTGGAAGTTGAATACACACATTGACAACCATTCTGCTAGATAGCTCCGTTTTGCTTTTAGAGCAAGGTATTTCTCTTTACAGCCTGTTCTCCCATCCACTGTGGAATGTCCAAACGCAGCTTTGGGAAGAAACGTGTTTCTTCCTCGCTTAATATAAACATATATGCAACTTCCTAAAAGGAACAGACACACAGCAGATGAGTTCGTAATAAGCGGGTCTTCTGTGTTTTAAACGCATTATTACTGCTAAATCTTATATGCGTCTCTAGGGCTAGAAATGACGGTGTCTGCATTCTCCAAAGTAAGGGTTTCTGAACTGCTGCAAACACACATCAGTTTAACTCTGGAAGTTGAATACGCACATTGACAACCATTCTGCTAGATAGCTCCGTTTTGGTTTTAGAGCAAGGTATTTCTCTTTACAGCCTGTTCTCCCATCCACTCTGGAATGTCAAAACGCAGGTTTTAGAATAAACGTATTTCTACCTCGCTGAATCTAAACATAGAAGCAACTTTCTAAAAGGAACCAACACACAGCAGATGAGTTCGTAAGAAGCGGGTCTTCTGTGTTTTAAACGCATTCACACTGGAAACACTTATAAGCGTCTCTAGGACGGAAAAAGATTGTTTCTGCATTCTCCAAAGAAAGGGTTTCTGAAATGCTGCAAACACACATCAGTTTAACTCCGGAAGTTGAATACACACATTGACAACCATTCTGCTAGATAGCTCCGTTTTCGTTTTAGAGCAAGGTATTTCTCTTTACAGCCTGTTCTCCCATCCACTCTGGAATGTCCAAACGCAGCTTTTAGAAGAAACGTGTTTCTACCTCGCTGAATCTAAACATAGATGCAACTTCCTGAAAGGAAACAACACACAGCAGATGAGTTCGTAAGAAGCGTGTCTGCTGTGTTTTAAACTCATTCATACTGCTAACTCTTATAAGCCTCTCTAGTGCGGGAAAAGACTTTTTCTGCATTCTCCAAACAAAGGGTTTCTGAACTGCTGCAAACACACATCAGTTCAACTCCTGAAGATGAATACACACACTGACAACCATTCTGCTAGATAGCTCCGTTTTGGTTTTAGAGCAAGGTATTTCTCTTTACAGCCTGTTCTCCCATCCACTCTGGAATGTCCAAACGCAGCTTTTAGAAGAAACGTGTTTCTGCCTCGCTGAATCTAAACATAGATGCAACTTCCTAAAAGGAACCAACACACAGCAGAAGAGTTCGTAAGTAGCGGGTCTTCTGTGTTTTAAACGCATTCTTACTTCTAACTCTTATAAGCGTCTCTAGGACGGGAAAAGACTGTTTCTGCATTCTCTAAAGAAAGGGTTTCTGAACTGCTGCAAACACACATCAGTTTACCTCTGGAAGGTGAATACATACATTGACAACCATTCTGCTAGATAGCTCCGTTTTGGTTTTAGAGCAAAGTATTTCTCTTTACAGACTGTTCTCCCATCCACTCTGGAATATCCAAACACAGCTTTTAGAAGAAACGTGTTTCTTCCTCGCTGAATCTAAACATAGATGCAACTTCCTAAAAGGAACTAACGCACAGCAGATGAGTTCGTAATAAGCGGGTCTTCTGTGTTTTAAACGCATTCTTACTGCTAACTCTTATATGCGTCTCTAGGGCTGAAAATGACTGTTTCTGCATTCTCCAAAGAAAGGGTTTCTGAACTGCTGCAAACACACAGCAGTTTAACTCTGGATGATGAATACACACATTGACAACCATTCTGCTAGATAGCTCCGTTTTGGTTTTAGAGCAAAGTATTTCTCTTTACAGACTGTTCTCCCATCCACTCTGGAATGTCCAAACACAGCTTTTAGAAGAAACGTGTTTCTTCCTCGCTGAATCTAAACGTAGATGAAACTTCCTAAAAGGAACCAAAGCACAGCAGATGAGTTCGTAAGAAGCGGGTCTTCTGTGTTTTAAACGCATTCTTACTGCTAACTCTTATATGCGTCTCCAGGGCTGGAAATGACGGTTTCTGCATTCTCAAAGAAAGGGTTTTTGAACTGCTGCAAACACACATCAGTTTAACTCTAGAAGTTGAATACACACATTGACAACCATTCTGCTAGATAGCTCCGTTTTGGTTTTAGAGCAAGGTATTTCCCTTTACAGCCTGTTCTCCGATCCGCTCTGGAATGTCTAAACGCAGCTTTTAGAAGAAACGTGTTTCTACCTCGCTGAATCTAAACATAGATGCAACTTCCTAAAAGGAACCAACACCCAACAGATGAGTTCGTAAGAAGCGGGTCTTTTGTGTTTTAAACACATTCTTACTGCTAACTCTTATAAGCGTCTCTAGGGCGGGAAAAGACTGTTTCTGCATTCTCTAAAGAAAGGGTTTCTGAACTGCTGCAAACACACATCAGTTTAACTCTGGATGATGAATACACACATTGACAACCATTCTGCTAGATAGCTCCGTTTTGGTTTTAGAGCAAGGTATTTCTCTTTACAGCCTGTTCTCCCATCCACTCTGGAATGTCCAAACGCAGCTTTTAGAAGAAACGTGTTTCTGCCTCGCTGAATCTAAACATAGATGCAACTTCCTAAAAGGAACCAACACACAGCAGAGGAGTTCGTAAGAAGCGGGTCTTCTGTGTTTTAAACGCATTCTTACTGCTAACTCTTATAAGCGTCTCTAGGACGGGAAAAGACTGTTTCTGCATTCTCTAAAGAAAGGGTTTCTGAACTGCTGCAAACACACATCAGTTTACCTCTGGAAGGTGAATACATACATTGACAACCATTCTGCTAGATAGCTCCGTTTTGGTTTTAGAGCAAAGTATTTCTCTTTACAGACTGTTCTCCCATCCACTCTGGAATGTCCAAACACAGCTTTTAGAAGAAACGTGTTTCTTCCTCGCTGAATCTAAACGTAGATGAAACTTCCTAAAAAAAACCAAAGCACAGCAGATGAGTTCGTAAGAAGCGGGTCTTCTGTGTTTTAAACGCATTCTTACTGCTAACTCTTATATGCGTCTCTAGGGCTGGAAATGACGGTTTCTGCATTCTCCAAAGAAAGGGTTTCTGAACTGCTGCAAACACACATCAGTTTAACTCTAGAAGTTGAATACACACATTGACAACCATTCTGCTAGATAGCTCCGTTTTGGTTTTAGAGCAAGGTATTTCCCTTTACAGCCTGTTCTCCCATCCACTCTGGAATGTCTAAACGCAGCTTTTAGAAGAAACATGTTTCTACCTCGCTGAATCTAAACATAGATGCAACTTCCTAAAAGGAACCAACACACAACAGATGAGTTCGTAAGAAGCGGGTCTTTTGTGTTTTAAACACATTCTTACTGCTAACTCTTATAAGCGTCTCTAGGGCGGGAAAAGACTGCTTCTGCATTCTCCAAAGAAAGGGTTTCTGAACTGCTGCAAACACACATCAGTTTAACTCTGGATGATGAATACACACATTGACAACCATTCTGCTAGATAGCTCCGTTTTGGTTTTAGAGCAAGGTATTTCCCTTTACAGCCTGTTCTCCCATCCACTCTGGAATATCCAAACGCAGCTTTTAGAAGAAACGTTTTTCTACCTTGCTGAATCTAAACATAGATGCAACTTCCTAAAAGGAACTAACGCACAGCAGATGAGTTCGTAATAAGCGGGTCTTCTGTGTTTTAAACGCATTCTTACTGCTAACTCTTATATGCGTCTCTAGTGCTGAAAATGACTGTTTCTGCATTCTGCAAAGAAAGGGTTTCTGAACTGCTGCAAACACACATCAGTTTAACTCTGGATGATGAATACACACATTGACAACCATTCTGCTAGATAGCTCCGTTTTGGTTTTAGAGCAAAGTATTTCTCTTTACAGACTGTTCTCCCATCCACTCTGGAATGTCCAAACACAGCTTTTAGAAGAAACGTGTTTCTTCCTCGCTGAATTTAACCGTAGATGAAACTTCATAAAAGGAACCAAAGCACAGCAGATGAGTTCGTAAGAAGCGGGTCTTCTGTGTTTTAAACGCATTCTTACTGCTAACTCTTATATGCGTCTCCAGGGCTGGAAATGACGGTTTCTGCATTCTCCAAAGAAAGGGTTTCTGAACTGCTGCAAACACACATCAGTTTAACTCTAGAAGTTGAATACACACATTGACAACCATTCTGCTAGATAGCTCCGTTTTGGTTTTAGAGCAAGGTATTTCCCTTTACAGCCTGTTCTCCCATCCGCTCTGGAATGTCTAAACGCAACTTTTAGAAGAAACGTGTTTCTAACTCGCTGAATCAAAACATAGATGCAACTTCCTAAAAGGAACCAACACACAACAGATGAGTTCGTAAGAAGCGGGTCTTTTGTGTTTTAAACACATTCTTACTGCTAACTCTTATAAGCGTCTCTAGTGCGGGAAAAGACTGTTTCTGCATTCTCCAAAGAAAGGGTTTCTGAACTGCTGCAAACACACATCAGTTTAACTCTGGAAGTTGAATACACACATTGACAACCATTCTGCTAGATAGCTCCGTTTTGGTTTTAGAGCAAGGTATTTCCCTTTACAGCCTGTTCTCCCATCCACTCTGGAATATCCAAACGCAGCTTTTAGAAGAAACGTTTTTCTACCTTGCTGAATCTAAACATAGATGCAACTTCCTAAAAGGAACTAACGCACAGCAGATGAGTTCGTAAGAAGCGGGTCTTCTGTGTTTTAAACGCATTCTTACTGCTAACACTTATATGCGTCTCTAGGGCTGAAAATGACTGTTTCTGCATTCTCCAAAGAAAGGGTTTCTGAACTGCTGCAAACACACATCAGTTTAACTCTGGATGATGAATACACACATTGACAACCATTCTGCTAGATAGCTCCGTTTTGGTTTTAGAGCAAGGTATTTCTCTTTACAGCCTGTTCTCCCATCCACTCTGGAATGTCCAAACGCAGCTTTTAGAAGAAACGTGTTTCTGCCTCGCTGAATCTAAACATAGATGCAACTTCCTAAAAGGAACCAACACACAGCAGAGGAGTTCGTAAGAAACGGGTCTTCTGTGTTTTAAACGCATTCTTACTGCTAACTCTTATAAGCGTTTCTAGGACGGGAAAAGACTGTTTCTGCATTCTCTAAAGAAAGGGTTTCTGAACTGCTGCAAACACACATCAGTTTACCTCTGGAAGGTGAATACATACATTGACAACCATTCTGCTAGATAGCTCCGTTTTGGTTTTAGAGCAAAGTATTTCTCTTTACAGACTGTTCTCCCATCCACTCTGGAATGTCCAAACACAGCTTTTAGAAGAAACGTGTTTCTTCCTCGCTGAATCTAAACGTAGATGAAACTTCCTAAAAGGAACCAAAGCACAGCAGATGAGTTCGTAAGAAGCGGGTCTTCTGTGTTTTAAACGCATTCTTACTGCTAACTCTTATATGCGTCTCTAGGGCTGGAAATGACGGTTTCTGCATTCTTTAAAGAAAGGATTTCTGAACTGCTGCAAACACACATCAGTTTAACTCTAGAAGTTGAATACACACATTGACAACCATTCTGCTAGATAGCTCCGTTTTGGTTTTAGAGGAAGGTATTTCCCTTTACAGCCTGTTCTCCCATCCACTCTGGAATGTCTAAACGCAGCTTTTAGAAGAAACGTGTTTCTACCTCGCTGAATCTAAACATAGATGCAACTTCCTAAAAGGAACCAACACACAACAGATGAGTTCGTAAGAAGCGGGTCTTTTGTGTTTTAAACACATTCTTACTGCTAACTCTTATAAGCATCTCTAGGGCGGGAAAAAACTGTTTCTGCATTCTCCAAAGAAAGGGTTTCTGAACTGCTGCAAACACACATCAGTTTAACTCCGTATGATGAATACACACATTGACAAACATTCTGCTAGATAGCTCCGTTTTGGTTTTAGAGCAAGGTATTTCTCTTTACAGCCTGTTCTCCCATCCACTCTGGAATATCCAAACGCAGCTTTTAGAAGAAACGTTTTTCTACCTTGCTGAATCTAAACATAGATGCAACTTCCTAAAAGGAACTAACGCACAGCAGATGAGTTCGTAATAAGCGGGTCTTCTGTGTTTTAAACGCATTCTTACTGCTAACTCTTATATGCGTCTCTAGTGCTGAAAATGACTGTTTCTGCATTCTCCAAAGAAAGGGTTTCTGAACTGCTGCAAACACACAGCAGTTTAACTCTGGATGATGAATACACACATTGACAACCATTCTGCTAGATAGCTCCGTTTTGGTTTTAGAGCAAAGTATTTCTCTTTACAGACTGTTCTCCCATCCACTCTGGAATGTCCAAACACAGCTTTTAGAAGAAACGTGTTTCTTCCTCGCTGAATCTAAACGTAGATGAAACTTCCTAAAAGGAACCAAAGCACAGCAGATGAGTTCGTAAGAAGCGGGTCTTCTGTGTTTTAAACGCATTCTTACTGCTAACTCTTATATGCGTCTCCAGGGCTGGAAATGACGGTTTCTGCATTCTCAAAGAAAGGGTTTTTGAACTGCTGCAAACACACATCAGTTTAACTCTAGAAGTTGAATACACACATTGACAACCATTCTGCTAGATAGCTCCGTTTTGGTTTTAGAGCAAGGTATTTCCCTTTACAGCCTGTTCTCCGATCCGCTCTGGAATGTCTAAACGCAGCTTTTAGAAGAAACGTGTTTCTACCTCGCTGAATCTAAACATAGATGCAACTTCCTAAAAGGAACCAACACACAACAGATGAGTTCGTAAGAAGCGGGTCTTTTGTGTTTTAAACACATTCTTAATGCTAACTCTTATAAGCGTCTCTAGGGCGGGAAAAGACTGTTTCTGCATTCTCTAAAGAAAGGGTTTCTGAACTGCTGCAAACACACATCAGTTTAACTCTGGATGATGAATACACACATTGACAACCATTCTGCTAGATAGCTCCGTTTTGGTTTTAGAGCAAGGTATTTCTCTTTACAGCCTGTTCTCCCATCCACTCTGGAATGTCCAAACGCAGCTTTTAGAAGAAACGTGTTTCTGCCTCGCTGAATCTAAACATAGATGCAACTTCCTAAAAGGAACCAACACACAGCAGAGGAGTTCGTAAGAAGCGGGTCTTCTGTGTTTTAAACGCATTCTTACTGCTAACTCTTATAAGCGTCTCTAGGACGGGAAAAGACTGTTTCTGCATTCTCTAAAGAAAGGGTTTCTGAACTGCTGCAAACACACATCAGTTTACCTCTGGAAGGTGAATACATACATTGACAACCATTCTGCTAGATAGCTCCGTTTTGGTTTTAGAGCAAAGTATTTCTCTTTACAGACTGTTCTCCCATCCACTCTGGAATGTCCAAACACAGCTTTTAGAAGAAACGTGTTTCTTCCTCGCTGAATCTAAACGTAGATGAAACTTCCTAAAAAAAACCAAAGCACAGCAGATGAGTTCGTAAGAAGCGGGTCTTCTGTGTTTTAAACGCATTCTTACTGCTAACTCTTATATGCGTCTCTAGGGCTGGAAATGACGGTTTCTGCATTCTCCAAAGAAAGGGTTTCTGAACTGCTGCAAACACACATCAGTTTAACTCTAGAAGTTGAATACACACATTGACAACCATTCTGCTAGATAGCTCCGTTTTGGTTTTAGAGCAAGGTATTTCCCTTTACAGCCTGTTCTCCCATCCACTCTGGAATGTCTAAACGCAGCTTTTAGAAGAAACATGTTTCTACCTCGCTGAATCTAAACATAGATGCAACTTCCTAAAAGGAACCAACACACAACAGATGAGTTCGTAAGAAGCGGGTCTTTTGTGTTTTAAACACATTCTTACTGCTAACTCTTATAAGCGTCTCTAGGGCGGGAAAAGACTGCTTCTGCATTCTCCAAAGAAAGGGTTTCTGAACTGCTGCAAACACACATCAGTTTAACTCTGGATGATGAATACACACATTGACAACCATTCTGCTAGATAGCTCCGTTTTGGTTTTAGAGCAAGGTATTTCCCTTTACAGCCTGTTCTCCCATCCACTCTGGAATATCCAAACGCAGCTTTTAGAAGAAACGTTTTTCTACCTTGCTGAATCTAAACATAGATGCAACTTCCTAAAAGGAACTAACGCACAGCAGATGAGTTCGTAATAAGCGGGTCTTCTGTGTTTTAAACGCATTCTTACTGCTAACTCTTATATGCGTCTCTAGTGCTGAAAATGACTGTTTCTGCATTCTGCAAAGAAAGGGTTTCTGAACTGCTGCAAACACACATCAGTTTAACTCTGGATGATGAATACACACATTGACAACCATTCTGCTAGATAGCTCCGTTTTGGTTTTAGAGCAAAGTATTTCTCTTTACAGACTGTTCTCCCATCCACTCTGGAATGTCCAAACACAGCTTTTAGAAGAAACGTGTTTCTTCCTCGCTGAATTTAACCGTAGATGAAACTTCATAAAAGGAACCAAAGCACAGCAGATGAGTTCGTAAGAAGCGGGTCTTCTGTGTTTTAAACGCATTCTTACTGCTAACACTTATATGCGTCTCCAGGGCTGGAAATGACGGTTTCTGCATTCTCCAAAGAAAGGGTTTCTGAACTGCTGCAAACACACATCAGTTTAACTCTAGAAGTTGAATACACACATTGACAACCATTCTGCTAGATAGCTCCGTTTTGGTTTTAGAGCAAGGTATTTCCCTTTACAGCCTGTTCTCCCATCCGCTCTGGAATGTCTAAACGCAACTTTTAGAAGAAACGTGTTTCTACCTCGCTGAATCAAAACATAGATGCAACTTCCTAAAAGGAACCAACACACAACAGATGAGTTCGTAAGAAGCGGGTCTTTTGTGTTTTAAACACATTCTTACTGCTAACTCTTATAAGCGTCTCTAGTGCGGGAAAAGACTGTTTCTGCATTCTCCAAAGAAAGGGTTTCTGAACTGCTGCAAACACACATCAGTTTAACTCTGGAAGTTGAATACACACATTGACAACCATTCTGCTAGATAGCTCCGTTTTGGTTTTAGAGCAAGGTATTTCCCTTTACAGCCTGTTCTCCCATCCACTCTGGAATATCCAAACGCAGCTTTTAGAAGAAACGTTTTTCTACCTTGCTGAATCTAAACATAGATGCAACTTCCTAAAAGGAACTAACGCACAGCAGATGAGTTCGTAAGAAGCGGGTCTTCTGTGTTTTAAACGCATTCTTACTGCTAACTCTTATATGCGTCTCTAGGGCTGAAAATGACTGTTTCTGCATTCTCCAAAGAAAGGGTTTCTGAACTGCTGCAAACACACATCAGTTTAACTCTGGATGATGAATACACACATTGACAACCATTCTGCTAGATAGCTCCGTTTTGGTTTTAGAGCAAGGTATTTCTCTTTACAGCCTGTTCTCCCATCCACTCTGGAATGTCCAAACGCAGCTTTTAGAAGAAACGTGTTTCTGCCTCGCTGAATCTAAACATAGATGCAACTTCCTAAAAGGAACCAACACACAGCAGAGGAGTTCGTAAGAAGCGGGTCTTCTGTGTTTTAAACGCATTCTTACTGCTAACTCTTATAAGCGTTTCTAGGACGGGAAAAGACTGTTTCTGCATTCTCTAAAGAAAGGGTTTCTGAACTGCTGCAAACACACATCAGTTTACCTCTGGAAGGTGAATACATACATTGACAACCATTCTGCTAGATAGCTCCGTTTTGGTTTTAGAGCAAAGTATTTCTCTTTACAGACTGTTCTCCCATCCACTCTGGAATGTCCAAACACAGCTTTTGGAAGAAACGTGTTTCTTCCTCGCTGAATCTAAACGTAGATGAAACTTCCTAAAAGGAACCAAAGCACAGCAGATGAGTTCGTAAGAAGCGAGTCTTCTGTGTTTTAAACGCATTCTTACTGCTAACTCTTATATGCGTCTCTAGGGCTGGAAATGACGGTTTCTGCATTCTCCAAAGAAAGGGTTTATGAACTGCTGCAAACACACATCAGTTTACCTCTGGAAGGTGAATACATACATTGACAACCATTCTGCTAGATAGCTCCGTTTTGGTTTTAGAGCAAGGTATTTCCCTTTACAGCCTGTTCTCCAATCCACTCAGGAATGTCTAAACGCAGCTTTTAGAAGAAACGTGTTTCTACCTCGCTGAATCTAAACATAGATGCAACTTCCTAAAAGGAACCAACACACAACAGATGAGTTCGTAAGAAGCGGGTCTTTTGTGTTTTAAACACATTCTTACTGCTAACTCTTATAAGCGTCTCTAGGGCGGGAAAAGACTGTTTCTGCATTCTCCAAAGAAAGGGTTTCTGAACTGCTGCAAACACACATCAGTTTAACTCTGGATGATGAATAAACACATTGACAACCATTCTGCTAGATAGCTCCGTTTTGGTTTTAGAGGAAGGTATTTCCCTTTACAGCCTGTTCTCCCATCCACTCTGGAATATCCAAACGCAGCTTTTAGAAGAAACGTTTTTCTACCTTGCTGAATCTAAACATAGATGCAACTTCCTAAAAGGAACTAACGCACAGCAGATGAGTTCGTAAGAAGCGGGTCTTCTGTGTTTTAAACGCATTCTTACTGCTAACTCTTATATGCGTCTCTAGGGCTGAAAATGACTGTTTCTGCATTCTCCAAAGAAAGGGTTTCTGAACTGCTGCAAACACACATCAGTTTAACTCTGGATGATGTATACACACATT
Source organism: Saimiri boliviensis (assembly GCF_048565385.1). Lineage (NCBI taxonomy): Eukaryota > Metazoa > Chordata > Mammalia > Primates > Cebidae > Saimiri > Saimiri boliviensis. Next base: position 309,520 of record NC_133468.1, read on the forward strand.
GACAACCATTCTGCTAGATAGCTCCGTTTTGGTTTTAGAGCAAGGTATTTCTCTTTACAGCCTGTTCTCCCATCCACTCTGGAATGTCCAAACGCAGCTTTTAGAAGAAACGTGTTTCTGCCTCGCTGAATCTAAACATAGATGCAACTTCCTAAAAGGAACCAACACACAGCAGAGGAGTTCGTAAGAATCGGGTCTTCTGTGTTTTAAACGCATTCTTACTGCTAACTCTTATAAGCGTCTCTAGGACGGGAAAAGACTGTTTCTGCATTCTCTAAAGAAAGGGTTTCTGAACTGCTGCAAACACACATCAGTTTACCTCTGGAAGGTGAATACATACATTGACAACCATTCTGCTAGATAGCTCCGTTTTGGTTTTAGAGCAAAGTATTTCTCTTTACAGACTGTTCTCCCATCCACTCTGGAATGTCCAAACACAGCTTTTAGAAGAAACGTGTTTCTTCCTCGCTGAATCTAAACGTTGATGAAACTTCCTAAAAGGAACCAAAGCACAGCAGATGAGTTCGTAAGAAGCGGGTCTTCTGTGTTTTAAACGCATTCTTACTGCTAACTCTTATATGCGTCTCTAGGGCTGGAAATGACGGTTTCTGCATTCTCCAAAGAAAGGGTTTCTGAACTGCTGCAAACACACATCAGTTTAACTCTAGAAGTTGAATACACACATTGACAACCATTCTGCTAGATAGCTCCGTTTTGGTTATAGAGCAAGGTATTTCCCTTTACAGCCTGTTCTCCCATCCACTCTGGAATGTCTAAACGCAGCTTTTAGAAGAAACGTGTTTCTACCTCGCAGAATCTAAACATAGATGCAACTTCCTAAAAGGAACCAACACACAACAGATGAGTTCGTAAGAAGCGGGTCTTTTGTGTTTTAAACACATTCTTACTGTTAACTCTTATAAGCGTCTCTAGGGCGGGAAAAGACTGTTTCTGCATTCTCCAAAGAAAGGGTTTCTGAACTGCTGCAAACACACATCAGTTTAACTCTGGATGATGAATACACACATTGACAACCATTCTGCTAGATAGCTCCGTTTTGGTTTTAGAGCAAGGTATTTCTCTTTACAGCCTGTTCTCCCATCCACTCTGGAATATCCAAACGCAGCTTTTAGAAGAAACGTTTTTCTACCTTGCTGAATCTAAACATAGATGCAACTTCCTAAAAGGAACTAACGCACAGCAGAAGAGTTCGTAATAAGCGGGTCTTCTGTGTTTTAAACGCATTCTTACTGCTAACTCTTATATGCGTCTCTAGGGCTGAAAATGACTGTTTCTGCATTCTCCAAAGAAAGGGTTTCTGAACTGCTGCAAACACACATCAGTTTAACTCTGGATGATGAATACACACATTGACAACCATTTTGCTAGATAGCTCCGTTTTGGTTTTAGAGCAAGGTATTTCTCTTTACAGCCTGTTCTCCCATCCACTCTGGAATGTCCAAACGCAGCTTTTAGAAGAAACGTGTTTCTGCCTCGCTGAATCTAAACATAGATGCAACTTCCTAAAAGGAACCAACACACAGCAGAGGAGTTCGTAAGAAGCGGGTCTTCTGTGTTTAAAACGCATTCTTACTGCTAACTCTTATAATCGTCTCTAGGACGGGAAAAGACTGTTTCTGTATTCTCCAAAGAAAGGGTTTCTGAAGTGCTGCAAACACACATCAGTTTACCTCTGGAAGGTGAATACATACATTGACAACCATTCTGCTAGATAGCTCCGTTTTGGTTTTAGAGCAAGGTATTTCCCCTTACAGCCTGTTCTCCCATCCACTCTGGAATGTCTAAACGCAGCTTTTAGAAGAAATGTGTTTCTACCTCGCTGAATCTAAACATAGATGCAACTTCCTAAAAGGAACCAACACACAACAGATGAGTTCGTAAGAAGCGGGTCTTTTGTGTTTTAAACCCATTCTTACTGCTAACTCTTATAAGCGTCTCTAGGGCGGGAAAAGACTGCTTCTGCATTCTCCAAAGAAAGGGTTTCTGAACTGCTGCAAACACACATCAGTTTAACTCTGGATGATGAATACACACATTGACAACCATTCTGCTAGATAGCTCCGTTTTGGTTTTAGAGCAAGGTATTTCCCTTTACAGCCTGTTCTCCCATCCACTCTGGAATATCCAAACGCAGCTTTTAGAAGAAACGTTTTTCTACCTTGCTGAATCTAAACATAGATGCAACTTCCTAAAAGGAACTAACGCACAGCAGATGAGTTCGTAATAAGCGGGTCTTCTGTGTTTTAAACGCATTCTTACTGCTAACTCTTATATGCGTCTCTAGAGCTGAAAATGACTGTTTCTGCATTCTGCAAAGAAAGGGTTTCTGAACTGCTGCAAACACACATCAGTTTAACTCTGGATGATGAATACACACATTGACAACCATTCTGCTAGATAGCTCCGTTTTGGTTTTAGAGCAAAGTATTTCTCTTTACAGACTGTTCTCCCATCCACTCTGGAATGTCCAAACACAGCTTTTAGAAGAAACGTGTTTCTTCCTCGCTGAATCTAACCGTAGATGAAACTTCCTAAAAGGAACCAAAGCACAGCAGATGAGTTCGTAAGAAGCGGGTCTTTTGTGTTTTAAACGCATTCTTACTGCTAACTCTTATATGCGTCTCCAGGGCTGGAAATGACGGTTTCTGCATTCTCCAAAGAAAGGGTTTCTGAACTGCTGCAAACACACTTCAGTTTAACTCTAGAAGTTGAATACACACATTGACAACCATTCTGCTAGATAGCTCCGTTTTGGTTTTAGAGCAAGGTATTTCCCTTTACAGCCTGTTCTCCCATCCGCTCTGGAATGTCTAAACGCAGCTTTTAGAAGAAACGTGTTTCTACCTCGCTGAATCTAAACATAGATGCAACTTCCTAAAAGGAACCAACACACAACAGATGAGTTCGTAAGAAGCGGGTCTTTTGTGTTTTAAACACATTCTTACTGCTAACTCTTATAAGCGTCTCTAGGGCGGGAAAAGACTGTTTCTGCATTCTCCAAAGAAAGGGTTTCTGAACTGCTGCAAACACACATCAGTTTAACTCTGGAAGTTGAATACACACATTGACAACCATTCTGCTAGATAGCTCCGTTTTGGTTTTAGAGCAAGGTATTTCCCTTTACAGCCTGTTCTCCCATCCACTCTGGAATATCCAAACGCAGCTTTTAGAAGAAACGTTTTTCTACCTTGCTGAATCTAAACATAGATGCAACTTCCTAAAAGGAACTAACGCACAGCAGATGAGTTCGTAAGAAGCGGGTCTTCTGTGTTTTAAACGCATTCTTACTGCTAACTCTTATATGCGTCTCTAGGGCTGAAAATGACTGTTTCTGCATTCTCCAAAGAAAGGGTTTCTGAACTGCTGCAAACACACATCAGTTTAACTCTGGATGATGAATACACACATTGACAACCATTCTGCTAGATAGCTCCGTTTTGGTTTTAGAGCAAGGTATTTCTCTTTACAGCCTGTTCTCCCATCCACTCTGGAATGTCCAAACGCAGCTTTTAGAAGAAACGTGTTTCTGCCTCGCTGAATCTAAACATAGATGCAACTTCCTAAAAGGAACCAACACACAGCAGAGTAGTTCGTAAGAAGCGGGTCTTCTGTGTTTTAAACGCATTCTTACTGCTAACTCTTATAAGCGTCTCTAGGACGGGAAAAGACTGTTTCTGCATTCTCTAAAGAAAGGGTTTCTGAACTGCTGCAAACACACATCAGTTTACCTCTGGAAGGTGAATACATACATTGACAACCATTCTGCTAGATAGCTCCGTTTTGGTTTTAGAGCAAAGTATTTCTCTTTACAGACTGTTCTCCCATCCACTCTGGAATGTCCAAACACAGCTTTTAGAAGAAACGTGTTTCTTCCTCGCTGAATCTAAACGTAGATGAAACTTCCTAAAAGGAACCAAAGCACAGCAGATGAGTTCGTAAGAAGCGGGTCTTCTGTGTTTTAAACGCATTCTTACTGCTAACTCTTATATGCGTCTCTAGGGCTGGAAATGACGGTTTCTGCATTCTCCAAAGAAAGGGTTTCTGAACTGCTGCAAACACACATCAGTTTACCTCTGGAAGGCGAATACATACATTGACAACCATTCTGCTAGATAGCTCCGTTTTGGTTTTAGAGCAAGGTATTTCCCTTTACAGCCTGTTCTCCCATCCACTCAGGAATGTCTAAACGCAGCTTTTAGAAGAAACGTGTTTCTACCTCGCTGAATCTAAACATAGATGCAACTTCCTAAAAGGAACCAACACACAACAGATGAGTTCGTAAGAAGCGGGTCTTTTGTGTTTTAAACAGATTCTTACTGCTAACTCTTATAAGCGTCTCTAGGGCGGGAAAAGACTGTTTCTGCATTCTCCAAAGAAAGGGTTTCTGAACTGCTGCAAACACACATCAGTTTAACTGTGGAAGTTGAATACACACATTGACAACCATTCTACTTGATAGCTCCGTTTTGGTTTTAGAGCAAGGTATTTCCCTTTACAGCCTGTTCTCCCATCCACTCTGGAATATCCAAACGCAGCTTTTAGAAGAAACGTTTTTCTACCTTGCTGAATCTAAACATAGATGCAACTTCCTAAAAGGAACTAACGCACAGCAGATGAGTTCGTAATAAGCGGGTCTTCTGTGTTTTAAACGCATTCTTACTGCTAACTCTTATATGCGTCTCTAGGGCTGAAAATGACTGTTTCTGCATTCTTCAAAGAAAGGGTTTCTGAACTGCTGCAAACACACATCAGTTTAACTCTGAATGATGTATACACACATTGACAACCATTCTGCTAGATAGCTCCGTTTTGGTTTTAGAGCAAGGTATTTCTCTTTACAGCCTGTTCTCCCATCCACTCTGGAATGTCCAAACGCAGCTTTTAGAAGAAACGTGTTTCTGCCTCGCTGAATCTAAACATAGATGCAACTTCCTAAAAGGAACCAACACACAGCAGAGGAGTTCGTAAGAAGCGGGTCTTCTGTGTTTTAAACGCATTCTTACTGCTAACTCTTATAAGCGTCTCTAGGACGGGAAAAGACTGTTTCTGCATTCTCTAAAGAAAGGGTTTCTGAACTGCTGCAAACACACATCAGTTTACCTCTGGAAGGTGAATACATACATTGACAACCATTCTGCTAGATAGCTCCGTTTTGGTTTTAGAGCAAAGTATTTCTCTTTACAGACTGTTCTCCCATCCACTCTGGAATGTCCAAACACAGCTTTTAGAAGAAACGTGTTTCTTCCTCGCTGAATCTAAACGTAGATGAAACTTCCTAAAAGGAACCAAAGCACAGCAGATGAGTTCGTAAGAAGCGGGTCTTCTGTGTTTTAAACGCATTGTTACTGCTAACTCTTATATGCGTCTCTAGGGCTGGAAATGACGGTTTCTGCATTCTCCAAAGAAAGGGTTTCTGAACTGCTGCAAACACACATCAGTTTAACTCTAGAAGTTGAATACACACATTGACAACCATTCTGCTAGATAGCTCCGTTTTGGTTTTAGAGCAAGGTATTTCCCTTTACAGCCTGTTCTCCCATCCACTCTGGAATGTCTAAACGCAGCTTTTAGAAGAAACATGTTTCTACCTCGCTGAATCTAAACATAGATGCAACTTCCTAAAAGGAACCAACACACAACAGATGAGTTCGTAAGAAGCGGGTCTTTTGTGTTTTAAACACATTCTTACTGCTAACTCTTATAAGCGTCTCTAGGGCGGGAAAAGACTGCTTCTGCATTCTCCAAAGAAAGGGTTTCTGAACTGCTGCAAACACACATCAGTTTAACTCTGGATGATGAATACACACATTGACAACCATTCTGCTAGATAGCTCCGTTTTGGTTTTAGAGCAAGGTATTTCCCTTTACAGCCTGTTCTCCCATCCACTCTGGAATATCCAAACGCAGCTTTTAGAAGAAACGTTTTTCTACCTTGCTGAATCTAAACATAGATGCAACTTCCTAAAAGGAACTAACGCACAGCAGATGAGTTCGTAATAAGCGGGTCTTCTGTGTTTTAAACGCATTCTTACTGCTAACTCTTATATGCGTCTCTAGTGCTGAAAATGACTGTTTCTGCATTCTGCAAAGAAAGGGTTTCTGAACTGCTGCAAACACACATCAGTTTAACTCTGGATGATGAATACACACATTGACAACCATTCTGCTAGATAGCTCCGTTTTGGTTTTAGAGCAAAGTATTTCTCTTTACAGACTGTTCTCCCATCCACTCTGGAATGTCCAAACACAGCTTTTAGAAGAAACGTGTTTCTTCCTCGCTGAATTTAACCGTAGATGAAACTTCATAAAAGGAACCAAAGCACAGCAGATGAGTTCGTAAGAAGCGGGTCTTCTGTGTTTTAAACGCATTCTTACTGCTAACACTTATATGCGTCTCCAGGGCTGGAAATGACTGTTTCTGCATTCTCCAAAGAAAGGGTTTCTGAACTGCTGCAAACACACATCAGTTTAACTCTGGATGATGAATACACACATTGACAACCATTCTGCTAGATAGCTCCGTTTTGGTTTTAGAGCAAGGTATTTCTCTTTACAGCCTGTTCTCCCATCCACTCTGGAATGTCCAAACGCAGCTTTTAGAAGAAACGTGTTTCTGCCTCGCTGAATCTAAACATAGATGCAACTTCCTAAAAGGAACCAACACACAGCAGAGGAGTTCGTAAGAAGCGGGTCTTCTGTGTTTTAAACGCATTCTTACTGCTAACTCTTATAAGCGTTTCTAGGACGGGAAAAGACTGTTTCTGCATTCTCTAAAGAAAGGGTTTCTGAACTGCTGCAAACACACATCAGTTTACCTCTGGAAGGTGAATACATACATTGACAACCATTCTGCTAGATAGCTCCGTTTTGGTTTTAGAGCAAAGTATTTCTCTTTACAGACTGTTCTCCCATCCACTCTGGAATGTCCAAACACAGCTTTTGGAAGAAACGTGTTTCTTCCTCGCTGAATCTAAACGTAGATGAAACTTCCTAAAAGGAACCAAAGCACAGCAGATGAGTTCGTAAGAAGCGAGTCTTCTGTGTTTTAAACGCATTCTTACTGCTAACTCTTATATGCGTCTCTAGGGCTGGAAATGACGGTTTCTGCATTCTCCAAAGAAAGGGTTTATGAACTGCTGCAAACACACATCAGTTTACCTCTGGAAGGTGAATACATACATTGACAACCATTCTGCTAGATAGCTCCGTTTTGGTTTTAGAGCAAGGTATTTCCCTTTACAGCCTGTTCTCCAATCCACTCAGGAATGTCTAAACGCAGCTTTTAGAAGAAACGTGTTTCTACCTCGCTGAATCTAAACATAGATGCAACTTCCTAAAAGGAACCAACACACAACAGATGAGTTCGTAAGAAGCGGGTCTTTTGTGTTTTAAACAGATTCTTACTGCTAACTCTTATAAGCGTCTCTAGGGCGGGAAAAGACTGTTTCTGCATTCTCCAAAGAAAGGGTTTCTGAACTGCTGCAAACACACATCAGTTTAACTCTGGATGATGAATAAACACATTGACAACCATTCTGCTAGATAGCTCCGTTTTGGTTTTAGAGGAAGGTATTTCCCTTTACAGCCTGTTCTCCCATCCACTCTGGAATATCCAAACGCAGCTTTTAGAAGAAAAGTTTTTCTACCTTGCTGAATCTAAACATAGATGCAACTTCCTAAAAGGAACTAACGCACAGCAGATGAGTTCGTAAGAAGCGGGTCTTCTGTGTTTTAAACGCATTCTTACTGCTAACTCTTATATGCGTCTCTAGGGCTGAAAATGACTGTTTCTGCATTCTCCAAAGATAGGGTTTCTGAACTGCTGCAAACACACATCAGTTTAACTCTGGATGATGTATACACACATTGACAACCATTCTGCTAGATAGCTCCGTTTTGGTTTTAGAGCAAGGTATTTCTCTTTACAGCCTGTTCTCCCATCCACTCTGGAATGTCCAAACGCAGCTTTTAGAAGAAACGTGTTTCTGCCTCGCTGAATCTAAACATAGATGCAACTTCCTAAAAGGAACCAACACACAGCAGAGGAGTTCGTAAGAATCGGGTCTTCTGTGTTTTAAACGCATTCTTACTGCTAACTCTTATAAGCGTCTCTAGGACGGGAAAAGACTGTTTCTGCATTCTCTAAAGAAAGGGTTTCTGAACTGCTGCAAACACACATCAGTTTACCTCTGGAAGGTGAATACATACATTGACAACCATTCTGCTAGATAGCTCCGTTTTGGTTTTAGAGCAAAGTATTTCTCTTTACAGACTGTTCTCCCATCCACTCTGGAATGTCCAAACACAGCTTTTAGAAGAAACGTGTTTCTTCCTCGCTGAATCTAAACGTTGATGAAACTTCCTAAAAGGAACCAAAGCACAGCAGATGAGTTCGTAAGAAGCGGGTCTTCTGTGTTTTAAACGCATTCTTACTGCTAACTCTTATATGCGTCTCTAGGGCTGGAAATGACGGTTTCTGCATTCTCCAAAGAAAGGGTTTCTGAACTGCTGCAAACACACATCAGTTTAACTCTAGAAGTTGAATACACACATTGACAACCATTCTGCTAGATAGCTCCGTTTTGGTTATAGAGCAAGGTATTTCCGTTTACAGCCTGTTCTCCCATCCACTCTGGAATGTCTAAACGCAGCTTTTAGAAGAAACGTGTTTCTACCTCGCAGAATCTAAACATAGATGCAACTTCCTAAAAGGAACCAACACACAACAGATGAGTTCGTAAGAAGCGGGTCTTTTGTGTTTTAAACACATTCTTACTGTTAACTCTTATAAGCGTCTCTAGGGCGGGAAAAGACTGTTTCTGCATTCTCCAAAGAAAGGGTTTCTGAACTGCTGCAAACACACATCAGTTTAACTCTGGATGATGAATACACACATTGACAACCATTCTGCTAGATAGCTCCGTTTTGGTTTTAGAGCAAGGTATTTCTCTTTACAGCCTGTTCTCCCATCCACTCTGGAATATCCAAACGCAGCTTTTAGAAGAAACGTTTTTCTACCTTGCTGAATCTAAACATAGATGCAACTTCCTAAAAGGAACTAACGCACAGCAGAAGAGTTCGTAATAAGCGGGTCTTCTGTGTTTTAAACGCATTCTTACTGCTAACTCTTATATGCGTCTCTAGGGCTGAAAATGACTGTTTCTGCATTCTCCAAAGAAAGGGTTTCTGAACTGCTGCAAACACACATCAGTTTAACTCTGGATGATGAATACACACATTGACAACCATTTTGCTAGATAGCTCCGTTTTGGTTTTAGAGCAAGGTATTTCTCTTTACAGCCTGTTCTCCCATCCACTCTGGAATGTCCAAACGCAGCTTTTAGAAGAAACGTGTTTCTGCCTCGCTGAATCTAAACATAGATGCAACTTCCTAAAAGGAACCAACACACAGCAGAGGAGTTCGTAAGAAGCGGGTCTTCTGTGTTTAAAACGCATTCTTACTGCTAACTCTTATAATCGTCTCTAGGACGGGAAAAGACTGTTTCTGCATTCTCCAAAGAAAGGGTTTCTGAAGTGCTGCAAACACACATCAGTTTACCTCTGGAAGGTGAATACATACATTGACAACCATTCTGCTAGATAGCTCCGTTTTGGTTTTAGAGCAAGGTATTTCCCCTTACAGCCTGTTCTCCCATCCACTCTGGAATGTCTAAACGCAGCTTTTAGAAGAAATGTGTTTCTACCTCGCTGAATCTAAACATAGATGCAACTTCCTAAAAGGAACCAACACACAACAGATGAGTTCGTAAGAAGCGGGTCTTTTGTGTTTTAAACCCATTCTTACTGCTAACTCTTATAAGCGTCTCTAGGGCGGGAAAAGACTGCTTCTGCATTCTCCAAAGAAAGGGTTTCTGAACTGCTGCAAACACACATCAGTTTAACTCTGGATGATGAATACACACATTGACAACCATTCTGCTAGATAGCTCCGTTTTGGTTTTAGAGCAAGGTATTTCCCTTTACAGCCTGTTCTCCCATCCACTCTGGAATATCCAAACGCAGCTTTTAGAAGAAACGTTTTTCTACCTTGCTGAATCTAAACATAGATGCAACTTCCTAAAAGGAACTAACGCACAGCAGATGAGTTCGTAATAAGCGGGTCTTCTGTGTTTTAAACGCATTCTTACTGCTAACTCTTATATGCGTCTCTAGTGCTGAAAATGACTGTTTCTGCATTCTGCAAAGAAAGGGTTTCTGAACTGCTGCAAACACACATCAGTTTAACTCTGGATGATGAATACACACATTGACAACCATTCTGCTAGATAGCTCCGTTTTGGTTTTAGAGCAAAGTATTTCTCTTTACAGACTGTTCTCCCATCCACTCTGGAATGTCCAAACACAGCTTTTAGAAGAAACGTGTTTCTTCCTCGCTGAATCTAACCGTAGATGAAACTTCCTAAAAGGAACCAAAGCACAGCAGATGAGTTCGTAAGAAGCGGGTCTTTTGTGTTTTAAACGCATTCTTACTGCTAACTCTTATATGCGTCTCCAGGGCTGGAAATGACGGTTTCTGCATTCTCCAAAGAAAGGGTTTCTGAACTGCTGCAAACACACTTCAGTTTAACTCTAGAAGTTGAATACACACATTGACAACCATTCTGCTAGATAGCTCCGTTTTGGTTTTAGAGCAAGGTATTTCCCTTTACAGCCTGTTCTCCCATCCGCTCTGGAATGTCTAAACGCAGCTTTTAGAAGAAACGTGTTTCTACCTCGCTGAATCTAAACATAGATGCAACTTCCTAAAAGGAACCAACACACAACAGATGTGTTCGTAAGAAGCGGGTCTTTTGTGTTTTAAACACATTCTTACTGCTAACTCTTATAAGCGTCTCTAGGGCGGGAAAAGACTGTTTCTGCATTCTCCAAAGAAAGGGTTTCTGAACTGCTGCAAACACACATCAGTTTAACTCTGGAAGTTGAATACACACATTGACAACCATTCTGCTAGATAGCTCCGTTTTGGTTTTAGAGCAAGGTATTTCCCTTTACAGCCTGTTCTCCCATCCACTCTGGAATATCCAAACGCAGCTTTTAGAAGAAACGTTTTTCTACCTTGCTGAATCTAAACATAGATGCAACTTCCTAAAAGGAACTAACGCACAGCAGATGAGTTCGTAAGAAGCGGGTCTTCTGTGTTTTAAACGCATTCTTACTGCTAACTCTTATATGCGTCTCTAGGGCTGAAAATGACTGTTTCTGCATTCTCCAAAGAAAGGGTTTCTGAACTGCTGCAAACACACATCAGTTTAACTCTGGATGATGAATACACACATTGACAACCATTCTGCTAGATAGCTCCGTTTTGGTTTTAGAGCAAGGTATTTCTCTTTACAGCCTGTTCTCCCATCCACTCTGGAATGTCCAAACGCAGCTTTTAGAAGAAACGTGTTTCTGCCTCGCTGAATCTAAACATAGATGCAACTTCCTAAAAGGAACCAACACACAGCAGAGGAGTTCGTAAGAAGCGGGTCTTCTGTGTTTTAAACGCATTCTTACTGCTAACTCTTATAAGCGTCTCTAGGACGGGAAAAGACTGTTTCTGCATTCTCTAAAGAAAGGGTTTCTGAACTGCTGCAAACACACATCAGTTTACCTCTGGAAGGTGAATACATACATTGACAACCATTCTGCTAGATAGCTCCGTTTTGGTTTTAGAGCAAAGTATTTCTCTTTACAGACTGTTCTCCCATCCACTCTGGAATGTCCAAACACAGCTTTTAGAAGAAACGTGTTTCTTCCTCGCTGAATCTAAACGTAGATGAAACTTCCTAAAAGGAACCAAAGCACAGCAGATGAGTTCGTAAGAAGCGGGTCTTCTGTGTTTTAAACGCATTCTTACTGCTAACTCTTATATGCGTCTCTAGGGCTGGAAATGACGGTTTCTGCATTCTCCAAAGAAAGGGTTTCTGAACTGCTGCAAACACACATCAGTTTACCTCTGGAAGGCGAATACATACATTGACAACCATTCTGCTAGATAGCTCCGTTTTGGTTTTAGAGCAAGGTATTTCCCTTTACAGCCTGTTCTCCCATCCACTCAGGAATGTCTAAACGCAGCTTTTAGAAGAAACGTGTTTCTACCTCGCTGAATCTAAACATAGATGCAACTTCCTAAAAGGAACCAACACACAACAGATGAGTTCGTAAGAAGCGGGTCTTTTGTGTTTTAAACAGATTCTTACTGCTAACTCTTATAAGCGTCTCTAGGGCGGGAAAAGACTGTTTCTGCATTCTCCAAAGAAAGGGTTTCTGAACTGCTGCAAACACACATCAGTTTAACTGTGGAAGTTGAATACACACATTGACAACCATTCTAGCTCCGTTTTGGTTTTAGAGCAAGGTATTTCCCTTTACAGCCTGTTCTCCCATCCACTCTGGAATATCCAAACGCAGCTTTTAGAAGAAACGTTTTTCTACCTTGCTGAATCTAAACATAGATGCAACTTCCTAAAAGGAACTAACACACAGCAGATGAGTTCGTAATAAGCGGGTCTTCTGTGTTTTAAACGCATTCTTACTGCTAACTCTTATATGCGTCTCTAGGGCTGAAAATGACTGTTTCTGCATTCTTCAAAGAAAGGGTTTCTGAACTGCTGCAAACACACATCAGTTTAACTCTGAATGATGTATACACACATTGACAACCATTCTGCTAGATAGCTCCGTTTTGGTTTTAGAGCAAGGTATTTCTCTTTACAGCCTGTTCTCCCATCCACTCTGGAATGTCCAAACGCAGCTTTTAGAAGAAACGTGTTTCTGCCTCGCTGAATCTAAACATAGATGCAACTTCCTAAAAGGAACCAACACACAGCAGAGGAGTTCGTAAGAAGCGGGTCTTCTGTGTTTTAAACGCATTCTTACTGCTAACTCTTATAAGCGTCTCTAGGACGGGAAAAGACTGTTTCTGCATTCTCTAAAGAAAGGGTTTCTGAACTGCTGCAAACACACATCAGTTTAACTCTGGAAGTTGAATACACACATTGACAACCATTCTGCTAGATAGCTCCGTTTTGGTTTTAGAGCAAGGTATTTCCCTTGACAGCCTGTTCTCCCATCCACTCTGGAATATCCAAACACAGCTTTTAGAAGAAACGTTTTTCTACCTTGCTGAATCTAAACATAGATGCAACTTCCTAAAAGGAACTAACGCACAGCAGATGAGTTCGTAATAAGCGGGTCTTCTGTGTTTTAAACGCATTCTTACTGCGAACTCTTATATGCGTCTCTAGGGCTGAAAATGACTGTTTCTGCATTCTCCAAAGAAAGGGTTTCTGAACTTCTGCAAACACACATCAGTTTAACTCTGGATGATGAATACACACATTGACAACCATTCTGCTAGATAGCTCCGTTTTGGTTTTAGAGCAAGGTATTTCTCTTTACAGCCTGTTCTCCCATCCACTCTGGAATGTCCAAACGCAGCTTTTAGAAGAAACGTGTTTCTGCCTCGCTGAATCTAAACATAGATGCAACTTCCTAAAAGGAACCAACACACAGCAGAGGAGTTCGTAAGAAGCGGGTCTTCTGTGTTTTAAACGCATTCTTACTGCTAACTCTTATAAGCGTCTCTAGGACGGGAAAAGACTGTTTCTGCATTCTCTAAAGAAAGGGTTTCTGAACTGCTGCAAACACACATCAGTTTACCTCTGGAAGGTGAACACATACATTGACAACCATTCTGCTAGATAGCTCCGTTTTGGTTTTAGAGCAAAGTATTTCTCTTTACAGACTGTTCTCCCATCCACTCTGGAATGTCCAAACACACCTTTTAGAAGAAACGTGTTTCTTCCTCGCTGAATCTAAACGTAGATGAAACTTCCTAAAAGGAACCAAAGCACAGCAGATGAGTTCGTAAGAAGCGGGTCTTCTGTGTTTTAAACGCATTCTTACTGCTAACTCTTATATGCGTCTCTAGGGCTGGAAATGACGGTTTCTGCATTCTCCAAAGAAAGGGTTTCTGAACTGCTGCAAACACACATCAGTTTACCTCTGGAAGGTGAATACATACATTGACAACCATTCTGCTAGATAGCTCCGTTTTGGTTTTAGAGCAAGGTATTTCCCTTTACAGCCTGTTCTTCCATCCACTCAGGAATGTCTAAACGCAGCTTTTAGAAGAAACGTGTTTCTACCTCGCTGAATCTAAACATAGATGCAACTTCCTAAAAGGAACCAACACACAACAGATGAGTTCGTAAGAAGCGGGTCTTTTGTGTTTTAAACACATTCTTACTGCTAACTCTTATAAGCGTCTCTAGGGCGGGAAAAGACTGTTTCTTCATTCTCCAAAGAAAGGGTTTCTGAACTGCTGCAAACACACATCAGTTTAACTCTGGATGATGAATAAACACATTGACAACCATTCTGCTAGATAGCTCCGTTTTGGTTTTAGAGCAAGGTATTTCCCTTTACAGCCTGTTCTCCCATCCACTCTGGAATATCCTAACGCAGCTTTTAGAAGAAACGTTTTTCTACCTTGCTGAATCTAAACATAGATGCAACTTCCTAAAAGGAACTAACGCACAGCAGATGAGTTCGTAAGAAGCGGGTCTTCTGTGTTTTAAACGCATTCTTACTGCTAACTCTTATATGCGTCTCTAGGGCTGAAAATGACTGTTTCTGCATTCTCCAAAGAAAGGGTTTCTGAACTGCTGCAAACACACATCAGTTTAACTCTGGATGATGTATACACACATTGACAACCATTCTGCTAGATAGCTCCGTTTTGGTTTTAGAGCAAGGTATTTCTCTTTACAGCCTGTTCTCCCATCCACTCTGGAATGTCCAAACGCAGCTTTTAGAAGAAACGTGTTTCTGCCTCGCTGAATCTAAACATAGATGCAACTTCCTAAAAGGAACCAACACACAGCAGAGGAGTTCGTAAGAAGCGGGTCTTCTGTGTTTTAAACGCATTCTTACTGCTAACTCTTATAAGCGTCTCTAGGACGGGAAAAGACTGTTTCTGCATTCTCTAAAGAAAGGGTTTCTGAACTGCTGCAAACACACATCAGTTTACCTCTGGAAGGTGAATACATACATTGACAACCATTCTGCTAGATAGCTCCGTTTTGGTTTTAGAGCAAAGTATTTCTCTTTACAGACTGTTCTCCCATCCACTCTGGAATGTCCAAACACAGCTTTTAGAAGAAACGTGTTTCTTCCTCGCTGAATCTAAACGTAGATGAAACTTCCTAAAAGGAACCAAAGCACAGCAGATGAGTTCGTAAGAAGCGGGTCTTCTGTGTTTTAAACGCATTCTTACTGCTAACTCTTATATGCGTCTCTAGGGCTGGAAATGACGGTTTCTGCATTCTCCAAAGAAAGGGTTTCTGAACTGCTGCAAACACACATCAGTTTAACTCTAGAAGTTGAATACACACATTGACAACCATTCTGCTAGATAGCTCCGTTTTGGTTTTAGAGCAAGGTATTTCCCTTTACAGCCTGTTCTCCCATCCACTCTGGAATGTCTAAACGCAGCTTTTAGAAGAAACGTGTTTCTACCTCGCAGAATCTAAACATAGATGCAACTTCCTAAAAGGAACCAACACACAACAGATGAGTTCGTAAGAAGCGGGTCTTTTGTGTTTTAAACACATTCTTACTGCTAACTCTTATAAGCGTCTCTAGGGCGGGAAAAGACTGTTTCTGCATTCTCCAAAGAAAGGGTTTCTGAACTGCTGCAAACACACATCAGTTTAACTCTGGATGATGAATACACACATTGACAACCATTCTGATAGATAGCTCCGTTTTGGTTTTAGAGCAAGGTATTTCTCTTTACAGCCTGTTCTCCCATCCACTCTGGAATATCCAAACGCAGCTTTTAGAAGAAACGTTTTTCTACCTTGCTGAATCTAAACATAGATGCAACTTCCTAAAAGGAACTAACGCACAGCAGAAGAGTTCGTAATAAGGGGGTCTTCTGTGTTTTAAACGCATTCTTACTGCTAACTCTTATATGCGTCTCTAGGGCTGAAAATGACTGTTTCTTCATTCTCCAAAGAAAGGGTTTCTGAACTGCTGCAAACACACATCAGTTTAACTCTGGATGATGAATACACACATTGACAACCATTCTGCTAGATAGCTCCGTTTTGGTTTTAGAGCAAGGTATTTCTCTTTACAGCCTGTTCTCCCATCCACTCTGGAATGTCCAAACGCAGCTTTTAGAAGAAACGTGTTTCTGCCTCGCTGAATCTAAACATAGATGCAACTTCCTAAAAGGAACCAACACACAGCAGAGGAGTTCGTAAGAAGCGGGTCTTCTGTGTTTTAAACGCATTCTTACTGCTAACTCTTATAAGCGTCTCTAGGACGGGAAAAGACTGTTTCTGCATTCTCCAAAGAAAGGGTTTCTGAAGTGCTGCAAACACACATCAGTTTACCTCTGGAAGGTGAATACATACATTGACAACCATTCTGCTAGATAGCTCCGTTTTGGTTTTAGAGCAAGGTATTTCCCTTTACAGCCTGTTCTCCCATCCACTCTGGAATGTCTAAACGCAGCTTTTAGAAGAAACGTGTTTCTACCTCGCTGAATCTAAACATAGATGCAACTTCCTAAAAGGA